>NC_091439.1:18158786-18501156 GCF_964237555.1 Oryctolagus cuniculus
CCAGGCTGCCAGCCCTCCGGGAGGCCTGCCCAGCGGCATGGTCAGACTTCGTTCAGTCGGTTTGGAATAGCGCCTCGCAGACGCTACCCGATCCAGCAGCCCCGGTATTCCCGTGTGGGTTGCCTACCGACCGTGTGCTGGAATGGCAGCCCCAAGAAGCCTGTGCTGTCTGTTCGTAACTCCAAGATGGTGTGTAGGTCGGGGACGGTGAGGGTACCCCTCTTGACCGCAGGCTGACTCGCCGCCCAGGACCTGGGCAGATCATCAGCTCCACCCAGCCCTCGCAGTCTGCTAAGGCTCTGGACCCCTGTGCCCCGCAGAGTGGTGCAGCTGCCCTCCCAGAGAGGAAGAGGAGGAGGAGCCCCGCGGGGGAAGCCCAAATCCTCCTGGCTGGCCGGGAGACTAAGGGAGGCTGTCCTGCTGGCCCTGGACAGGGGCAGTCAGCCGTCTGGGCCCCGCTGACCGGTCCCCAAGACTCAGACGCCCACTTGAGTAAGAGACCCCGCCACTCTTGTGAGAGCTCCCCGGAGAGCTCCACCACGGCTGGCATCCCTGTACCCGTCCGCAACGCCATTAGCAGCTCCTACAGCTCCACTGGCGGCCTGTTGCGTCCGAGGAAGCCGGGCCGGCCCACGTCGAGTGCCTTCTGCGGGCCGGCCGCCTCCTGCTCCAAAATACCAGAGAGGCCAGCAAAGGTGACTGGAGAGGAGGCGCTGGGGCCTCGCTCCAGTACCTCACCTCCCTTGGTGACGGACAGGGAGTCCCAGAGACGAAGAGCGGTAGGTGCAGCCGCGGAGAAACCAGGCTTGCGGAATTCCCCACCTACACCTGGCGGCTCCTGGCCGCATAAAAGGAAGTTTGCTGAGCAGCTTTCCGGGGGAGGGGACCTGGGCACTCTGCCTCCCGCGCCCCGGCTGGGCTATCCTGTCACTCTGGAAGATGGTGACATGGCAACGAAAGGTTCATCTCGGTGGCTTAACCAGTTCGTGGAGCACAGGATGGATGCTGCCCAAGAGTCTGCCCCCGAGAGCCCACCCCGCACTCAGCCTCCCAGCGCGCTCCCGCTGCCTGCAGCCAGCACTGCGCCCTCATCAGCTGCCTTCTGGGGCCGGATAAAGAGGCAGACTGCTCCGCGGTTTCCAGCCTTCCCAGAATATGCTGGAGTAGCAGCGACGGTGGCCCCTTTGCCTGCGAAGATAGCCCGCCTAATGGGCCCTGTTGACTCTTCACAGCCACAGCATCTTCCTGCCAACTCTTTAGGCCTCAAGCCCGCAGCCCCTTGTGTGGGACTGATCGCTGCTCCTGCTGTGATACTGGTCAGTGACACCAAATCCCTGCCAGCCCTCCGGGCTGAGACATCTGCCGAAGTTGCCACGCCACAGGGCCCGCTCCCTACCTCCTCACCACGGATGCTGCTGGACAAGCCACGCACCCCACCTCATGACGCTGTCTGCCCTGGTGGTGCTGCTCCTGAGAACTTGACAGCAGCCGTGCTCAAGACCATGTGTACCACCACATCTGGAAGTGAGAGTTCAGGCCCTTTGCAATCTGGCCCCACACTCACAACTCCAACTTCTTCCAACTCTACCATTGTGACGACGACCTGTACCTGTACCCTGAATTTAAAGCCGGCACCTATGTGCTTGGCCAAACACATTAAGTGGACCATTGCATCAACAAACACACCAGCCTCAACTGCTGCAGCCTCCGCTAGCCGGGCTCCAGCCTCAACTGCTCCAGCGTCCTCTCACCAGGCTCCTGCCACCACTAGTCGGGCTCCTGACGGTCTCTCCCCTGGTGGTGGTGCTGGTGATAACGACTTGGTCACAATGTTCAGCGCCATGTGCATGACTGCATCTGGAAGTAAGAGGAAGGGCCCTTTGCCATCTGGCCCCATACTCACAACTCCAATTTCTTCCAGCTCTACCACTGTGATGACGACAAGTTTAAAGCCGGCACCTGTGCACTTGGCCAAACACATCAAGTGGACCACTGCATCAACAACCACACCAGCCTCAACTGCTCCCGTCTCCATGATCCAGGTTCCTGCCTCCTCTCGCCCGGCTCCAGCCTCAACTGCTCCTGCCTCTTCTCACCGGGCTCCTGATGGTCTCTCCCCTGGTGGTGGTGCTGGTGATAACGACTCGGTCACAATGTTCAGCGCCATGTGCGTGACCGCATCTGGAAGTAAGAGAAAGGGCCCTTTGCCATCTGGCCCCATACTCACAACTCCAATTTCTTCCAGCTCTACCACTGTGACGACGACAAGTTTAAAGCCGGCACCTGTGCACTTGGCCAAACACATCAAGTGGACCACTGCATCAACAACCACACCAGTCTCAACTGCTCCTGTCTCCATGATCCAGGCTTCTTTCTAGAATATGAATTGTCATTTTAGCCTGGAAAAAACAGTATAATTCAACTTCAGTTATCTACAATGGCTGGAAGGTATGGATTTCTGGTGTGAATTTAATTTTGATTAATCAGAATCTTGGAGCCAGTGGTTGTGGCATAGCAAGTAAAGCTGCTGCCTGTGTTACCACGATCCCATATGAGTGCTGGTTCGTGTCCTGGCTGCTCTACTTTTTTTTTTTTTAATTTGAGAGGTAGAGTTACAAACAGAGAGAGGGAAAGACAGAGAGAAAGGTATTCCATCCTCTGTTTCATTCCCCAAATGGCCACAATGGCCCGATCTGGGCTGATCTGAAGCCAGGAGCCAGAAGCTTCTTCCAGGTCTCCCATGTGGTACAGGGGACATCTTGTGCTGCTTTCCCAGGCCATAGCAGAGAACTTGATTGGAAAAGGGGCAGCTGCGATATGAACTGGCACCCATACGGGATGCCAGCACTGCAGGTGGAGGCTTAGCCCACTACACCACAACGCTGGCCCTAGCTCCACTTTTGATCCAGCTCCCTGCTAATGGAGCTTTCTCACCATTTTAGCCTATCCTACTTACAATGGCCAAGCTCTGCCTTTCATCTGTGGTGGGCATTTTGTGGGAGAGGGTTTTCTGCTTCCCCACTCTCTGCAGAGGAAGGACCATGTATTGGGTCTCTCTCAGGTACAGGGTTGTTGTTGTTTACTCTTCTGTCAGTGAGGATGGATCTGTCCCTGGGTCCTGGGGTCAGCAAGTTTGATGCTTCTCTCTTAGTAGCTTAAGTCCTTTGCTCTGCAGGAGAGAAGGGTATGGGGAGGAGGATGGAACTTTTTATTTTTAATTCAGTGATGGTCCCTCCCCTCCTCTGTGCTTGTGCCATTGAAGTAGGCTTTCCAGTCTCCTGTTCAACAGTTATATCTTAATGTGCAGAGTAAAGGCCCTTGGAAAAGAGTCAGAGGTAATATGCATTTGGCCTGTTTGGGGCTTCAAGGGCCTGTAAGCTTTTTTTCTAGCCCACACTTGGCCTTTGACATTTTTAAAATTTTTTAAAGATTTATGTATTTATTTGAAAGTCAGAGTTACACAGAGAGAGAAGGAGGGCCGAGAGAGAGAGAGAGAGAGAGAGAGAGAGAGAGAGAGAGAGGTGTCTTCCATCCACTGGTTTACTCCCCAGATGGCCACAATGGCTGGAGCTGTGCCAATACGAAGCCAGGAGACAGAAGCCAGGAGCTTCTTCTGGGTGTACCATGCAGGTGCAGAGGCCCAAGAACTTGGGCCATCTTCCACTGCTTTCCCAGGCCATAGCAGAGAGCTGGATTGGAAGTGGAGCAGTCGGGCCTGGAACCGACGCCTATATGGGATGCCGGCACTGTAGGCAGTGGCTGTAGGCAGTGGCTTTACCTACTATGCCACAGCACCAGCCCCAGCCTTTGACATTTTATTAAATTTTGACTTGATTTTCTCTATTGTCTATCTGGTCTCTGCTGTTTCCTTCTTTTCCCTGCCGTAGTTGGAACAGTCTGTAGATCTTTTTGCTCCTGGGTGTGAATCTGCCCCTTTTCTGAATTCTGGCTATTTGGTTGCTACATGGTTTTAAGTCCTCATGTTTTTGCAGAAATATTACATGTTTGTTGTTTATCATTTTGCTGTTGTTTGAATGAGGGGTACACAACTTTTCCCCAACTTTTCAAAGGCTTCTCCAGCTTTTTAAAGGCTGCTTTACAACTTCCTAATGTTCTTTATAGCATCAAATATTCCTGTGAATATGCTGAAATAGAACATCTTTCATTACTTGGCCTGGTAGCATGATTAGACCGGTGTTGTAAAATGTCAATAAAAGAGTGCCTCTCCGCATCCTTCATGCTCTGGGGTTTGAATGTCAGTGCCATGAGGACACTGATCCCCTGAAGATGGCCCACTCTTCTGATGTCTTGGGGGCTGCAGGAGAGAGCAGGAGTCAATGCCATCAGAAGAATGTTAGGATCATTTAAAATGTGTTGAGTATGGAGTTCATGAAGTTTGTCAGTACATGTCATACATCTTACTTGATATGATTTTGAGTTTTGGGTCAACTAGTAAAGTCTTCATGGAAAAGATGCCTATTCTGTAAGATGTAGCAAGAGTAGGATTTCACTGAGTAAGGGCATAAAAGCAAGGGGGATAGGATGTGGAAACATATATACAGCTTTGAGGCATCACAGCTCATTCAAAGTATTGCAATTTCTAATCAGTAAGACTAGAACATAGGAATATGGTATAGGCAAAGCTAGACAGAGGGGGGCCTGTCTAGATAGTGCTTTATGTAGCAGGTCATGCTATATTATAGAGGTAGTATGAACCACCGGAAAAAGAGAAGTAGCAGTGTAGAACAATCAGTACTTATTCACGTTTGAGAATTTTGGGAGATGGATTGAGGTTCACAAAGAAATCAGTAGGAGGTTGTGCAATATTTCAGGTAAGAAGTGAGACAAGGAGAATGTATTAAATTTTCAAAATCCTAGTATCAGTTGTTGGGGAGTATAGATTCACTTGCCTGTTACAGGTGGGTAGCTTGGTAGATTTATTTTTGTATGTTTGGAAATACTGGTTCAATATTTCATTTGGATTAAAGTTAGAATGTATGTAGTAGTTTTAGCTTAGTTGAGCACACATCACAAAACAATCCCACAATTCAGTACATTTGTCAGTCTCTACCCAAGAGGGTAGAAGAACTAAAGGCCAAGTGTGTGTAGTGACTGCTAGCATTATAATAGGGTGTTAATATGATGCTCATTTTACTGTGGTGCTTATTTCATAAGCACCAAACTCATATCATGTGGAAAAATAAAATTAAGAAAAAATAAATACATCTTCTATGTTTAACTCTATATTTGATACTATATTTGAAGTAAAACTAAAATTCTTAAGAAATAAACAAAAAAAAAATACTCATGCCTTCCAGTTCCCAATCAGAGAGAAAACTAGTTGAGGAAAAAATATCAATGACCTGTAGGATAGTATTAAGTGATAATTCCATATATTATATAATTCCACATATTATGAATTCCCAGGAGGAAAGGAGAAAGACAATAAGACAAAAAATACTTTAAAATGGTCAAAAATTCACCAAATGTGATGGAAAACATCATACTAGGTATTACAATCTTAGTGAATGCAAAACAAAATAAATGCAAAGGGGACAACATCAGGGCACATCAAAGTCCACCTGATACCAACTGAAGTTAAAAAGCCAATCCGAAAACAGTCTGAGAAAAGAAGGCACATAACACACCACAGTACTTCAGATCACTCACAGGAAAATGTCATAAAAATGCATTTGCTGTGAACTTTTTTATATACATGCATACATCAATACAAATAATGACAGACTTTTCATCAGAAATAATGGAAACCAGATCATGAAATGACATCTTTAAACTGCAGAAGGAAAAAACTGCCACAATAGGCCAGCTCACTAGGCTAATCCTCCTCCTGTGGCGCCAGCACTCCGGGTTCTAGTCCCGGTTGGGGCACTGGTTCTGTCCCGGCTGCTCCTCTTCCAGTCCAGTTCTCTGCTGTGGCCCGGGAAGGCAGTGGAGGATGGCCCAGGTGCTTGGGCCCTGCACCTGCATGGAGACCAGGAGGAAGCACCTGGCTCCTGGCTTTGGCTGTAGCTGTCACTTGTGGGGGGGTGAACCAATGGAAAAAGGAAAACCTTTCTCTCTGTCTCTCTCTCTCTCACTAACTCTGCCTGTAAAAAAAAAAAAAAAAAAAAAAAAACAACAACAAACAAACAAACAAACAAACAAAAAAAAACTGCCACAATGGAACTCTGTATAGAGTGAATGTATCCCAACAGGTGGAACAAAGACATACCTGTGGAACAAAAACACAAATGATTTAAAGCGAGCTGCCCTCAAAAATCTCAATGAATGCTGTGACAAAAATAAAAAGTCAAACCACAGTCTGGGAGAAATTATTCACAATGCAAATATGTGGCAAAAGTCTTATATCTCAAATATAGAAACAACTCATGCAACTCACTGGTAATAAGACCTACCTTCTAACCTAATTAATAGGCAAGACTTGAACAGGTGCCTCACAAAATATTTATGAATGGATAATAAACATGTGGAAAAGTACTCAACATTACTAGGCATAGTCATAAAGCAAGTTAAAAATATGAGATGAAACTTCACACCCACAAAATGGCTAAAATTTAGATTGATAACCTCAAACATTAGGCAGAGATGTGTGACAATTTTGCACTGCTAGTGGGAATAAAAAATAGTACAGCTGGACTGGTGCAGTAGTGCAGTGGGTTAAGCCACCATTCTGACATCTATATTCGATTGCTGGTTCAAGCCCCAGCTGCACTGCTTCTGAAATCTCTGGGATGGCCCATGGACTTGGGTCCCTGCCTCCCATGTGGGAGACCTGGATGGAGTTCCTAGCTACTGGTATCATCCTGGGCCAGTCCTGGACTTTGTGGCCATTTGGTGAATTAACCAGGTGGATGGGAGTGCTCTCTGTCTTTCTATCTCTCTCTCTGGCACACTGTCAAATAAATTAAATCTTAAAAAAAAAAGTATAACCATTTTGGAGAACCATTAGCAGTTTCCTATAAGTGCACCAAAGACAAATTATGGGGCAATGCAAATATCCAGCCAAAAGGAAGACCAATGCCTCATTTCACCATCATCGATTGAATTTCTTAGTTGTAAAAATCTTGGAATTTCATCCAAAAACTAATTTTTACTACAATTTTTTAAAGATTTATTTAGTTATTTATTTGACAGGTAGAGTTACAGAGAGAGAGAGAGAGAGAGAGAGAGAGAGAAAGGTCTTCCTTCCATTGGTTCATTCCCCAAGTGGTCGCTAAGGCCGGCGCTGCGCCCATCCAAATCCAGGAGCCAGGTGCTTCTTCCTGGTAGCCCATGCGGGTGCAGGGCCCAAGCACTTGGGACATTCTCCACTGCCTTCCCAGGCCACAGCAGGAGCTGGCCTGGAAGAGGAGCAGCCAAGACTAGAACCCGGTGCCCATATGGGATGCCGGCACCACAGGTGAGGATTAACCAAGTGAGCCACGGCGCCAGCCCCTTTACTACAATTTTATCATTAAAACCAGTAGTAACATGCTGTAAATATGATATAATATAGAAAAATTATTTCTCAGGCCTGTCAGCAGCCAGCTTACTCCTGTGTTCAGTCTGCAGCTCATGTGTGATACTAAAGCAATGCAGCTGAAATCAGATTGGTAAAGGAACGTATTTTAAGAGTTCTTCGTTTACCTTAACACTTTCTTCCTTTAGTCTTTGTATTTTTTCTTATGTCTAGATCAAAGATGATTTATCACAGATGTTGTTGTACATGAATGGGGTTGTTATTCTGCCTTGTGAAATTTTAACAAGGCAAACTTAACATTTTGCTTCTTATTCATCCTTCAAGGTATGAAGAATTCCCAAAGAGAACTTTTTCCTAAAAGATTCATGGCCCAAATGGAATTATATAACTAAAATTAGCTATAGATACAATTTTAAAGGTTATTTCCTTGATATTTGAATGCTAATACAACAAATAATTACGAAGATTAAGTCTAATCTTTATGATAAAAATTATATTATTCTACCTTGTATTACTCAAAATTTCCTAAATATTTACCAGCTCTGATGGGAATTAACATTCTTTTTAAGGTTATCTAACTAACATATCCTCTCTTAACATTAGCTTCTGCTTTAACTCTCTTTCCTCATACATTCGTTGTTTGATGTGATCTAATTATTTTGCATATAAAATTAGCAGTTTTCACAACCATCATTAATTATTGTTGCAGTTTACTCTTGCAATTTTTATATTTATTTTAACAGACCTACAGACTGTCAACATTTAAAATATACTGCAACATTTCCCATTACAAATTTTTACTTATAGAATGCATATCAATATTGAATATCCAGCTAGTAACAATAGATGTAAATTTTTGTCTATTTCTTGCTGTTGGCATTGTTATGCCACTTCTATGCAATAGTAACCTTTTACACTTAGATCAGTGCTCCTGAAAATGTTTAGGGATGACTGCTGAAGCAGGTATTTGGCTAGTCAGCCTTCTGGGAGACCTGAGGGAGGCTCCTGGCTCCTGGCTACAGATCACTGAGGCTCTGGCCATTTCGGTCATCTGGGGAGTGAACCAGAGGATGGAAGACCTCTCTCTCTCTCTCTCTCTCTCTCTCTCTCTCTCTCTCTTTCTCTCTTTCTCTATCTCTCTATCTCTCTCTCTGCCTCTGCCTATGTGTAACTCTACCTTTCAAAAAAATGAATAAATCTTTTTTTAAAAAAAAAGTATATCACCAAACACTTTTATCTCTTGCATGGAACTTTCTGACATAGCTACACAAATACATGTATGAATTCTTTATCTCTAAACTCTTAATTTGCATGCTTACAGAAAAACATGGAAATATAGAGGTCCTCAATGAGTCATGCCGTGGCTGTTCTTGTTCTTATTGATAATGATGATATGTGCTCTCAACTCTCATCCACTGCCACTTAGAACACTTTAGGATAGCCACTCAAGCAAGCAGCACTCAAGTCCAAGTCCCATTTCCAAAACAGCCCCTCATGGTCACAGCACTTCTTCAGAATGAACTTGGGCAAAGTGGGCTTCATGGTGAATTCTGAGTAGAAGAATAAAAACAAGGTTATTGAGACACAAAAGTCATTGACATAGGTGAATAAGTCAAATGAATCATCTGGCTGGAATCAAAATAGTAAAAATAGAAAATAATGGAAAAATAGAAAGAGGAAAAGACAAAAATATTCACAATAGATTTGCTTACTGTGTGAACTATTTCACTTAAGGTAAGGTAGCTGAAATGATTGATTCAGAGACTAGATCATGCTTTTTAAAAAATAATGAATAATTTGCCTTGAACCTTCAAACCTTACTCATTATCAAATTGTTCAGCTCTCACAGAGTAATAAATGGATTTCAAACTTTTGGATCTCCAGGCACTGTCTTCAGATACTAAAAAATTGTTGATGATCCTAAGGAATTTTTATTTATGTGAAAAAAGAGGAAATGTTTAAGACTTTTCAGAAAATTATGGATATTCTTCTTTCATTCTGCAATAAAAGTTGACAAATGATAATTTATTAAAACGTTGGTTGCAATGTGGAATCTGAAACCAGGTTAAAATTACTGTCTTCTCTGGCACTTAAACCCATACCTAATTTTGTGATATCACATATTTAATCATTAAAAATGTTGTCACACAAAATTAAGCAGAACTTTCAAATGTGAACATATTTCTTTATACTATATTTTCAGAAATCACAGTCACTAGATTAGTTGATTTAAAAATCAACTTCATCAGTAAATGTTTAAGCAATGGGAAGCTATCAAGCTCATGCTGGCAGGTATAAGTGTTCCAAAAGTTCTAATTCATTCTTGAAAACTCAAATTTTGTCACTGGCAACAAATGGTGTCAATTAGCTTTCTTGATGTGACAGGCTCACTTTGTTCATTTTGGAGAAAGTGTCTTCCAGCTGCTAGTCATTCTTCAAGTAAAAACTGTTTCTAACAGTAAAAAAGAAGTAACTAGTTTATCCCACAACTCAGTCTATCAAGTGATTTTCCACAAGTCAACCATTGCAATTTGATATGCAGAAGTGCTTTATGCATACTTCTTGCTTTGTCACACAGCATATTTTATAAAATTGATTCCAGGGATGATATGTAATAAAGTATCTTTGAGGTTTTGTTGTAGATATCATTAGCTCAAACCAGATTTTCTATTTTTCTAACGTGTGTGATACAATGAAGAAGCTATTGCTACCTGTCTAGTTTGGGGTCACTCTTGATTTGTACCTGTCAGCCAACTGTTTGATCTATCATTCCTTTTTCATTACTGATCAAATATCAATAGAATGAAAAAAGCAAATGATGTCTTTGTACCAATAGAAAAATAGCTTTACCTCTCAAGTCACCTGAAGTGTCTTGGAGAAGCCCAGAGACCTATGGGCCATGTTTTAAGAATCTCCGGGCTAGACAGCCTTTAATTATACTGCTTTTGTTGTGACTTCTTAATCCTTTCCTTTTCATGAAAGGAATATTTTGTTCTTTGTTTCAAAAACAATGGAAACAAAGGCTATGAATTTGTATTGTTTTAATATAGTATAAATGCATGTGCTCTACATCTATAGAAATATGGAATTATCCACAAAGGTATTTTTTTTATTACAACAGTTTAGTATGAGCCAAAGGTTGGAAGCAATTCAGGTACCTAGTGATAGAGGATACGTTAAATAAACAATTATACAACTTCACAATGGAATGCTATGCAGCACTAAACAAAAAAGAGGAGGAAGAGAAGAAACAGAGGAAGGGAAGAGGAGGGGGAAGTAGTAAAAGAAGAGGAACAAGAAGAAAATGAGGTGGGGGAGGGTGCTTTCTACATACGTATTTGGAGATATTACCAAGATATATATATATTGTTCAGAGAACAAAAGGCATGGTACAGGGACAGGCATTGTGGCACAAGGGGTAAGACACCAATTGGGATGCCCATATCCCATGTTGGAACGCCTGGGATTAAGTCTCAGCTCTGCTTCTAAACTAGCTTCCTGCTAATGCACAGGGAGGTAGCAGGTGATGGCTTGAATACTTAGGTTTCTGCCACCCACACAGGGGACCTGGATGGAGTTCCAGCCTCCTGGTGCTAGACTAGCCCAGTCCCAGTGTTGTGGGCACTTGGATAATCTCTCTCTCTCTCTCTCTCTCTCTCTCTCTCCCTCTCTGTGTGTGTGTGTGTGTGTGTGTGTGTGTGTCTTTCTGTTGCTCTGCCTTTCAAATAAATATCAAGAAATAAATAGGCAAGATACCAAAGAAAAAGGCATATAGTATATCCTAGGCTTTCCATGTTTGTGCTCCCTCTGAAATTCATGTTGAAATTTCATAGTTAAAGCTGACCCCTTGATCTTAGATTTCTAGCCTATGAGTAAAAAATATTTTGTTTATACACTAACCAGTACCAGGTATTTTGTTACAGCCACTTAAATGGACAAAGGCAGGATGCTACCTTTTGTTATATGAAAGAAAAGAAACAAGAATATGCACTCCTATTGCTTGCTTTTGCATAAACATAAGAAAATAATAAAAGTGGTTCTCAAAAGGGGGTCTGGTAATAAGGAAGACAGAAACACAGGTGAAAGTTATACTTCACAATGTATACTTTGTTAGATTTTTAAAACTGTAGCACAAAAATGTATTACTAACATACAACAAAATAATTAACATGAAAAATATATAGCATGATCCTTTCATAAGGACACACAGCTAAAACTCTGGAGGAAAATAGAGTAAAAGATTAATAATACTCATCTGTGATTTTTGTTCATTTATTTCTCTTTAATTTAATTTTTATTTTCATTGCTCATCTATATGTATTTAGTGAGCTTTTGACAATAAATCTTTATTGCCTGTGAAATCTTCAGTGTTTTAAACAACTTGTCATCTCACGTCTCCAAATGACTAGTAAATAAATCAGGCAACAGCATAAACATTTTCAGTAAATTTAAGAAATCTCATGAATTCCTGGACTCCCGAGAAGATTTTCTCTACCTGTAATCTACTGAAGCATGACATCAGAGCCCAACACTTGGCACTGGTGTTAAAAGGACAAACAGCACAAATTACTCTCCAACTACCAAATGCTTTTTTTAACTTAACTACAATCAATTTATGTTTTTCCCAGAAATCAATTTTACTACCTAGTATCTAGTTAATGAACAAAAAGTTACACTGTACTCCATTCATATATATTTTTGTGTCAAAAAATCCACAAAAATATCTAGTTTTCATAGACTTTTACTTCCCCAAAATGATTTTTATTGATAGTCTCGTCTTTACTGTTTCAACTCATTTGGATTCTCTTCCAATACATGTCCACACATAAAAAAGAAAAGTGTGAAACTATTTTATTAGAAATATTGATTTTAAATTTAAAACCGTTGAGAATAAATTGCTTGTTTAAGAAAAGCCGGAGGGGAAACAGCGAGCCAGGGTGTACTGTGTAAATAAGCACCGTTAGAGCATGCCGTTCCCTTAACAATCTCTATGAGGAGATATTGTGCAATCAAGTGTAATTCACGTCTCAGAACCTCAGCCACAAAGAATAAAGAAACGTGTGGCACAGTATTGTCATAGCTGATGTCTGTCAGTAACTTCAATTCATAGCACACACATGATACCTGCACACTCATTATGCTTCCTCTTCATCAACTAAATACACTGCTGAATAAACATTTGGCCAGAATAAGATAACGGAACTCTTTCGGTAAACGTCTACAACATATTCTGCAGGGAAAAAAAGGGAATAATCCAAGCAGTCAATATCCTTGAGCAAACACTGGTCTAGCCCCAAAAGTCCTGTTAGTCAGTGGGCAGGAAAGATCCTCCCATGGAGTGTTCAAAGGAATCCTGCTCATGGAGTATCTTCCTCATGCACCCTTCAATACAGAGGTAAGTTCTGTCTCCAAAATACTTCCTAAGAGTCTACCCAGTCGAGGCGGGAAGACAGCACAGCCTCTTTAAAAAGGAAATACAGTGCTGCTATAAAACAATAATTCTTGTGTTAGTGAATGCTGTTAGCCTGGAATAGCAACCACTAAAAAAAATACAAAGGGACTTTCAATACTTTGTGGGAAAATGAAAACAAAAGGTAAGTTTATTTTGGTGTAAAAATTTGAAATCCACACATTTTTTTCATAATACACATTTTGCATGAACGTTTTGAAGACTTCTCATACATTCATTTTCCTGTTAGTTATCCCACATAAGTGAATATTACCACAACAGAAACCAGTATCTCAAAGCAATTTTTTATGTGAAAAAAGTAAGGGGTGGGTGTTTGGCCTAGAAGTTAAGACATCCACATTCTATATTGGAATGTCTGGATTCTGGGACTGGTTCTGGTTCTGCTTCCACTTCCAGCTTTCTGCTAATGCAGACCTTGGAAGGCAGATACGATAGCCCAAGTAATTGGGTCTCTGCCACCCACGTGAGAGACCTGAATTGAATTATCAGTTCCTGACTCCAGCCTGGCCCAGCCCTGGCCCTTGCAGGAATTTAGAGAATGAATTAGAGGATGAGGGTGCTGGTGTTCTCTTGCTCTTTCACTCTCCCCCGCTTCCTCCCTCTCTCTCTCTCTCTCACTCTCAAATAAATAAATTTAACAAAATAATTTTTAAATTGATTGAAGTATATCTCTGATTTTAAGAAATAAAGAGTAAATGGGGCCAGCACTGTGGTATAGTAGGTTAAACTATCACCTGCCATGCCAGCATCCCATATGGACACTGGTTCCAGTCCTGGATGCTCTATTTCCAATTCAGCTCCCTGCTAATGCGCCTGGGAAAGCAGCAGAGGATGGCCCAAGTCCTTGGGCTCTTGAACCCATGTGGGAGCCCAGAGGAAGCTCCTGGCTCCTGGCTTCAGCCTGGCCAGGCCTGATTGTTGAGGCCATTTGGGAAGTGAGCCAGTGGATGAAAGATCTCTCTCCCTTTCTCTCTCTCTCCCTCCCTGTCTTTCTCTCAATCTGTAACTCTACCTTTCAAATAAATAAATATTTTTTTAAAAAATTAATAGTATTACAAAAATAATGGCATTGTTTATATCTATGGGGACTCATGGAACTACTATAAATCCATAGAGTGAGGGTCTGGGGGTGTGGGCTGTTGGTTGCTATGTACAACACAACCACTAATGAATAACAAGGCTTTTTTCATTTTCTTTCATCTTTTTGCATTTTCTGTCTTTTGTCTGTTATTTGCTATTATTTCAACCAACTAACAATAATTGTTGCTTATGTTAGTTCTAGATCTCCCTAACAGAACCAAATGCTGATGCTCTAGAACAATGCTCAGAAACCTGGACAAATGACTTCCAGGAAAAACACATTATTATTCAAATCTAACTTCTGAAAAGAGTGTATTTATTTAATACAACCTCAAACTTTATGAGAACTGTTTCAACATTCCAATCTGCATCTTGTCACAGAAGGCAACACCATCATTGAGCTACAATTCTACCTCATGGTCTTCTCAAGGTTGTTATTGTGCTCACGAATGATTAAGTCAACCAGTTTCCCAGCGTGCAGGCTTCTCACAGCTGATAAGATGAGAGGCACTGGATGGTCTTAGAGCCCCAAGTATGGGGCCTTGCCCCAGGACCACTCTACCACTCGGTCAGTGCTCTCAACTTCTCAGGGCTTGTCCCTCTACCTGAGCTTGGAAGGCCAGAAAAACGGCCCCACCTGGAGCCCAATGTCAATCCCTCCACAAGCCTGACACACAAAGGATGGGAGAGGTCTTGTGCCCAGGAGTGTAATCTTTGGGTGAAGGATTGTGGTAGCTACAAACATCCATGCCAAGCTCCCCCTGCAGAGAGGAGATATGTGGAAGAGCAACCCATAAACAGGGTCAGGACCAAGTTCTCCAGACTCCAGATGAAAACCTAGCCTTCCATGTCATTTTGCTGATATATCCATCAAGGTAAGAGTGTGGAACACATTTTAACAATGTGTAATCTTAATGTGTAGCTTTTAAATGTTTGAACACATGCTATGTGTGTGTTCATTTGTACTCATGTGGCAAATCACCCCGATTCAAGTTCTACACCTTCTGTGAGGGCAAACAGGCTTTTTACCCTGATCATTGCTCTACTTCTAAGACCAAAAACAAACTGATGGAATGTTCAGTGAAAAAATCAGTGAAAAAAAAAAAGTTCCATAGTTTAAAAATAATTTGGGAAATGCTACCTTTTACAGTCCCCTTGGGAGGATTGATCACGCAAATTACCAATTTTATAGCTTTGAGATTCCTACTGTTTTAACAAGGAGCCTCTACTTCATTTTTTTTTTCCCTGAAGACCATCTCATATCTACTCTACAGCAGAAGACTTTAGGAATGATCAAGATCAATGTCTTATCTCAACCCATGCACTTGGGGAGCATTTCAAGAAACCTGGAATGAATACAATGAACCTTCAATAGAGTCCCAGATACAACTCCAATATTACAAAAAGCTAAAAAAATAAGTAAAATGCTCAATAAGAAAAAAAGTGATATTTTTCATGAAAAAATCAAGAATCTAATGATAGCAAAATTGATCCTTTCCTGGAATTTTTCTATCTAGGAATAATTAGACAGCAATGGAGAAAGAAAAAAGTTATAAACCTATTGTAGTAGATTTAAGGTGAAGAATAAATGCCCATAAGTTTTTACTACTCATTAAGTATATTACATACCAATTTAAAATGTATTTATTTCTGGATAATGTTGCCACTAATCTTGATTGAAGCAACCTATAACCAACTTTTAATGTAGGCATGGATATCCATTGCAATTACTACTAATGTTGATTATGATAAAACTTGTTATCAGTGAAGAGTAGGAAAATTGTAATACAGATATTTCATTTAAATTGTAACTATAGAAAAAAGTGTAAATGCAAATTAGGATTACTTCAGAGAGAAGCCACAAAAATCCTATGGAAACTAACTCTAAAGGTTTATTGGCTCCTACAGCTGGAAAGAGTATTGGTGTCATTGACCCTAGGAATAACTGAATAGGGGAACTCTATGTTCTCCTCTCTCTCTGATTCTTCTTTACCCTATTTCCTCTTCTCACCCCTTACTCCTCTTATTCCTATCTCTTTCTCTCCTTTTGTCACTGCTTCCTCTCCTTTTCATCCAGTTTTTCTCTTTGCACTGGTCTCCTTCTCTTCAATTGCAGAGTTTTTTCCTTAAGTCAGGAATCCTGGCAGCAGATAGCTCCAAGTCTTAGCATCACAACCTCAAAATCCCCATAGAATGAATGCCTCAAATTTCAGTACATAAAAACTCAAGACGTCTGGTTGACCTAGTTTGGGTGACATACCCCTTTACATCAGTTGCTAAGACCTAGAAGGATATTCTGCTGCCTGACTGCACCCCAGTGTCCCCACAATCACATCTTCGGAGTGAGGTAAATCCAAACAGGGCAGGTGCCCTTGCCAGAAGTAGGGATTAACAAATGTTTGACATATAGAACTTGAACCATCCCATGCAGGATGTAAAGGATTACAGTTTTGTAAAGCAACAGAAATTTGGCAACATATATCAAGAACCTGTAAGTCCATGACTGCCCTCCATGCAAAGAAAAAAACTCCAAACTTGAAAATCATATGCATCAAGAATTACACTATAATATTATTTATAATACCAAAATGTGACAATCTAAGGAATCTAAGAAATCCAATAAAAGGAAAACAAGTATATAGTATAGTACAATGTCAAGAATATGATATTGCCATAATACAGAAAATTACCTGCTGCCTGGAGCCTGCCTACCACCAGATCTCCTGACCTAAGGAAAAGGGAAAACTAACTAAATAAATATATATATACACATGTTTTCACATTCATATTTTCATTTTCCTATACTGAACATATATAATTTTTAAATTTTATTGAAGGTGAAGGAGACAGTCGGGGGGAGGGGGAGAGAGAGAAATCCCATCTCCTAGTTCATTACCCAAATACCCACATTGGGCAATAGCTAGGACTGGGCCAAACCAAAGTCACAAGGTGAGAACCCAATCCAAGTTTCCCTTGTGGGTTCCAGGAACCCAGTAACTTGAGCTAACTGCTAACTGCTAACTTCTAACTGCTAACTGCTAACTGCTAACTGCTAACTGCTAACTGCTAACTCCCAGGGTGCACTTTAGCAGGAAGCTTGAGTTGGGAGTCAGAGCTGGGATCAAACCAAGGTTCTCCAATGAAGCACACAGGTGTCTTAACTGCTAGGCCAAATGCCCACCCTGGACATGTAAAATTTTAATGATGAAAACCTATTAACTTCAAGACTTAAAAAAAAATCATAGGCTGGCGCCGCAGCTCACTTGGCTAATCCTCCACCTGCGGCGCCGGCACCCGGGTTTTAGTCCCAGTTGGGGCGCCTGATTCTGTCCCAGTTGCTCCTCTTCCAGGCCAGCCCTCGCTATGGCCTGGGAGTGCAGTAGAGGATGGCCCAAGGGCTTGGGCCCTGCACCCGCATGGGAGACCAGGAGGAAGTGCCTGGCTCCTGGCTTCTGATCAGCGCAGCACGCCAGCTGTAGCAGCCATTTGGGGGGTGAACCAACGGAAGGAAGACCTTTCTCTCTGTCTCTCTCTCTCACTGCCTAACTCTGCCTGTCAAAAAAAAAAAAATCATAATAACCTTAAAGTATTAGATAAGTATTCTTTGAATTTCACATATTCCCAAGCTTACAAGGTGTTCCTCAAAACCATTTGTTTCAAACCACTATTGTAAATTGTGTGGCTCCGATGGCCTTTACCTCCTGTATGGAGATGAACCAAATGAAGAGGAAAGAACAATGTATGAGGCAGTCAGTCATGAGATAAAGGAGTATTTGCTTCCCTAATCTCCTAAAATCCACTCCATTCAGAGGTAAACATTGTTAGACAGCATGCCAGCTGTTTCTATAAGGAGGAATTTGAACTATGTAGAATGGAACAGAAGCAACTAGACTTTTGGATGACTAAGTCGAGGTCTAGAAACAGTCTCCCCACCCCTCTCAGGAGCTTCTGTCTCCTGACCCCAGGTCCTGATGTGTGCTGACCCCACCCACCTCACTCCTGGTGGACCAAGTCCCTCTTCACTCCCAACCTCAACACAAACCTCTCTGCATTGGGATTCACATCACTCTCCAGTGTCTACTCAGGAGGATGATGAAGGTCACAAAGAATGACCTTCCAGCTAAGAGGTCAACAAGGCAAAATCGGGCCATCGGAGAGAGACAGCTCTGGGACAGAGGTACACTCAGCAGCTGCCCATCCCACTCTGCTGCCCAGACAGAAGAGACTATCTCTCAGAGCTCTCACGATCAGCAACACAAGACACTGCATTGACACTAAGTCTGATGTAGGAGCAGAGATAGTGGCTAATAGTTGTAATAATTATTTGTGCTTTTAAATTGTCCTGATTTCTTATTGGATAATTATTAGAAGGAAAACAAAACATACAGCACACATTCATTCTACCTGAAGTACAATACCAAATATACAGCCAATTTGACCCGGAATAAGTCATTGTCTCTTTGTTCCTTTAATATGATAACTTTGAACTAAGTCATTGCTCAGACATCCTTTTGCTGTAACATATTATCATTCTTATTTTAAAAAAAATTATTTCGGGGCCGGCGCCGTGGCTCACTAGATTAATCCTCCGCCTGCAGACTGGCATCCCATATGGGCACCGGGTTCTTGTCCCAGCTGCTGCTCTTCCAGTCCAGCTCTCTACTGTGGCCCGGGAGGGCAGTGGAAGATGGCCCAGGTGCTTGGGTCCTGCACCTACATGGGAGACCGGGAAGAAGCACCTGGCTCCTGGCTTTGGATCAGCACAGCGCCAGCTGTGGCGGCCATTTGGGGAGTGAACCAACGGAAGGAAGACCTTTCTCTCTGTCTCTCTGTCTCTCTCACTATCTATATCTCTACCTGTCAAATAAATAAAAAATAAAAATAATTTTAAAAATTTCAAAAACATTTTTAAAAAATAAGTATTTTATTTTTATCTGTTTGGAAATCAGAGCAAGAAACAGAGAGAAACTGACAGAAAGAGAGTTCTTCTGCTCACTGGTTCATTCCAAAAATTCCTCCAGGGCTAGGACAGGCCAAAGCCAGGTACTCCAAACTCCATTCTAGGAGCACAAGGGTGGCAGAGGCCCAAGCACCTGAGCCATCATCTGCTGCCTCCCAGCATGCATTAGCAGGAAGCAAGGTAGAAGTGGAGTAAGTGGGACTCAAACTGGCACTCCAATATGAGATGCTGGAATCCCAAACAGTGACTTAATTCACTGTGCCACAACTCTGACCCAACATATTATTATTCCTGAAGGTCTCTCTACAAAACATTAGCTACTGTAATTCAACATATGGGGCAAAGTAAATCTAACATCAGTTGTTATTGCTTGCTAACTCTTTCCCCAGGGCCTTTCTCACAGGAAGAATTTGGAATTTCCCAGTTCCCCCAAGTGCTTACTACAGATACTTAGTATTTTATTTCAAATAAAAACCCCAAATGCTAGTATTAAAAACAAATAGAGGGCCGGCGCCACGGCTCACTAGGCTAATCCTCCGCCTAGCGGCGCTGGCACACCAGGTTCTAGTCCCGGTCGGGGCGCCGGATTCTGTCCCGGTTGCCCCTCTTCCAGGCCAGCCCTCTGCTGTGGCCAGGGAGTGCAGTGGAGGATGGCCCAGGTGCTTGGGCCCTGCACCCCATGGGAGACCAGGAAAAGCACCTGGCTCCTGGCTCCTGCCATCGGATCAGCTCGGTGCGCCGGCCGCAGTGCGCCAGCCGCGGCGGCCATTGGAGGGTGAACCAACGGCAAAGGAAGACCTTTCTCTCTGTCTCTCTCTCTCACTGTCCACTCTGCCTGTCAAAAAGAAAAAAAAAAAACAAATAGAATCACTTTCATTTATCATTTCCACAGAAAAATTTTAGCTATTAAAATGTAGCTCTATGACTAAAATTAAAATACCCACTGTAATGTAAAAGTAATAGGCTTCAGAGAAAAATCTAAGGAGAAGAAGGAGGAATATTTGGAAGTTTTTAAGTTCTTATTATATTTTTTAAGATTTATTTATTTATTTGAAAGTCATAGTTACACAGAGAGAGAAGGAGAGGCAGAGGCAGAGGGAGAGAGAGAGAGAGAGAGAGAGAGAGAGAGGTCTTCATCCACTGGTTCACTCCCCAATTGGCTGCAATGGCCGGAGCTGCGCCGATCTGAAGACAGGAGCTTCCTCCTGGTCTTCCACTTGAGTGCAGGGGCCCAAGGACTTGGGCCATCTTCTACTGCTTTCTCAGGCCACAGCAGAGAGCTGGATCGGAAGTGTTGCAGCCGGCACTTGAAACAGTGCTCGTATGGGATGCTGGCACTGCGGGCAGTGGCTTTACTAACTATGCCAGAGCTCCAGCCCCAATTTTATTTTCATTTTAATTGACAAAATATTTGTCATTGTGGGGAATGAACATGAGGAGAAGGACCTAGAGCAATAAGAGTATGGAAGGAGAAAAGGGAAGAAGTGAAGGGGCGAAAAAAGGGCATTGTTTATCTTTAGGCAATGTCAGAGTTGACACAAAGTTTATTTTTTTAGATTTATTTTTATTTACTTGAAGGCAGAACAAGAGAAGACAGAAAGATTGTCCATCCACTGGTTCACAACCCAAATGATCCCAATAGCCAGAGCTGGATCTGGCTGGAGCCAGAAACCAGGAACTCAATCCAGGTTTCCCATATGGGTGGCAGGGCCTCAAGTATGTGAGCCATCATCTCCTATTTCCCAAGGTGTGCATTAGCAGGAAGCCAGACTAGAAGCAGAGGCAAGACTGGATCCCAGATCCACAGTGTCCACAGTAGCGACTTAACTGCTGTACCACAATGCCGGCGCCCAGAACAGACGTTTTTAAACTAAACCACTAAAGTTCAGTGAAAACTCTGTAGATACTTGGGAAACACAACCTAGGACATCAATTTTTATCACTTCTTACATCATACTTAGTATCTACTAAATCCCCGGGTCAAGCCATAGGATCTCAGCATCTTTATCATACACACTCCTGTTCCTCGCCACTGTCCTCACCTCTCAGCAGCATATAGAAGTCCCCCTTGGCTCCTCCCCCCTTTAATGCCTACACCATGTGCTGCTCTGCACTTATTGGAGGGGCTGGGACTCAAATGACCACAACTGCTCTGTAGATGGCGCTTCATATTACAGTAAGCAACAAGCTACTTCTTTCTTCTCCTTCCATGGGGAAAATGCTATCTTCACAGAAGATTAACCCCCCTCAGACCCCCTTCTTCAGGACTCCCCACTATGACAACAATAAGCATTCTTATTGTTTTATTTTTTAAAAAAGATCTTATTTATTTATTTGAAGAGCAGAGTTACAGAAAGAGAGAGAGAGAGAGAGAGAGAGAGAGAACGAGAGAGAGGTCTTCCATCTGCAGGTTCACTCCCCAACTGGCCACAACAGCTGGAGCTGACCGATTGGAAGCCAGGAGCCAGGAGCCTCTTTCAGGTCTCCCATGAGGGTGCAGCGGCCCAAGGACTTGGGCCATCTTCCGCTGCTTTCCCAAACCATTAGCAGGCAGCTGGATCAGAAGTGGAGCAGCCAGGACTCGAACTGACGCCTGCCCATATGGGATGCCGGCACTACAGGTGGTGGCTTTACTCGCTATGCCACAGCACCAGCCCACATTCTTATTGTCTTAAAAAAATGAAAGTTGACTTTAGAAACAGTGGCCACTTGAGTACATGACCTCAACCCATGATCTGTAAGAAGCGGGAAATTTGAGGGGGTTTCAAAGAGAGACGTACTCAGACTAAGGACCCCACAAAGGCAACAATGAACAGGTATAAAGAAATGGAATGCATCTGGATGCATCCAGCTTAGCTACTACAGATGCAGAGGCGGAATATGCTCAAATGTCTCACTGTTTTGCTAATTAACACTAGTGCCTTCCTATGCCCAGAAGGATGGCCTCCAGCTGAAGGAGGTCTCCCAGCCCCTTCAGGGGCCTCAGATCTCAGTATAAATCTCTACCTAAATTCTTGCAGCTCCTGCATCTGCCAAGTGCCTCTGCAAAGCCTTCCTCTATGTCTATACTAACATCCTGAAGTGTTTTAATGCTTTTTATTTACTATCAATATGTGGCTCAGTTTGAGCATTTGGAGAGTGAATCTCTATACATCTCTACAACAACAAAGAGTAAATTAATTAAAAGCTTAACTAATTGTTCTCACTTGGCATCCACACTGCCTTTTCATGTGGCCTGGCTGAGCCAAGTCCAGCAAGGCAGCTGACTTTCAAATCCTGGTCCCCAGGTATTAGGAAATGTAGGACAACTGTAATGGCCAGAATATTATTAGTAAAAACAAATAAGATCTTGATAGATTGCTTAAACAGATCACTGGTTCTTACAGACATGCTCTTTCTCTTAACTTTAACAGCACTCTAAGGTTCTCATCATGCAAAATGACTACTGTTCACGTCCACAACTGTTAGCAAATGCAATGGATGTTTCCCTCCCAAATATAATATTTTTAAAATTATACGAGTGAAGCATCTTTGAGGCACAAAAATCATGTATTTTCACAAGAAGAGGAGTGTAGAAACTTATTTCCCAGTTTACAATCTACTAAATTCCTTAAAAAGTGTTGATTCTAAAAATAAAACAATCTAAACTTTGTAAAATCAGAAAAAGGAAACTCTCTTCTAGTTCTAATATTCTACTCTTGGAAGCCAAAAGAAATTATCTATCCTCACTAAAGGGATAATGGATGCAGTATTTATTTTCATCTAAGCTAAGAATGTTTACAATAAATATGCATAAACCTAAAATTCTTGAGCAAACGTATCAAAGAGTACACTCATTGAAATGGAAAACACATTCAAAGCTCAAAAGCAAAAGGAATCTCTCCTTGAACCACTCACAACTTTAACAAATCATCATAGTTTTACATAGACCAAAGTATACTCTGAAGAAAATAATCTCTTCTTTCTGCCTATATCAATCCAGGATACGTGTTGCAAAGCTGAAAGGAAAAGTGCGTTTACCACTGCTTATAAGATGCAAATTGTGGCACCACTGTCTCTACTGTCAAGCACGCTGGACTTGACCTGGAAGTTATGCTCCATTTGCTTACCCATTTTCTTAGATGTCTCTCTCCCTAAAGAGCATCCACTTTCCAAGGGTAGGACATTTCTTTTTTTATTCCCATTTGCTTTCAAAAACTTGAAATTCAGAGCTGCGCTGTGGGTTAAGCCACTGCTGCTCCACTTCTGATCCAGCTCTCTGCTATGGCCTGGGAAAGCAGTGGAAGATGGTCCAAGTCCTTGAGCCTCTGCACCCATGAGGGAGACCTGGAAGAAGATCTTGGCTCCTGGCTTCGAAATGGCCCAGCTCTGGCTGTTGCAGCCATTTAGGGGTGAACCATTGGATGGAAGACCTCTCTCTCTGCCTCTGCCTCTCTGGAACTCTGCCTTTCAAATAAATAAATCTTTTTTTTATAAACATTTATTTTATTATTTATTTGAAAGTCAGAGTTACACAGAGAGAGAAGGAGAGGCAGAGAGAGAGAGAGAGTGAGAGAGAGAGAGAGAGGTCTTCCATCTGCTGGTTCACTCCCCAAATGGCTGCAACGGCTGGGGCTGTGCTGACCTGAAGCCAGGAGCTTCTTTCTGGTCTCCCACACGGGTACAGGGTCCCAAGGACTTGGGCCATCTTCTACTGCTTTCCCAAGCCATAACAGAGAGCTGGATGGGAAGTGGAGCAGCTGGGACTCGAACCGGCGTCCATATGGGATGCTGGCCACTGCAGGCGGTGGCTTTACCTGCTATGCCACAGTGCCGACCCCCAAATAAATAAATCTTTTAAAAATACTTGAAATTCAATGCAAGATGTTAAATTAAGGATCAAAATGTGGCCGGCGCCGCGGCTCACTAGGCTAATCCTCCGCCTAGCAGCGCCGGCACACCGGGTTCTAGTCCCGGTTGGGGCGCCGGATTCTGTCCCGGTTGCCCCTCTTCCAGGCCAGCCCTCTGCTGTGGCCAGGGAGTGCAGTGGAGGATGGCCCAGGTACTTGGGCCCTGCACCCCATGGGAGACCAGGAAAAGCACCTGGCTCCTGGCTCCTGCCATCGGATCAGCGCGGTGCGCCGGCCGCAGTGCGCCGGCCGCGGCGGCCATTGGAGGGTGAACCAACGGCAAAGGAAGACCTTTCTCTCTGTCTCTCTCTCTCACTGTCCACTCTGCCTGTCAAAAAAATAAAAAATAAAAAAAAAGGATCAAAATGTTCAACTTACTAATTAATATAATAATTCTAGGAATCTTGCTGAAAAAAAATCCTATAATGGAGAAAACCAGGTCTCACATATTCAAACCATGGATAAAGCAGCAGAATTCCCTAAATTACATGACTTCCAGAACATACCTTCAGGCTCAGGTTCATATATAAAGTCCAAAAAGTAGTAAAGAAACCAAATAAAAATACTCTGCTTAATTTCTATACCCCTGTTGATGGTACCACATGTTGGGGCTGGCAGTGTGGTTTAGTGGGTATAGCCTCCCCCTGTGGTGCTAGCATCCCTCATGGGCACCAGTTTGATATGGGCTGTACCACTTACAATCTAGCTCCCTGCTGATGGCCTGGGAAAGCAGCAGAAGATGGCCCAAGTGCTTGGGTTCCTGCACCCACTTGGGAGACCTGGATGAAGCTCCTGGCTCCTAGCTTCAGCCTGGCCCAGCTCCCACCATTGTGACCATTTGGAGAGTGAACCAGTTATGGAAACACTCTCTCTCTCTCTCTCTGCTTTTCAAATAAATAAATTTAAAAAATAAAAAATATTTTGAGCTACCTTCATTCTCCACCTTCTGAGCTCTTACCCACCTGAAACATCAAGACTGTTCTCATTCCCAGCTATTTGGCCTGTTAAATCCAGGATCTTTGGTTCGTGTGCAATACCTGTTCTGCTGGAAGCCTGTGCCTACCCAGGCAGCTCTGTTTCATTGCTGTTTAAATCCCAGCATGCTATTCCTACAGCCACTATTTATATCTCATCATTAAGCCCCTATAGCTAAAGCAGTAATCGATTTTATATTTCCCTATATACATTGTAACCATTGAGGGTAGCAAAGAAGGTGAACTATTTTATATTCAATATCCTCAGTAAATATATGATAAACTGATACCTAAAATACTAGTAAAATTCTACATAGTAAAATTCTACATTTTAAGTTATTAATGCAGAATTCTGAACATCAACCTCAGAAATGATGTTCTCAGCATATCAAGGTATCTCTTAAAGAGAAAAACATGTGTCTTTTTGAGATTACCTCTGAGATAATACATGAAAATCAATAATTTATTACAAAATATTTTGCTGAAGTAATATATAATGATTAACATTTTCTGAATTTTATAGATAAATTGAGATCAAAATTATTTTTCCAAGTTTTCAAAAAATTTTAGAATGTAATATTAATGTATCAATTATTTTGTTGTCAAGAATCCTACCCATCTCTTTCCAAAAATATTTGAAATCTCATATCATAAATGGAAAGGAAAAGAATTAATATTTACTGAGTTCCTAAAATGTATTGTTTGGGACAATGATTATTTAAAAATGTAGGAAGTAGTATGAGTCAGTCTCCTTTTACACACAAGGATAATAAGACAGAGATGTTTCTGTCCCAAGATCGCATGGCTGGAAAGTGTTTAGTTCCAAATTTGTTCAGAATTCGAACTTAGGTCTATCCAAATCCAAAACCAGTGCAAGGCATTTCCTATGTAGTGTGCTGACCTAGCATAATAAAATCAGGAAGCATATATTCCAAAAATAAAATTCAGAAGTAAATCATTTCTAATAACAATTTATAAAAGGCTAGAGACCAAGAAGATAAATATTCCAAAAGTTCTATGTTGAAAAGAGTTTTAACCCAAATCCTGCGTTATCTGTCAGTCATGGCAACGAGGGAAATTCTCAGGGATCACAACTCTTCTTTATCAAACAAAAAGAAGACTCGATTTATCAAGAAGGAGAAACAACTTACAAGTCTCAGGAAGAATTGCTTGTGTAGGTCACAAACTGAACCTCATACAACAAAATCCATTTTCTCCGTAACTGTTTTCCAAAAGCTATAAAGATGTCACTCACCTAGTTGTTTCCTACAGGGACTCATTTCTGTAGCAAGGGATGGGTGAACAAAAACAAAGTGCTGCTAGCATAATAAAACAGTAACATCATAGAAAGTTTTAATTTTCTCACATCCTTGGGTCTAAGTCATTTTTTTTCACCTCAAGTTCATTAGCAAAACTCCTTCCTGACAACAGGTAAGGAAAAGCCTGCTGTCTCTGCCAGACCAACTATTGGTCATTCTTTAAGTCATTCAACCCAACTACCAATTAGGCGATCAATCAGTCAGCAAATATTTATTATGTGCCAGCAACTATGCTGGGAACAGCTGAGCTCGAAGATCTTACCTGCTTGAGTGTGGAAAGAATCCACCTAATCCCCTGAGAATTTTTATTTGGATGTCAGTAAGAGCTGTAAAGGCATTACAAAGTACAACGAGAGTAAGAAAGGGGCTATATAAGTGAGCCTAGGCTAGAGGCAGGAATCAGGTTAATAATGGCACCTTTGGGGTGACAGGTGCTGTAACTCACTCCCTGGGACCCAGAGTAACCCCAAACAGGGCAGCAGCAGCTGACAAAACAAATAAACTGAAAAAATGTTAGTGGGGAAAAAAAAATCATCCCTGAAAAGGGTCATGTGGGAGATCAGACTTGCTTTTGTTAAGCACATAATTAGCCTCCTTCAATGACTAACTACATTTCCTTAGTTTTAGACCCATACTACAAAGAAACATAAAATACACATATTCTAAAAAATTCAAATTCAGGTGGTTTTGTTTTTAAATAATTGGTCAGATATTTCTCTTCATAAAGAGCAAAGTATGGAATCCTGCAGAGCAGGCCACCAATCTCCCATGCCCACTACGGTGATCCCTAATCAACAGCCACCAGTGTTGAGACACTGCATCTAGGAAACAGATCTCCTTCTTCATTGTACCGCTTCACAGCCACCTAAAAGCTACAAAGCTAACCAAAAACTCAAAACATCTGACCTGCACATTTGACCTATGAGCTCAAGAGGATCAGTGCCAGCCATGCCCTGGGAAGACTTTACAGATAACCCTCAGTTTCTTTGCTTTTTAAGGAAGAGATGATTGTTTACAAATAGAAGTGTTAACTCAGCAGGAGGTAACCATCAGTCTGGTCTGGGTAGGAAACAGGTTAAAAATGCATATATACTGATGCAAGTGATGAATATATATTTATTAACTGTATACTAAAATGAACATCAAAACCAACAATCATGTATCCCGATGTCTCAAAATATATTTTATAATTTCCACCTTTCCATCTGCAAACCTCTTTAAAATCTGAGAAAGTGGTTCTTCTCCTCCACAGGTGGGCATAACTAGCCTAGCTAACTGGAATTCCTGGGCTGTCACTGTTGCACAGGGGCCGGGCTCTACTCCAGTACCACCTTACCTATGGCGACTCGAGCTGCTCCCTGGGCTGGTTTTGCTCTGGAGGTGGAGGTGGTGGTGGTGGTGGTAGTGGTGGGGTGTGTGTGTGTGTGTGTGTGTGTAGCCATCTGAAGAGCAGTGAAGGTATCTAATGCTCTGAAACTAAAACAGAAAGTACATGGTGACTTCTGTCTAAACCACATCCACTCTCCCTGGCAGCAACGCCTAGAACTGGCCTTCTCCTTTCCGTGGAACTGCAACCCTGAATAGGCCCCACCTTGGGGCCTGAGGCTCCTCTAAGCAAGAACAGGAGGGTCTGGGGCCGGTTCGAGTCCCCACTGCCCACTTCGGATCCAGCTCTCTGCTAAAGTACCTGGGAAAGCAGTGGAAAATGGCCCAAATCTGTGGGCCCTTGCACCTACGTGGGAGACCCAGATGGAGTTACAGGATTCTGGCCTTTGGGGAGTGAACCAACAGACAGAAGAGCCCACTCCGCTCTCCACCCTCCCCACCCCCATCTCGGTATCTCTGCCTTTCAAATAAATAAGCGAATCTGCAACAAAAAAGAAGGTTTCTGGTGATTTGAATCAGATCTGACTCCAGCTTCTCTAACGTCGAAGATAATGGTATACGTACACTGCCCACTTCCTAACTTCCATGTAGCAAACCGGGACGGAGCTGCTCAACCCCCGGGGCCCGCTGAGAGGGAACCGAGCCCGCCCAGGGGGGACTCACCACGCTCACCCTGCCAGGCGCCGTGATTGATAGGACAGCTTTCCAAAGGCGGATCGCCAGGGTGACATCTGTTTATCCAAAGGCAAGGGGCTCCTTTCTCTCGGGTCTCCCTCTAGTTACTTCGGGTAACTTGCGGGACGGCTGGGTTCCGCGGGGTAGCCTCGGAGGGGCGTCAATTGTAGGCTAGGGTGGGAGTCGCCGGAAGGAAGGGGCTTAAGGGCCCAGGCGCGAACGGCGTGGGCTCCAGCCGTCCTCCCGGGATTTGGGCCCTGGCACGGAGGGGATGTCCTGAGCTTTCTTGGCCAAAGCCGGGGGTCGAAGGCATCTCCCGGGCATCCGCGCTCTGATTTGGGAGAAAAGCCAGACAGCAGCAAAGTTAATGAGAGGGCGAAGTGGCTGCGGCGCTCGACCCCTGCGCCCGCGGTCCCCGGCAGCCCGAAGCCGGGCGTGGGGTGCCGGGCGCGAACTGCGGGCGCAGCAGGAGGCGCTGGCCGGCGTGGGCTGCGGCGACCGGCGGAGTCGCGGGGACCCTGGCGGGAGTCCCCGGCAGGTCCCGGCTCCGCACCGAGCGGGTGTCGCGGCGGATCAGCGGGCGAACCTGCGGAGGTCGAGGCGCAGGACGCCCGCTGCGCGCCTGCCCGAGCCGGCTGCAGCGCTGCGCCGCCCGCCGGCAATTTTGACCGTTGTGTCCCTGGCCGGCCGCCTAAGGCCACGAGGAGCGGGAAGAGGCCGCGAGAGAAAAGGGAGCGGGTGGGGGAGGGGGCCGGGAGCGCGGGAGCGGTGTCATTTCCACCAACTGGGCTCTCCCTGACCCAGCCGCTCATCTGTCACCGCTGTCTCATTCCTGTTATTTACATCTGTCTTTAGCATTCTAATTACTCGCTTTATTACTTTAGCCTGGAGGAATCCTGTAAAAAACAACGGAGATGAGGATCCTACCACACAATAAAACTGCCCAAAATCCCCACTGCACATTATACAGAGCACTTGAGAATATTTGTGCTGTTATATGACCTCAATATGTCCTTAAATTGATCTTATTATATCTTTCTTTCTCCCTTCTCTTTTCTCCGTGTGTGTGTAATGAACTCTTTTAAGGTGTGGCGTGCAAGGATATGGTGTTCAACAAATGAGGAAAATGAGATTCTTTGAGGGGAGATAAAGAGAAAGGGGGTGGGGGAGGCTTGGAGGTATTTGGACCAACTCAGGCCTCGTTTTTTACTTCTTTCTGATAAAGTAGAGCCATCTTCGCACTCAGACTTCTAAGGCTGAGAGACTCCTGGAAATTTAGAGGGAAGAATAAAATGCCTAATGCCTTTCATTTCTTACATTAATCTCTGAGTTCCCCAGAAGGTCTCAGGAGGGGAAGTGAAATGAGAGTAGGAATAGATGTAGGTTCAAAAATCATGGTGGTTTGAATGTTTTTCTTTTAATGTAGGGTGTAGAAGGGTATATGTGTTTGTAAAATCTGACTAAAGCCCTGATAGCAAGAGTCACTGATCCACGCAGTCTTGGAATAGAAAAGAGGCTGACAGAACCTACCAGAAAATCTAGGACAGGAATACAGTTCTAACTGTTATTTATTTCTGCTGGTGGAATTATTGGTGCACTCAGTTGCAATTTTCTGTCTGTGCTAATGGTTTTCTTTATTGTGTTACACTAACATAATCTCCTCCAGAAAGAAAATGACAAAATATATGGATTTTTAGATAAATAACTGAGGTAATTTATTGGCCTTTATACTCTTGTGATGGGGTGGTTGATAGATAATGCGGTAATATGCACATAATTAAGCAGGTTTACTGTACTGCAGTCAAAATAGGTTCAAAGGCAGTATCTCAGTCTTTAGGCCTTGTGTTTTTTTCAATGGATATTTCTACCCTATGGAATAAAGGGGCCCTGGCCTCAGGGAGTAGACACGGAGGTGCTATGCAGGGACTGGAGGTGTCAAGTGGGGAGAGAAAGGAAAGTGGTGACTTCTCTGGTAAAAGACATTAGATGAGGGCCATCTTCCCACCCACCCCCCTTCTGTAGGGTTCAGAAAGCCGCAGTAGTGTAATGGAGACAAACAGGTCTTCCTGGAGAAAGGAAGGACTCACAGCCAGGTCAGGGACTGGGCCTCCACACCCGCCCTGCAGGACTCAGACCCCTCCTCTCCCCCCAGTCCAGGGAATAGACTTCTGGGAAATCACGAAGCGAGAACTTGGTCACCGAGTGCCCCCTTGCCCTGGCTCCTGGGGGTTACCCATTCAAGGCGTGGTGTGCTTGCTCTTCCAAACTCATCTAAATTACATCAATAACAGAGCGCACTCTTTAATGAGCTCTCAACTTTAAAGACTTGAAGGATATTAACAAGCCGCTTGACAAATGGTGCTTAGAAGCACATTAAAGACGCTGCTAATGGAGCGCATAATGACGGCTAATTTTCGATCAGATATAAATTAGAGCCCCAACAGTTATTTGCCTTAAGGACTTTATGTAAATGATCCTGTTCTGTATAAACTGAAAAGCGAAGAGAGCCCTGCCATTTTGGCAATCCTTGTGGATATGATTAATAGATCTGCAAAAGAACTGGGCAGACAACTGATGGCATTTCCATCTAAAAGTCAGTGTGTTTGGGTAGTAAATATGACATCTTCTGGGGGTAGATGTGTGCTTCTTCCTCAAGCAAAAGAGTCAAAATGTCCTTGGCACCTTCTCCAGTTTGTTACAGGTTCTCCCTTTCTCCTGTGCCTCACACCCCCTAAGATGCCCAGGGCAGCCACACCTGTCTCCTGCACTAGGACCCAGATTGCTTCACAGATTTCCTAACTCTATATCCACCCCAGCCTCCCACACTCAAAGTCACAGAAAACCTCACTAGGAGCTAAGCCCTATTTATCACATTTTGGAATTCTCTCACTGTGAAATCGCTTGAGATCTTATTCCTGGCTTTGCACAAAATTCTCATTCTCTAAGCATGTGCTAGGAAGTGGATGGGAGTGGGAGAAGGAAGCAGAAAACAGAGGGAAAGAGGGAGGGAAAATGATGCTGACAGCAGTGAGGTGGGAAGAAGAAGGGAGGGAGAGACTCTGAGAGCAGAAAGAGTTCAGAGGGAAAAGGAGGGAGGAACACTACCCATTGCAAAGTGGAGGAGACATTGTGGCTCTTTAATTTGTATTTGTTTATTTGTTTTTTTTTTTTTCTGGCTGTGTACCTCATTACAAGAGTCAGGTATCAAGTCACTAGAGTATACAAAAAGAAGATACAAAAATTGATTTCCTCCCAACTTATTCCTATGTTGCTGGTCAATCGGAAGCTGGAAAGTAGAGCTGCCCCAAAACACTGTTACCTTGCTCAGTTTCTGCTCTATCGTGTCTGCTTGCTGACCGACTGCTGGGGAGAGTGTCAGGTGTAACTGTGGGATGGCTTGGAGCTGCATCTGGCTGCAGGTTCAGAGATAGCATCCTTTCCTGAACAAGGGGGAAAAATTTGGGTGAGTGAGGTTGCAAAATCTGGGGGGAAAAATGAGCCAACTCCAACTTGTCACCAGCTTCCTTATAATGAATTACAAACAAACACTCAGCTTCACTGCTACAGGAAAGACAAGCAGTATTGCATCCCAGGTTGTTTCCTCTGCCTTCCATGTGTAAGAGAAATACGGATTTGGGGGGATCGCTTTCATACACTGCTCTTGAGCAGTGCTAAAGTTGATACTGAAATCCTGCCTCAATAAGTGAGCTGTCTGTACCAGTGACACCAGCTTCTAAGATTTCCTCATCCAAGCCATTTGAGAGATGAGAGTGGAAGGAAGGTGGAGGGGGATGGGAAGAGGAAGGGATTCAGCATTAAAGAGATTGCGCCTAAGCTGATTAAATCATTTCATCTTGCAGTAACTGATATCTAATGGCCACAAGTTAAATGCTGTGGAGCACAGATGCTTCTTACCCTCGTTGCCGACTTATGAAGTGAAATAGTTTCAAATTGGGACACAATAAATGCAGTTCTCCTTTTCTTACATTAAATCTGTGTAACCCTCCCCTCTCATCCCCTCCCCAATCACACACAATCGAGATGTTCACAGGACCTGTGGACACTCCCAGACATTTCCTTAGTCTCACCAGTTCAGGATTCTGTAGCAATGGGAGCAGACAGAAAGGGCAATGTTGGCTTTCCCTTTGTCCAACAGCAAAATCCTACTCATGTGTGTTTCCTGCTGCCTTGTTCTCTCTGCTGATGTGGACTTGGACATTGAAAAGTACATTTTTGAGAAATGAAACACAGAGTTCTGTTCATAGCAAAATTCATGGCAAAGCCATAGAATTCTGATCTCACCTGGTTTTAGGAGGAACCATAGCTGCACTTGTCAGAATTAGAAGCGGTGTTTGCCAAGTGTCAGCTCAGAGAACTTCATCGGCTTATTCTTTTTGTGCCACCTCCCACCTAGAGTGTGCAGTCCGTGCCACCTGGGAAGCATTTTGTCATTTTCTTTACAATGAATTAATGCATATTACCAAGACTAATGACCAGTTATCGGCATACTCCTAGAACAAGTTGAAACTACCTGGGGAGAGGGGACTAGTCTGGGTCCTCTCACCAAAGCGTTTTCCATGTAATTACAGCTCCCTTTTCTCTATTGCACATCCACACTTCGAGATCTGAGACAAGGAGACAGCTTGTGTGGTCATTCTTTGCCTTTCCCCTCTCTCTGGGGGAAAGGCAGATATCCCCCTCCTATTAGCCACTCGTCACGCCCTCACACCCTCTCTCTTTATCTTATTCACCTCTCAAGCTCTGAGTGAATCCCAGCGAAAAATAAAATAAGTCTTACCAAAAAGGAAATCAAGCAGCAGCATGAGAAAAAAAAAATCAATGAAATGATTTAGGAAATGAAAGAATGGGCCCCTCTGACAATACTGTAATTAAAAGCTCTCAGGGCTGTAAAGTGAAAAGTTGATGAAAGAAAGTAAGTTGCCAACTGATCCTTACCTACCCCATTAGGACCGATGCAGAGAAACTAGAGACTTAATTTCAGGGTGTGGACCCCAGGGCTCTCAAAGCCACTCTTGTCCCAGAAGGATCAGATGTCCTCCTGACAAGCATGGTAGCCAGGAGCTAGGTTCTGCTTCCCTCAAAGAGCTGAGACTCTGGAGGTGGAAGAGAAAGCAATCACCTTCATTCCGGTTCCAGGAGAAGCAGTGGTCACCTCCAGGAACTGAGATGGACAGAGTTGGAATCTCACACATGGCAAAATTTTGAAACCTGAAACTTGTTGGCCAGGCTACTGTCTCTGGAAGCCACAGTGAAGCTCTGGAGAACTCAGGGTCTGAAGCACTGCACCCTGACTCCAGAGAGAACTTTGGCTGTAATGCCAGCCCCTTGTCCTTGCTCAGCCCAGCTGCAGACTGGGTCCCTGTGTCCTTCTGGAAAGCACAGATGGCTTCCACCTTTGTAGACAGAAGTGATGCTAACAAAAGATCTTGCATCAGGCTCTGGGTAAAGAAAGGAGGGACTGATAGGCAGAACACCTGTAGCCATAAAATCATCAAACAAAGATACACAAGGAAGTGATTCTTAAGTAGCTTCCCCAGGCAAAGCAATGATCTTGCTTAGACTGAGAAGGTGGGACTTTTGCATGAGCTTGAAAATTTTCAGCAAGCATGCTAGGGGAGCTGGAGCAGGGACTCTGTGAGTGTGCCTGTGTGTTGTCAGAGCTGAAGTAGAGGATCTTGGGATCTACATCTCTGTAAGTGTATGGCTTTAGGCCAAGTCTACAAAGGACCCTCTGTGTTGTAGAGCAATTTGGTTCAGGCCAGTGCTCAAGGAACCCTCTGTCTCCATTGAAGGAAAGCCGACCCACCTCACTCCCAGTGCAACCAGTAGGAAGCCCTGAGGTTTATACTGGGGAAGTTGGAGGTCAGGACTAGAGCAGAAAAGGGGCCTGTTCCATGGGAGGGTCAGGAGTCTTCTTGGAAAATCTTACCCTTATTTTGGGGACCCAAATTGCTGTTGAAATTTGAGCATAAAGTGACGGCTTTTGATAAACCCCACCTCCAGCACCTCACACATAAGATCAGTAATTCCATAAAGCAAGATTTCACTCTGTCTCTGGAAATTAGCTAGTGCCCACTCAGTTTAACCAAAATGAACAGAAATGCAGATTGCTCTTAGCAAAAACTAACAGCCCACCAGGAAAGTGCCCTTTGTGTATTTAACCCTTCATCTCCAGATGAGCCTAAGCACTGCAGTGAGCCAAGAGCGCAAGGTGCATTGATGCAAGCCTTCCAACCCCTTACAAACATATCAGTAAACTGTTTTGTAGAACATCAAACCCCATTCGTTTAACAGGATGGCTTCCACCTCTTAGAAGAATTTCAGAAACCAGTTGGCTTGTTTTCAAAACACTGGATACATAGTTTTCATTTTCTTGCTGCCCTAAATATTTCAGGGAGACCCCTAAGATACAAGAGCACCTCATTGCCATGACCAAAGGAAAAACAGAATCGCACAGGCTGGTACACACAAATCAGACTTTGCATATGCTCCCAGCATCCAGAAAATGGAAAAGTTAGAAGGCAAGGTAAAGAGGAAGTATTGTATAGATGAAAAATTATTCCAACATGGTAAGAAGCAGGATTCAGACCCTATGCAAGGGGAGACCTTGGCTTCTGTGGGCGACAGCAAAGGCTGAGGGCAGGAGGAAGGCGCTGGCTTTCCGCCCACTGACAGCTGGAGTAATGGCTGCAGACCCAAGGACGGGGTGGGGGCAGCTGAGGCTGGGCGAGGGGTGGGGGGCAGTAATTACCGGGCGGGCTCCCCTGCCTCCCTACTTGAGAGAGAACCCGTGCTTTTTTTGCGCCCAGCTGCACTCCGGGCTTGCCGCTGGGCCTGGGGCATTCTGGAGCCTGCACGGGAGGCGGGGTGTGCGCTAGAGGAGTCTAAACTGAGGTTCCTAAAAGGCTTCTGAACTTAAGTCTGCCCCACACCTGCAGGACCACGGAGCCAAGGGATGCTGCTCCGCGCCAGCAGCCCCCAACCACTAGGCCCACATCAGTGACCCGACAAAAAGTAAGACCCGGGCGGTGCCCAAGGGGCGGCAGCGCGGGAGGCCGTGGATCTGCGCAGTCCGGAAGCCTTTCTACGAGGACCCAAGGAACAGCGAGGCCAGTGCCAACCTACCCCCACCACCGAATCTCCCCACTCCCTAATGCGGGAACTCTAGGAATGCACCCAAGCCCCCTGGGATTCCAGGGCTTCGAAGTGAAATGCACCCCCGGGTGTGCGTGAGGGGAGCGGCGAGGGAGGGAAGCGGGCGCAGGGCTGGGGTCTGCACCTCCTCCTGCCGCCTCCCTCCCGCAGGCTGGAAGCCTCTCATAGTCTGGGATTTTTTTTTTTTTTTTTTTTTTTTCAGAATAATTGATGGGTCCAGTTCTCCAGAGCTTTCCCGGTGAGAGCGCGGCGGACCGCGCTAGAATTTAAATAGACGTGATTAGTAAAATGCAAGGGGGCGAGGCGCCCGGGCCTCTCTCTTTCTTGCGGGTTCCTGGCTGCGCGCCTGGTGAGGCGCCTGCTCCCCCAGGCTCTGGGGGCCGCGCGGGGCTGAGGGGAGTTCTTCCTGCGCTGGGCGCCGGACCGCTCCGCTCCCCACCCCCACCCTTCGGATTCTCCCCCAAGCTCCCTCCCCACCCTTCTCTCTCCTGTGCGTGCTCGGGACCGGAGGGGAGGAAAGGGGAGCTGGGACTGAAGGGGAACCCCAGGGTGGTGAGCTGAGAGCTGGGGGCGAGGATCTGGCTTCTTGCGCACAACCTGAGCTGGCCAGAAGGGCGCCCAACCTCAGCCTCCGCCAAGAAGGACAACCGGTCGGTGGTCGCTGTCCCCGCGCTCTGCCTGTCGCTCGCACCGGTCCCATTCTCCGCACTGCGTCCTCGTGGGTCGGCCTCTCTCCAGGCCGCGGAACCAGATCAGCCAGAACTGCAGAACTCAAGGCGCCTCTTCACTTACCCAGTGCTCTGAGGAGGTCCCCTCCGCCAAGAAGTGACCCAGGCTGGGAAGAGCCTTCGCCTTCGCTCTCTCCTGATCCCTGCCTCATCGATTTGTTCCTGAAAAGGGGGCTGCGCATTCTTATAACATCTACAGCCAATTAATATTGCATTAACTCTATTTAAAAAAAAAACAACAAAAGCACCAGAATACTGCTCCCTATCAAAGCCATCTATTATTCACAGAAATGTAATTGGAGACCTGAGATACGTGTATTACGGGGCAATGGAAGGAAAACAGAGTCGTGACAATATTTCAGAAAGGACGGGGATCCGAGGGTATCTAATATTTAATTTCAAGTCTGTGGTTTTCTAATTCGAGATTAAAAGCAGTCACGTCTTTGAAGCCAGACAGTTGGTATAAATGTACAGTTAAAATATTCTATTCCATGGTCCCTAGACAGAGCTCTCTGCTCGTCCCAGGCTTCATTAAATTTTTATTATCATCCCAGACTAGAGCAGGGAATGAGCGGAAAGACTGTCCATCTAATTGCAATTGATAAAAAAAAAAAAAGCTCTTAGATTCCTCCCCCCTCCCGCCTCATTTTAATACATTAACAGCAGTTTTCTTGGTATGTCCAGGCTTTCTCAGCCCTGTGATACACACGATCACATTATCACACAGATACATTTCCTACTTTCCAACAGGCACCAGGTTTTGCCCTCTTCTCTGCCCTTTGAGAAGGCCTGGGGGATTGGTAACGGTGAAGGGAGAGAGGGCAGGAGAGGCTGGCTTCACAAAGTGATGCTGTATGAGAAAGAGAGTGACATCAGTTCTTGAAGCATCTGGCAAAAGATCAACCAGAGACAACACTTGCACTAAGCTGGTTCTTCCTGTGGCAAGATGAAAGCATATTGTTACCCAAGCAAAACAAACAGATTATTAGACCAGGTTGCACTTTTCGACAGCCTTTCCACTGTGCAGGATGAAAGCAAAGAGCAATATTTTCATTTCCTTTTTTTCTTTTTGACTGCTCACCACCACCCCCACCACCCATTTGTGTGAGATGTGCAAACTGTTTGTTCTTGAGCCTTCTTCGTGGGCTGCTAATCTGTCACACCAGTCAAGTGTGTGTGTGTGTGTGTGTGTGTGTGTGGTGTGTATTAGGAAGCCCATCTCAACATCTCAACAAGGGTGCCTTATGTTGTTTTTATTTTTTATTTTTTTTTGAGACTGGTGTAAATAAACCTTTTCATCCCCAGGCATTGAAAATACAGAATAAAACTCACAGTTTGCTTTCTGAGTAGCTTCCTATTATCACATTGCCACTTAATTTTATTTCTATTCTCTCCAAGTTAAATAGAAAGACTGGCTCACAGGGGAGCTGCCATGTGCCTACAGACTGGGGATGTCAAGCAGAGAGACTCACTGTGCAAAGTTAATTTCAATTCCCGCGGAGGATTTCGCATTCCGGCTGGCTCTGACCCACAGTAATTAGCTGAGATAACTAATGATTACTTACTTATTCCTTGTAATTATCTGGATTTAATAATTCGCTGTGTAATTTATTAATTCGCTCATAATAGACTTTCAGGACTGGGAATGGCTCCTTTAAAGGGGCAAAGCAGGGGAAATTTAGCAATTTTTTTCTCATTGCCATAAATCTGTCTCCTGACAAACGTAGACTTCATGAACATCGTAACTGTGTGGAAACCTTTGTCTTCCTTTTTGTCCTATCAGAATACAAACCCAACTTTTTCATTCCCTTTAGTTGTAACCTCTCCCTCCAGGGCCAACTAAAATGTACAGTTTGGAGTTGTATGTATGCATATCCTTTACCTTGAGATAGAAATTGTTTTTGCCAGAAAAAGGAAAGATAAATTTCTAAACTTGCTGTCATGGCTTGTCTAGGAAAATTTGAGCTTCATTCTCTGAAAAATATTCATTATAAAATCAAGTGAATTTTCAATGCCTTTGCCACTGTCTCCCAAAGAGCTTCCTCAATAGATAAATCAAAATAAATTAAATTAATTTACTTGAAGTTTGAAACAAAGCATTTTATTCCCCAAATTCCAATTCTCTTGGCAAAAAGAAGTCACAGGATCTGAAATGGATTGTGAAAAAGACTTAGCTATGTGTTGTCATTTATGAGAGTATTCCATTGTGTGTAAATACTGACTGCTTAATTTGCTTTTTCATATGTTCATTACCCCTCCCAAACTATGTGTTAATGAAACTGAATCTGATGAAGAATTGACTAACTGCTCTATTGTTGAATATCCAAAAGAAATTGTATTCTTTCTGGATGATTTGATAATGTTTTGGTATAGAGAGTAATTAAATATCAATCCACAGCTTATATGTTCTTTTCTGTTGGTGACTTAACTCTATTTCAATTTGGATTTAGAGGATAGCATTGAACAAAAGGTTGTTTGCTTGTAGGGAAGTTTTTTACAAACTAAACTACATAGTTCTGAAACATAACATTTAGGATGAATAGGTGAGCTTCTATTCACAGTATATCTCTTTCCAATAAAACATCAATTATGGACTTTGAGGGAAAAATAAGATCATGAATGTTAATCAATTTGATTGATATGACACAGATTTTCAGACATGTTTGCCACTGAGTATTTTGAAAGCCAACATCAACTGCATATTTCTCAGTAAGTTATGTATGGCTCATTCTATTCTTACCTTTAATTTCTTCATTAAGATAAACTCTCTTCTCTCCATGTCATGTTGGTTTGGTGAGGCTTTGCTACTCTCATTAATTAAAACTTTAATATTTCTTTTTGAAACTCTGGTTTTCCCATAAGGCATGCATATAAGCATTCTCTAAGAATGGAAACATGTAACCAAGAAAGTTTTTAAAGTCTTTGTAATAACACAGAGATGAATTAAAAATGCTATATAGTTTTAAAAGCCCAAGAACAAAGAATACTTAGTGAATTAGAAGGAAGTATAAGTTTTCAGTTTCATGTGTGGAACTAAAGGTTTAGTTGTTTTTATATCACTTCCTCATGAGAATCTTGGACATGCATGCATACATGCAAGTTGTCATGCATTTCAAGATGTTCCAAAAAGAATAAACACCTATTTTGTTTCTCTTCAGTATATTTCTATATTTTTACTGCTTTTCCCGGATTTCTTTCTTCAGTTTAAGGTGCCATTTTTGTAGAAATAAAACACCAGCATACCTATCCTTTTTTCTCTTTAACTGACTCCCTTTCTCTCAGTGGTTCCTTCAATAATAACTCACATATAGGTAAGGGAAGGTACTATTTACTGAAAATCATTTTTTTCTAGATAACCAGACCTGATATGTCATACTTTTGAGCCATTTCATTCATTTTATTCACTCTGTAAAAAGTAAGCAAGCAGAAAATTCTCCAGCTGGCTACAATTATGTGGTCAAATATGTGTTGAATGAGCGCTAAAGCCACTGGTGGTTACTGTCCATGGTGCTGAAATCTGTACTCTGCATATTGACATTGGGTACTGGTTCTTTCAAAATACTTTCAGAAAATATGAATCCAAGAATAGGGAAGGAAATGGAAGAATGAAATTTTAGCCTCCAAAACATAGAAATAAAATTGAGCTATAAAATCACTATACCTGAATTCACATTTCTGTCTTTTAACGCTCTACGTGTTTCAACATTTTCATAGGCAATTGTGCACTGTATCTCATTTCTAGATGGACACTTGAATATTATTTCTTCAGACATATTCTGATTTTGGTTATAGAAAAAGAGATTCCTTTACTCATTATCTATCCAATATTCAAACTTCTTTCTTTTACAATTGGAAATTAGTTTTCCAACAACATTTAATCCTAATTTGAGCCACTATAACTATTTTAATTGATTCATTCTTACCCTCCTTTCCCCAAGACAGTTTCATATCAGAGGAGTCACATCTCTGGGTGGTAGAATTAGCCCTGGAAGATGATTGTGTTTCTTCTCTTTATTTTATGTACAGATTAGCAAGATGTCCTTGCATCAATTAATAGTATAAGTTAATCAAATTGATGTCTAAACCAGAGGTTTACTGGGGAAAAAAAAACTTTATCAGCCTAATTCGATGCTCAATTGTTATAGGGAAGCTAAACGTTATTAAAATGAGTGAAGAGGAGTCTTTAAACCAGGATCAGAAATAGAAATTGCCTGTATCAAGTGGGCAGAATTTCCTTATGCCAGTGTCAAGTCAGTGTTAGTTTTCCACCAACTCTGGTGTCAGGGCAAGTCACAATAGAAGAAAAAGTTTGCTCCTTCTAGCCACCAGTATTTATTTCTTTCTGAACCATACACTACCTATTAGGGAAATATGTCTTCATTAAAGGTTGACACAGGGGAGAGAAAGGGAGAGAGAGACAGACAGAGACTATACTTCATAATTCTAGCAAAAAAAGAAAAGTGCTTCCTGTTGTGGCTTGGTGGTTTCGGTCACTGCTCTCTGGGACAAGTGATTAAAATGGGAACTATGATGGACCACCTCTGGGCCTCAACCAGGAGCACAACTTCCCTAACCAGGCCTTGTCTCTTGCCACACCCGGTATCTCAGGGCTACTGAAAAGTGAGCTGAGTTCCTTTCTGCCTATTACCCATGAGAGATGGAAGAGAATGGGTGAAATTGTTTTCATCCAATATCTCTGTGTACAAAGATATTTTTTTCCATTGCAGATGTGGAGAAAGGAATTCAAGAGAGGTATTTGGAGTCAAATATCATTATTCTTTCTGGGCAGAAAAGCAAAGCAGCTTGTGAGACAAGCTCTGGCTATTAAAAGGCTGTTATAGACCCTGTTCTTTTACACTTTCCCAGAGTAATACTCCTACTAAGTCCAAGCAATACTTTAATACTAACCACTCCCAATAAACCATCACCATGTGCTTCCAGCTTTTAAAAAAATCCCCCACCAAAAAAATTCCCACATAAATGATTAAAGCAGCATCACATTTTAAAAACCATTTAATATTAATAGAATATTTTAATGAAAAAAGCAGCATACTTTGCCAATAAAACATTAAAATCATCTCTTCAATGAAAGACAATCAAACAACACCAAAAATAACTTAATACATTACCATAGTAAATAAACCATCTATTAACAAAAACAAGAAAGCAGATCATATACAGAACTCAAGACTTTAGAGAGCCTCAAATGGAACAGCGATACAGCAAAATTTGTAAGAATATATCTATATGTGCATTTTGAATGAAATATTTACAATAGACAAGGTATCAGTCATCACATACCTATTTTTTTGTTCCAAAAGAATTCTACCAAACAATGTGAATTTACTAGCAGTGCACTGTCTTTCATATAGTTCAAATTAGTTTTTCTACAAACAAACCTCCAAAAGGAAAAACTGAAGGGCTCCTATCAATGTTAAATGCAATCAACAAAGCAATTGCAAACTGGAAGATTGAGATGCCTTGGTGAAATCTTGGAATCTGGAAGGGCAAACACCAAGTGACAAATGCCCCTAAAGCTAGGAAAGGATGCATCAGTCATGCTTCCAACTGCTTTTTCTCATCTGTTAGAGACAGATGTGTGTGTGTGCGCGTGTGTGTGGGTGTATATGTAGGGGTGAGACAGAGGGGACAATGTGGGAATCCCCATTAAATATGTAACGAAGTAAACAATACTTCGGACAGTGAATCAGGTCTAGATGATTAAGACCTTCATTACTGAGTGTCGACTTACAAATCAGAACACTAGCAGTAAAAACAAAGAAAAAACAATCTTCATTCAAAGTGAGAATATACAAATGGGCCAAACGGAACACGGCATAAGAGAAAAGCTGTAAAAATTCAGTAAACTCATCAAACAAAATCTTTTGAACATCACTAGCTATACGTTTCCCCCGTCTTTTTAAAACTAAGTTTAATTAATTAGGATGTGCACAAAATTAAGTTGCTAGAGAGATAAATTAATAATTTACAGAGGGTTGTTCGGCAATAATCTAATAATAGCTTTTAAGATCAGTGAACACAGCAGGCGCGACTTCTTTCTTAAGCATTAACACTTCAGAGAAGGAAGAAGGGGGTAAGAACCACAATAAAAATATATATATAATATACAGTGTAAATGCAGAAAATCTGCCATCTTTTTTTTTAATTCAAAATACTTTAGAGATGTCTATCACATTAAGCTTCAACTCTAGCTTAAAGTTTCAGTCCTGAATCCGTTTCTATTTCTGAAAAATAGCTGCAAAGTGTACTTTTAAACTTAACAAGTGTGATGTCTGTAAGAATAAAAACAAATCTTACTTGGTCGTTCTTGCGGACCTTGAGAAGGCTGTCTCTCATCTGCCTTCCTTCAAACAGCAGGCTCCTCGTTTGCTCTGAAGAAGCCGCGGTGGGGTTAAAAGGGACAACTTGCTACAACTTTGACAAATCCCATCTCTTGTTTTTCTCTGCCTTGAGCAACCTTTTCCCGTTCTCGCCGGTGTGGGGTCAGTTGCTTTCTCGTCGTTCGCACCCTCTTTCATCCTCTCTGTCTCTAGATTCACATTTTTTTAACCGAATTGTTCCTGGTCACCAAAGGTGGAAAGAAAGAGGCAGGAGAGAAAGGGAGGGAGAAACGGGACGAGGCGAGGGGCCGTCCCTGGAGAGGCCGAGAGTCTCCTAAATGCCGGCGGAATATTTCATTCTTTTCTGTTTCTGCCTCTGGTTGCAGAACCAGACGCGCACCACGTTTTTCTTAAGGTCCAGCTTCTCTGCGATGGCGGCGATCTTCTCCGAGGAGGGCCGCGGCTGGATGGCGAAGTAGGCTTCAAGGGAGCGCTTCTCCGGAGCCGCGATGGACGTGCGTTTGCGCTTCTTCTCCGCGCCGTTGAAGAGCTCCGGCTTAGTGAGCTTCTCGCGGTGGGACTTCTCCGCCTCTTCCAGCCACGCCTGCAGGATGGGTTTGAGCGCGATCATGTTGTTGTGTGACAGCGTGAGGGACTCGAACCTGCAGATGGTGCTCTGGCTAAGCGAGCCCACGCCGGGGATCTTGAGGTTGGCCAGAGCGGAGCCTACATCCGCCTGGGTCACCCCCAGCTTGATGCGTCGCTGCTTGAAGCGTTCAGCGAACGCCTCCAGGTCCCGCGGGTCGGCGTCCACGTCGCTCATGCAGCCCATGTGCGAGGGCAGCCCGTGCGCGTGTGCCATGCTGAGTGCCGCTTGGTGCATGGGGTTCATGGTGGCCATGTGCGGCGCGTGAGCCGGCGTGGACACCACGGTGCCGTCGGGGCCCGCCATGGCGCCCAGGGCCAGCCCGGGACTCAGGTGCTCCAGCAGCTCTCCCTCAAGCGCCTGGTGCGGCTGGTGGTGATGATGGTGGTGGTGGTGGTGGTGGTGGTGCGTGCCCGCCAGGGCGGACGGGTGCGAGATGGGCACAGACGAAGAGGAGGCGGCCGACGTGCACGGGATGGTGTTCATGGTGTGGTAGGTGGCGTCCGGCTTGAAGGGACTGTGGTGGGGCGGATGGTGGTGGTGGCTCTTGCTCTGGGAGACGATGTCCACGGCCGCCAGAGCCTCGGCGCGGGCCAGCAGACTCTCATCCAGCCCGCCGAATATATTGCTCTGCAATTGCAAGTAGAAGGCACACATTACGCTCAGCAGGGAATTGTGCGCGCTCTCTCCGGAAGCCCCGGCCCAGAGCTCCACACCGCCGCCGCGCCTACAACATTCCCAGAACGTTAAAATAATAATACTAATAGTAATAGTAACGATCCTGCAAACAGGAGGTGAAGAGGAGAGGAGCGGAGCCACCGACAGAAGCGGAGAACGCAGGAGGTGGCAAGTGAGGCTGCAGACACAACACAACACAACATGGCACAACACGCGCACAGGCAACATCCCAGGTCATAAAAATTAATATGAAAGGCAAGACCCGCTGAATACTTAAGAGAGAGAGAGGGGGGAAAATTGGTTGGAGGTGTGGGGTGATTTGCTGTGCAGACATGAAAAAAACATCAAGCAGATAAAGGGGGCTGTCAAAATGTGCCTTTAAGCGGTGATTATGCAGAAATACGCACCGGTGGGGTTGGAAGACAAGCTCTCCGCATCGCCTCCGAGCCCCCGCCGCCGCCGCCACCGCTGCTGCCACTGCTACTGGAGCTGCTGCTCCGGCCTCCGCCGCCGCCGCCGCCGCCACCGCCGCCTCCGCCGCCGCCAGCATTGGTCGAGCTGCCGGGGGAGCTCGCGGAGGGAGCCGCGGGCGCCGAGGCGCCGGGCGAGGCGCTGTGCAGGGCCGAGTACTTGGGCTCCACGTGCAGGCTGCCGCCGTGCGGCATGTTGAACGCCTGCTTGCTGTTCAGGGACATCATCATCATCTTCCTGCCCGCCGGGGCGCCCGTCCGCAGCGCGCTCTCTGGCTCCGGCCGCCGGGACCCTCCCGAGAAGCGCCGGGCCGGAGCCGGAGCGGGAAAGGGCGCTACGAAGTTGCGCTCACCCTTTGCCGCCGCCTCCCCGGCTCAGCTCTCCGCGCGCCCGGTCGGTGCTGCACCCGCTGCCTCCACTGACAACTCGGAGCGCACGCCGAGCTCCGTTCGGCGCTGGCTGCAGACCTCGGCGCCGCCGGAAAGTGCCCCCCTCTCGTCGGGGCCGCCAAGTTATACTCCCCTCTCCTCGCGCCTGCCCCCGCGCCCCCGCCCGCCCGCCCGCCCTCCCCCGCGCCTCCGCCCTCCCCTGCCTGGCTCCGTTTCTCGCGGCGCCCCTTCTCCCTCTCGGCTCCCCCCAAGGCTCAGGTCCTTTCAGTTCTCCCGGCACCCGCCTCCCGCTCCCCCACCGCGCCCTCCGCCTCCCCTTCCTGCCCCCTCTGGCGCTCCGCCGCCGCCGCCCCTTCGTGGCGCCCGCGGCCCCTACTTGGGTCGGTGACCCTGCTCAACCCCACCCAGCCGGCCGGGTCCACGCTTCAGCGGCCAGGCGGTGCCTACCTAAGGGCTGGCCTCCAGCCCCTCCCGCGCTACGCGGTCTCCGCCTAGCCAGGAAAAGAAACTCCCAAATAAAGTTGCGGCCCAAGCCAGCCTTGGATAGGTTTTCCCCAGGACTAATCGGACCACCTCTTACCTGGTTGCCTCCTCCCCCGCCTGCTGCTTACCACTAAATTCCAGGCCTCCACCCCAATCAGCCCTCCCCTCCCGTCAGCTCAGGTGACCCTGGTCCCGGGCTCCTGGCCCCCTCTGTAGACACTGATGCTACCGCCAACCTGAGTCCTCAGCTCCGCGGGGCCTCCAGCCCTGATGCGCGCTGAGGTCCGCACTCGGCCCCGCGCCCCCTCGGCCTGGCGGGTGCGTGCCGGGTGCCGAAGAGACATGGGGTCGGCGGGGCTGCGGGGCTTTCTCTCACTCGATTTCTCGCAGCTCTCAGCGGATTGGACGGCCCCTGAGCCCGTTTGGGTCGACTCTGCGCATGCGACTCCCCCCTCCCGCACACACGCCCCCCCCCCCCGCCGCCTCCGAGACACACACACACACAACACCACACAACACACACACACACACACACACCAGCTCTCGCCCCCCACTTTGCTTCCTCTCGATCTTCCTCCTCCTCCTCCTTGTATCCAGTACAGTGAGAGTTGGGTCTTGGGAGGCTCCACTGGCAAACCTTGCCACTGGATTTATTATTCTTCATTAGCCGCAATCAAAAGAAGGGGCAACTGACAGGCAGAGGGAGGGCCAGAAATTACAAAGCGCATGTGCTGCTGAACCCCCCACCCCACCCCCGCCAATGTACACACACCCCCTCGGGGGCTGGCACGAGCCCCACTTATCTTCATTTCCACAGCCGCTCAGCGCCAGGAGAGCCTATTTTTAGCCGACACTTGACTCGTACTTTTGTCGGAGGGCGGACCACTTTTCCTAGAAGTGGGCGCAAGCCCTTAGTTCCATTTGCAAAAGGAGGCAGTCTTCCTTACATGTGTGTGTATACACACACACGCGCACACACACAAACTCAGAGAGGCACACGCTCATGCACAAACATCGCCATCCTTCTGTTTCACTCCCCCATCCTCTCTCGGCCTCCCACCGGGTTGGGGGCTGCTGTCCTCTCCACAGAACGCTGAAGAAGCAGGGTGCAGGAAAGGGTGAGAAGGCCTTCAACAACCTGGACCCAGGAACCCGCGGGTGGCCTGATTCGGACGGGGATGACCGGGAGCAGGTGCAGACACTGGGCGCCTGGGGAAGGCGAGCAGGTGCGAGAGCAGGCGGCAGGCCTGAGAGGCGGGGACGCGAGCCGGGACAAAAATAGAGTGAGAAGGAGCGAGGGAAAGGGGGATCCTCCGGTGGACAGCACGCGAAAGCCCCCTGCTGCGACGGCCGCAGACAGAGGGCCGCCTGTGCTCCCATCCCTGACCTCAGCAGGGCGGGAGGGCACGTTCAAGTTGGGAGCGCTGTCCTAGAGAGCAGACAGCGGCAGCAACGAGTGCGCGGCAGGCTCTGTCCATGGTCCTTAACCCCCTTCGGCTCTCTTTCGTTAGTCTTGTGCTTGCCTCTCTCTTCCCCTGTGTGCAGAAAAATAATAAATAATAGCCCAAGGGGATATCTACGAGCAATGTTCCCAAATGTGAACCCAGAAGAAGCCTGGGAGAGAGGACTGTTGACATGAATGAGTGAGGCTTGTGCCGAACGGTTCAAGCAAGTGTTTAGGTGTTTAATTTCTACCTCAACAACATCAGGGCAATTTTCAAGGAAATAAAAAAATGACATTGTACAGCTCTCACTGTCTCAAGCTCCAAGAAATGAAATAAATCAAAGTTAAAAGCTTGAGCATCATTTAATTATTGTGCGAATAGCGCTTTGAAAGAAGTAGAACAACATCTCTAAACAAATTATGAGTGGGCCAGGAAGGAATTATTAGATTGAAATTTCATTTAGGCTCGGGAGACACCGCGCTTCACTGTGTAATCTGCTATGCCTCATCTGATTTGTATGCTTAATTCAGCTTGACGAATTTATTAGTTTTCATAATAGTGAAAAAATTGAGCAGCACTATGGGCTAATGTATTGTGTGCGCTATAAATTGTATGTCATCGTGGAAAGGCTGAAGTCTATAGAAATCTTTTATTAATGTTGTTGGAGGAAGGAGAGTTTTCATGCAAGCCTTATAGAGGTTCATGCCAAACTCCTCTGCTGCTGCATCTCAGTGGTCCATTAACACATCGTCATACTAATTAGACCACTTCATCAATGATACAATTTCAAACTTCAAATTATGTTCTAATTAACAAGGGTTGTCCAATTTGCTTACTATTCAAAAGGCTTTGGATGGTCTAATTAGTATAAACTGTTGAGCATCTCAAACGCCTAATAAAATCCATTAAAATATTTTGGGTGTGTTTTAGATCAGTACTCTGTAAAGGCCAAAGGGCCAAAGTTTATTAGAGTGGAGAAGGAAAATGATTGGAAGACAAATTCCTCATCTACATGGTTCTCTTAGATGATTATAGTGAGTCACACAGGAAACTTTTGGGTATTGCAACTCCTAAATAGTGTGTTTATGTGTTTAAATAAAGGCAGAAGACTATCAAGGAGGAAAACCACATGGGGGGAAAATTCTTCTCTTTCATTAGGTGCCTAATTAGATGTAAAGTAAAAAGCAACCCTGAGGAGTTTCCTAAGCATTATTGTGGCAACAGTCTGCTGAACTTGAATTGCAAAATCAAATATTTGGGGTGTTTTGAACCTCTCCCTGTACCCTCCCCCTTCATTGAGCTTAATTACTTGCAATAGTTGTTTTAATGTATGTTGTCACCTGGGAGTATTGAGAAATGCATATCGTTAATATGAATTAATCTTGATTTTAATAGCAACTGACAACTGATCTCCAAAATGCTAAACACTTGTCACCATTTCATATGGTAAATAAGGTAGTATAATAAATTCATGAAATAAAGAGTGCACTGTTGAAATGACTGGACAAACTTTGTCTGAATTGGAATTTATTGGCTAAAACTATTTTAAGCAAGAAACTCCCATGAGAATATTACCCTGATGATAAAATTCATATATCATTAAATTAATATAACTTTGTTCATTTCTCTCAGATATTTCTCAGTGATATCTCTAATTCCTGAGGGGAGAAAAGGAAAGCCCTTATTTTCTAATTATCAAGCTATGGTAAATTACTATGCAATTGTAGAGCGAGTCAAGAGTTTATTTGCCTGTATTTCTTTCCCCCTAGAAAACACATACATTTTTAAAAAGTCAACTCACACAGAGTTAGACCTCTCCTTTTCCCACTCAAAGTGAAAAATGAACAACAGTGATTGTGTTGCATTAGAGGGAAAATAGAATTCTTCCTTCAGCGCCACGACTTGCAATCTTGCAACCTCTCCTTTCAGGAGTGTCCAGAATACCAACATCCTTGCAGTGATATCAATAAAACCCATTTCGGTTTGCCCGCAGGCACCACTGCAAAGTGCTCCAGCAAGTGCAAAAGCTGCTCTCCGACGAAAAAAGACTCCAGTACCACCCCCCACCACCACACCCCACAGTGAGCAGGAGCAGGAGCACTGAGCAGGAGCCATCTCAACAACTGGAAAGTTGGCACCAAACCCAGAGGGTAGAAGTACGTGGCCCCAAGTCCAATACCTGCTTCCTCGGTTTTCAAACATACCCTCGAGGCCCCTGTTCCCGCCTGTACCTCTGCGCACTTACAGATCTACCGAATAAATGGGAAACGAAGTGATATTTTGAAAGCAGAGAGATGGGGAATGCATCAACTGTGTTGACTACAAGAGGAGCGCCTTTCCTCTCGCCAAGCCTCTTTGTTTGACAATAGCTTGTTTCCTGTCCCCTGGCAGATGCGGACAGATGCGAACAGCCTCCCTTTGGGAGAAAAATCGCTGCTGGAGGTTCCACTGAGGTTTCCGGGCAGCAGGGTCCTGGCGGTAGTCACCCCCAACCTGTGCCCGAAGCCATCCCGAGGGGGTGAATTCACTGCCTTCTCCCTGTATCTGGGTCCTAACTTACTATTAAAATTTTAAGCAGTCCATTCATATTTTACCGGACCTAATGTGTTTTATTAAATTTTAATCTATTAAGGGCAGTGTGATTTCTTTGTATTTCAAACAGAATTGGATTGAACTACAAGAGAGATTCCTTAAAAGACAGATTGGACCTTATTCGAGCATCATTAGATAGGGGATGGAGGAAGAGCGAGGGAAGGGATGGGTTACAGGGATTTCGGGAAGATCAGCCAAGCTTTTTCCTATTTTGAGTAGAAGATGAACACCAGAGCGCTCGCTCTCTTGCTCTCTCTCTCTCTCTCTCTCTCTGTCTTCTCTGGACCCTGTGGCTTAAGGCAGAAGGGCAGTGATGGAAAATTAAACCCCTTCCTGTCCTCAGCCGTTCCGCAGAAGAATTTAGAGGAGGAAGGAGGGAACGCTCCCTGTAAGGGAGACCTCTGGGGCTCCCAGGGATCCAGACCCACAGTGGGGTGTGGAGGAGGGAGGGCACCCCCAGGCTGCAGTGTAGAGATGCGGGCCATGATCCCTGAGTGATTGGTGCGTTTTGCTCAAACACCCTTTCTCTTCTAAGTATGTCCACCAAGACTCTAATGTTTGTCTCTAACTTTGCTTCTCCACTTTCTCCCCGTGAGCCCCAGGTTCCCCTCTGCCAAGAAATTTCGAGGAACTCCCATTCCGTCTATGAAAAAATGATGCCACACACACCCTGTGCCAGAGGGCACGACTTCTCAGCCTCCCAGTGTGGGTATCTCTGGGAGTCTGCACATCTTGCACTTCCCAGGCCCTTCCAGATGGGAATTCGGGTTCACAACCTCCCTGGCTTGAAGCCCACACAGGGCTAAGGGGAGAGAGACCAGCAAGTCGCTGCCAGAGCCAGAGGGCATGCTTCAGGTGGGGTAGGGGAAAGGGAAACACTTGGCCTGGTGGTCGCGGATGAGCCACGTGATGCTCTTTCTCTCTAGGTAATTCTGAACAGAGCAAAGCGCCAGGCAGGGAACAGGAGAAGGAGCAGCCGCAGAGCAGAAAGGAAAAGATTTTCTCTGTTCCCGGTGGAGCAAAGAGAGGAGCGCTCAGTTCCAAGGGAAGCAGACTGGAAGGAGGGGAGCTTGGAACGCCGCCAGCCCCAGGTCAGCTGGATGCCTTCGAGGCTGCGGGACGCCCTCACGGTTCCGCCTGGTGGGTTTGCTGAGGCCAAACGTGGCCCGGAACCCAGGTTCAGGGAAAGCTGATTGAACCCACAATGGCGACTAAAGTTTGAAGCAAATTTAATAGGAGCCAAGAAACCAACCAACGCCCAGCTGAAGAACCCAGGATCGCTGGTGTCCCACTGTGCACTCCGCAGCGCGCAGGGACGCTAACTCACACACGGACGTACAGACACACGCTTACGGACACTCTCTAATGCGCGCGCGCGCAGACACACACTTGCAACCACCCGCGCACTCGCGCTCGGAGGCACACAGCTGCTTCTCCCGCTCGCCTTGCCCGCGGGAATGAGGGTGGACCTGCAGGCGGGCACCCCTGTGTTCACTTGCCCAGACGAAACTTATTTTTCGTCGCAGTGAAATTCCTTAGTCCTTGTGATTACCTCTTCTCAAAGTTAAGTCCAGTCACGAAACCAAACTTGAAGCATTGGAACAATCAATGAAGACTTTTGCAATCCATGGCGCCTTGTGCTTCCTGGAACTAAAATAAATGCAAGAAATCGAAACTTAATTACTTGAAAGAAATCCAGAAATCCCTCTGCATAATTTATCCAGTCATTTTTAGTAGCTTTTGTGTTCGGTGCAGTGTATGTTAACTCTACACTTTCGGCCAATACCCAGCTCCCTTTGTCGGTTCCTGGAGGTTCCCTTTCTCTCCCTCTCACCCCAATTTTGCCCTGGAGTTTTACCCTGCGTTAGGCTCCCACCTCCTGCCGCTCCTCAGAGCAGATTTAGAAACATTTCTGTGCAGATATGACCAGCCGTAACTGTACAAGGACCCCAAGGGCTGAGTGTTGTGTGTAGCTAAAATGTTTCCAATTTCACCCATTCTCTCTTCTTTATGTTTCTGCTCACTAGGGCTATTACTTGAATTTGTGTTGAGTTGCTCAATACTAGATGTGAAACCAGGCCTCTTGGTAAATACAAGCCAGGGCTATTTCTTCGAGGGAATCATGCACCATCCAAAAGCGCCATTCTGCCAGTGATGGAAAAGTTGATTCAAATGTGGGTTTTTTCTTCTCTCCAGGGAAGTTCTTTTGTGTGTGTACATGCCATCACTTTAATAATGATTAAGTATGAAGTATTTGCTCTGACTATGCTGCTTTTCCAAGATACTCAGCCAGGACACATGCCCAGGACATGAATTTCTGCCTCTGAGTTCAGTGACTTTCAAACTCACTCATTTTCTGCTCTCTTTCAGCTTCTCATCAACTGAGACTTTTCACTGAAAGAAGTGCTAGAAGACTTCTCACCTGGGAGCACTAAATACAATAGATGCTCCTGTATTCACTTTAAGGTACTGGCTACCACTTCTAGACATATCCTGACTGTGACATTGAGCACCACTGGGGACTGAGAAATTTGGTGACAATTAGTGCCATGGCCAGTGGATTTCCATAAGCGAACATTACCTGAATATATTAGAGTGGTGAAGGTTGTTCCAAAAGGGCCAGCTTTTTCATGGATACCTCATAGAAGTCTGAAGTAATGTTATGAAAGAATGAAAAATACATTGGGGAACAGCTTGGAACTGAAGTACATTTTGATTTAACTTACATTAACAGAAGTGTAATGTAAAAGTGAAAGGATCTAACAAAACCATTAATAATTAAAAAATAATTACAGATAGTCTATCCTTACTATTCATAACCACTCAACACTTTAGACAAAGAAAACGGAATACTCTTAATGGGAAAGAGATGTGAGCGGCCTGCTAATGAGAAGTTAACCAAGGACTGGGCATTTGTCAAAGGAGACAAGTTTCCTTGTTTCTCTCACCTGCGTATTTTTATTCTATGAGTTAGCTTGGACCTTCATCTTCCATCAGTGCATACACTGGATGTCAGAGTTTATGCAACAGGAATATCTTAAGCAATAACAATATAGACCCTACTGCGTTCTGAAGATCAGGGAAACAGATGGCTTGTCTATTAACCATCTTCATTGACAAGCATTTATAGGTGCTTAAGAAATATGAGGCTCTGTCACAGATTTTGGCTGGAATATCCCATTACCCTCACCCTCAAATTTCACAAAACAATGACCCTTTAAAGGCAATAGTTTGTTTCAGTCCCTACTTGAGGTCCCTTTCTTTAAAAAAAAATCATCATTTAAGAATTCATTGTCAATCTTTTTCTTGTATTCTTCACCAAAAGTGCTGAGCTCCAGTACATTTTTAGAAGATGTGTGAATGCATTTTTCTTATACCTAAATCATATTTAATTTTCAGTCTGTATTTTTCATCAACATAAGATTTTTGGAGCGTTATTATACATACAATCATGCAAAAAACCTTTAATCATGCACCAGACCTTTAAAAAAGGGTTAGGAAGAAGAGACAGTGACTCTATTCTGATTTTCTCTGCATATTCTCCTTTATTTTGTTTGAGAGACACAGAGGACTGCCCCTAGAGTGCTCTGTTGACGTTCAAGGCACTGGGAGGAAATCAAAGCAGCCTGGCGGAAAGCAAACTTCACTGCCTCTTTTCAGAGATAAAGGGAAATCTTACAAAAGGAGAGATTTGCAGACATACAACTGGAATTCAATGAAGTCATGGCTGAGGCATCTGCTGGGAAGCCACCAGGAAGTGGAGACCCACAGCCCGTGTCAAATCTTACGCATCTGAAGAATCTGAAGCCTCCTTCCTTCCTTCCCCATCCCCAGATGAATTTGAAACAAAACAGCAGCCTTTTGTAGGAGACCGAGAAACCTAAGGAGAAATGCTAATGGGTTGGCTGCAAAGATTATAAATACTTCTTAGCTATACAAATATGAACTGAGTGCATAAAACATGTTACATTCCTCCTAGGCATCCACTCTTAATTTTCTTTTTTGATTGTGGCAGAAGGACCTTACATCAATGACAACGAACTCACCTCTAAAAGTTTACTCGTTTTTGAAGTTTTACATATGGTCTATGATTTGCCTGTAAATTATTTATACAGATGTGTGAATCATATAGAAAATTATAGTGTTTACACCCAGATTATATGTTATTCTTTCCTCCCCTTATATGCATATACAGGTCACCAAGATATAGTTCAACTAACATACGTAGGGACTTCAAAATGCTTGTGAAAAATGTAATTAAAAAAAACTAAGTTTATTTTGCTGCAAAAAATGTTGAAATCCATGCAAAGAGGATCTTCAAAATGTTCATGTAAATGCATATTATGATTTTGCAACAAAATAAACTTGTCTTTTAATTCCATTTTTCTATGAACTTGAAGTACCCTTATATGCTTTTCCAGGTGCCTTGATTACTTTTTTCCTGATATGTACACAAGATATCAATTTACCCCACTATCATGATAAGAAAATGCAAATACTGGAGCAGGTGTTGATGAATACTGAGGCCAGCATTGTGGCACAGCAGGTTAAGCTGCTCCCCTACAATGTCGCCATCCCATGTGAGGGCTGGCTGGAGTCCCAGCTGCTCCTTCCTATCCAGCTGCCTGCTAATGCACCTGGGAAAGCAGTGAAAGATGGCCCAAGTGCTTGGTCCTCTGTCACCCATGTGGGAGACCTGGGTGGATATGCAGGCTCCTGGCTTTGGCTTGGCCCAGCCCTGGCCATTTGTAGCCATTTGAGTAGTGAACCAGCAGATGGAGGATCTCTCTCTCTCTCTCTCTCTCTCTCTCTCTGTGTGTGTGTGTGTGTGTGTGTGTGTCACTCTGCCTCTCTCTGTGTAACTCTACCTTTAAAATAAATAACAAATCTTTTTTAAAAAATCCCAGTACTATTTATTTGGCAATGTCATATACCCTCCACCTCCTCTTTGGCTTTCAAGACCATAGTATGCATTATTAACATTATGTTCGTCTAACATATTCCTACCCTCATGGTTCATTGATGTTTCCTGGCCTCCAGTAATGACTTACATAGTCTGAACCACACTATTATTCACTTCTATAGTGACCTGGTGGACACCTTGACCTCTTTGTTCCCCTACCTTTCCCATATCAAACTACCCATTTTTGTCCAGTTTTGTTCACAGGCTGCTGATTTCACTTGGAGAGAGTAAGGAGAACAGGCTGGCTACTTTCTCGTTAATTTGGCTTTTTTGTTTTGTTTTGTTTGACAGTGAGAGAGAGAGACAGAGAGAAAGGTCTTCCTTTACCATTGGTTCACCCTCCAATGGCCGCTGCAGCCGGCGCACTGTGGCCAGTGCACCGCACTGATCCAAAGCCAAGCTGGGAGCCAGGTGCTTCTCATGGACTCCCATGGGGTGCAGAGCCCAAGCACTTGGGCCATCCTCCACTGCACTCCCAGGCCACAGCAGAGAGCTGGACTGGAAGAGGGGCAACCGGGACAGAATCTGGCACCCCAACTGGGACTAGAACCAGGGGTGCCGGCGCCGCAAGGCAGAGGATTAGCCTATTGAGCCGTGGCGCCGGCCTCTCGTTGATTTGTAATTTACTGTACAGTTTTCCTTCTGTATCCACAGGCTCAATCAACCACCAACTGAAAATATTAGAAAAAAATAACATCTGTTCCGAGCATTTACAGACTTTTTTTCTTGTTGCTCTTCTCTGAACAATACAGTATTTACAACATAGCACTTATGTTGTATTAGGTATTATAAACAATCTAGAGATGATTCAAAGTATATGAGAGGATCTGTTTGGGTTTTGTACAAACACTACCCAATTTTATATAAGGGACTTGAATATCCATGGATTTTGGTATCTGCATGGGTCCTGAAACAAAACCCTCACAGATACAGAGAGGTGACTATATATTCAGGCTATCCAGCTGTAATAGGTATGGTAGTATGGCACTCAACACCCTCTCCAACCTCATTGGGATGCAGTCTGTGAAACTGAAACCCCATTGCCCAGATTCTTGCAGCTCAGGAACTGACTCTAACCAAGAGGCAGAAGTGCAGGTTGTTTATTTGCAGTTGATACTAATCTCAGAGAAGTATGTTTTTAAAGTGTCTGACATCATGTGTCACTAATGTGGTATATTCCTGCACTCTCTCTAGTGTATTCCTTACTCCTCTCCTTCCTGACTGCAACAGAGCTCCTAGGTTTCCTGGCAAGCTAGTTCTGCACTATGGCAGAAGTTCAGCCTAGAAGCTGCTACTTCAGCCTTTCCAAAGATTTGTAAGCACCCACCTGTATTCAATCTCTCTCTGCTTAAAATAGATAAAGCGGGTTCTGTTCTGTGCAGCTAAACCTTGACTGATTCACTAGCCTGGTCGTTATTTTTTCTACAGCTCAGCCACCATTAGCTGATTCTCCATCTCATTCCCTACAGAATGTATTGCAGTTTCCACTTCTGTATCAAGAGTTGGAACACACACCTCACCTCACATCCTACTAAGGAAATAGCTGACTGCCAGTGTTCCTGTAAGTGCTCTACTGCCACCTAATCAATTTTCCTGCATTTTCACCCAATCTCTCCTCCTTTGATACTCCCATCAGTGTCAACCTCCCATCCCCAGGTTGGCCCATGTTCTCATAAGTTCTTACCCTCTTGTCTCCTTCAGAACCTTGCGTATCAATTTACTTTTACTTTTGCAGCTTCAATTTCTCCTCTATGATCTCTTTCTTGCCCTACAAATATATTCAAGTTGTCTCAGCCAAAAAATTTACATAAAGCCAAAACTTTCCTTAAATTTATCTCTTCCAATGTGTCTTCCTTCAACACCAAATTTTTGAAATAGCAGTTGGATTTACTGCTTCCTTTTTCTTAACATCTAATCATTTCTTAACTCTCTATTCATGTTGCTCCTTCTTAGGGTACCAATGACTTCCTAATTTACAAATTCTGCAATATTTTTTTCCAAAAGTAAATACTTCAAACTTGGTGTTTAGTGCCAGCCCTACCAGTAATTGGCACCAATTCTCATTTTACCCCTCTGAAAAACACGAATAAAAGCATACTAGGGGCCAGCGCCGTGGCTCAATAGGCTAATCCTCCGCCTTGCACGCCAGCACACCGGGTTCTAGTCCCAGTCGAGGCACTGGATTCTGTCCCGGTTGTCCCTCTTCCAGTCCAGCTCTCTGCTGTGGCCTGGGAGGGCAGTGGAGGATGGCCCAAGTGCTTGGGCCCTGCACCCACATGGGAGACCAGGAGAAGCACCTGGCTCCTGGCTTCAGATCAGCGCGGTGTGCAGGCTGCAGTGGCCACTGGAGGGTGAACCAACGGTAAAAGGAAGACCTTTCTCTCTCTCTCTCTCTCTCTCTCACTGTCCACTCTGCCTGTCAAAAAAAAAAAAAAAGCATACTAGGGTTCTTCTCCCAGGTTATTGCACGGATTAAATGGCACATTATGTGAAGAACGTAGACTAACTCCTTGTATGTATAAGCACTTAATAAATGTCACCTAAAAGCACAACAATTTCTGCAGAATATGACAGCTGGCATGGTTCTCAGCATGTACTTGTAAAGGTCACCTGTGCCAGCCTCAGCCAAATCATTCTTTAAACCAGGTTGGATCTTTTCTTGGTGTTCTTTGGCTGCTATCTCTTGCCCATCAAGAAAAACTTGCTCCCTGGTGGCCCATGTCCCCCAGGGCTGTTACATTAAAAAATGTAGGCTAATATATCATGTATTCATTAACTCAAAGATCTGATCCAGAAGCAACATGTTAATTGTTATTGGATAAATGATTTATCTTGATCATTGAGACCAAAATCTTTGTGATCAGACTTTCCCTACACATTTAACATCATTTCTAACTTATTCTGTCTCAAACAAGTTCAGAAACAAAAACATTCAGCACCCAAATCTGAGCCTATCAACCTGATGCCTCAAGACAATGCTGTTGCACACATCTACTTTCAGAGACACTGCTCCCTTGTATCATTTTCCTTGGTTGCTCTCCCGTTTCCTGAGAGGTTGTTATTGCCCAGTTTCATCAACTCTGAATTTTTTCTTCTTTGCTAACTTTATAGATTCTATTCTCACCAAAAAACCTCCCCAAAGTACATCACTCTGAACTCTTTTGAAAGTCAGTTTTATATCTAACAGCTTATTAGATATTTTAGATCTTGTATATGTCCTCTACCTTCAAATTCATGGCAGTTGATGAATATGTCACCTATAGATTTTTTTTATCTCCCATTTGTATAGTTTTCCCTTGTCTGATCTATGGTTAACTCCTCCTTTTGGCCTCAACATGCTTATCATTGCTTCTTGTGTAGTGGGGGTGCTTGATACACACTTGTTGACTGACTGAGAGGGTAGCCATTATGATGGCAAGTGATGTGGATATTGTGCTTTATGGTCTCACTAATGCTTGTTCTCTTCTGAGTTTTTAAAAAAGATTTATTTTATTTATTTGAAAGGCAGAGTCACACAGAAAGAGGAAGAGACAGAAAGTGACAGACAGACAGATTTTCCATCTGCTGGTTCATTCCCCCAGATGGTTCTGAGGGCTGGGGATGGGCCAGGCTGGAGCCAGGAGTCAAGAACTCCATCTAGGTCTCCCATGTGGGAAGCAGGAACCCAATTATTTAGTCCATCTTTTGTTGCTTTCCCAGGCACACTAGCAGGGAGCTGGATCAGAAGCAGAGCAGCCAGACTCAAACCAGCTCTCTGATATAGGATGCTGGTATCACAAGTGGCAGTTTAACTTGCTGTGTCACAATGCCAGCTAGATTTTTTTAACACTTGACCCAAGTTGCTAAGTATATGAAAGTCTAAGTGAAAACATTGACATTATATAAGAATAAAAACATTAGATTATTCAAGGCATTCTTGAGAAATAACATGAAAAGGAACTTTGGGGGCTAGTGCTGTGGCGCAGCAAGTTAACACCCTGGCCTGAAGTGCCCACATCCAATATGGGTGCCAGTTCTAGACCCAGCTGCTCCACTTCTGATCCAGCTCTCTGCTATGGCCTGGGAAAGCAGTAGAAGATGGCCCAAGTCCTTGGACCCCTGCGTGGGAGACCCGGAAGAAGCTGGCTCTCCGGCCAGTGCAGTCAACTGGGGAGTGAACCATTGCATCTCTTTCTCTCTCTCTGCCACTCCTCTCTCTGTGTAACTCTGACTTTCAAATAAATAAATAAATCTTTTTTAAAAAAGGAACTTTGTAGGAAATGAAAAAGGGATGTAAATTATAAATTATAAATTGGCAAAGCCAAGTGATAACCAGTACTGGAGATATGACAAGTCTCACTAAATAACCAGAAAAATATTAATTAAGACATTGAAGTGTCATTTTAAAGCTATCATATTCATAAAATTAGGAAGTTAGTTAATATACAAAATTAATAAGGATGTCAACTAGAAACAACAACATAAGGTTGATAGAAATTTAATTTTTGTAAAAAAGAAAGTAACCCTTATTAAAAATGATCATGCAAATACCTTGGGGTCTACCCATCCTCCTGCTGGATTATAAAGAAATTTTCTACACATCCAAAAAGTAGAGATAATACTGAGAGATAGAGTCAGCAGATAGAAGCAATGACTTTTTTGGCAATGTGGAAAGACCTTAAAATGTTGAATGAAAACTGAACAAAGTCTATAATATAATTCCATTTGTATACGTAGACACAAGAAACTGTGTGTTTCAAGGAGGTATATACTAGTACAGTCAGCCCTCTGTAGGTTCTATGCCTGTGGGTTCAGCATTTGTAGATTCAACCAACCAAGGATTGAAAATATCTGAAAACGAAATTACATCTGTATGGAATAGATACAGAATTTTCTCTTGGCGTTATTATTGACTGTAACAATTATTTACATAGCTTTTAAAAAGATTTATTGATTTATTTTAAATTCAGAGTTACAGAGAATGGGGTGGAGGGGGAGATTGATTCCATCTACTGATTCACTCTTCAAATGGCCACAACAAACTGGGCTAGGCTAGGCTGAAGCCAGGATCCAGGAGCTTCATCTGGGTCTCACATGTGAGTGCAGGGGTCCAGGGACTTGGGCCATATTCTACTGTTTTCCCTGGCACATTAACAGGGAGCTGGATTGGAAGTGAAGCAGCCAGGGAATGAACCAGCAGATGGAAGATCTCTCTCTCTCTCTCTCTCTGCTTTTCTCTCTCTGTAACTCTGCATTTCAAATAAATAAAATGAATCTTTTAAAAAAATAAAACAATAAAAAATTCGGGCACAAAGATGAAAGGCAGTGCTGTTTACAATACTGAGAATTGGAGACTAACTGTCCAAAAATAGAGAAACATCTCAATAAATTTTAGTATATATTATTAAATAGTATTCAGTCACTACAATTTATGTTGTCTGAGAACAATTAATGACATGAGAAAATACTTTCAGATAAAGCAAACGTGACACTAAGATTCTTTTTGTACAAGACAAATATATAGAACTATAGAAAACAGTAAAAACAAGGTTGTGATTTTGCATTTTATGAAAGGTTTTAATTTTCTAAATTGCCTACAGTAAGTTTTTATTCCTCTTACTACCAGAATTAAATACATGATAAAATTTCAATGTAGCAGCGAGCACTGTGGTGCAGTGGGTTAAAGCCCCAGCCTGCAGTGCTGGCATTCCATATGGGCACCGGTTCAAGTCCCAGCTGCTCCACTTTTGACCCAACTCCTTGCTAATGTGCCTGGGAAAGCAGCAGAGGATGGCCCAAGTGCTTGGATCCCTGCATCCATGTGGGAGACCCGGAAGAGATTCCTACCTCCTGGCTTCGGATTTGGGGAATGAACCAGCAGATGGAAGACCTCTCTTCTCTCTCTCTCTCTCTCTCTCTCTCTCTCTCTCTCTCTGTGTGTGTGTGTGTGTGTGTGTCTCCACCTGTTTTTCAAATAAATAAAATAAATCTTTAAAAAAGATTTAGATGTAGTTGCAGACATAGCTTTCCCAGGTTGCATACTTTTCATATAAGATTCATCGCATCTCTTATTTAAAGTGCTCTAACTGATCCATCAGCTGAACTGACTCAGTATCACTAGCTGCAGTGGATAGTTATCTATTGAGAATATGTTTATTTGACACGATAATGTATTTTGCAATCTAAGAGTTACGGTGTATTTCTGAAATGTGGAAAAGTTCATAGGCTTATGTGGAGAAGCCAATCTTAATTATTACACACTTAGCTGGTGATCTGATAAAATAACCCTCCAGCTATGATCTCAGCGCTTTCTATTGCAATCTATATCTGCCCCTCTCCTAGTATTGGACTAAGATGCTCCTGAGATAGTTAAGAACAGGACAGAAACGAGTATGTTAACAGACTCCTTGTTCTCACCCTTTCAATACACTATTACAGAAAAGCATACATACTTGGTTAGTTGAAGTGGGAGAAAGATGTGCTGTTAAGGCAGAGTCAAATTGCATTTCTATTCTCAGAGGTAGGAACCACTGTACTTTCTGCTTTGGATCCTCTAGATGATAAATAACTCAGAGAATTATTATAAACTAGTTGCTATTGTTGTCAAATGAAAACATAACTCACAATGATGCTGTATTTATGTTTAAGATGGAGCAATAGTTTGTCTTTGACTATCTTGTTAGCTGCAAAGTTATATAAAATACAGCAAAATAAGTTGCATAATGGCTTGGTAAACTTATACATATCAGTGACAAGGAGATATATATATATCATAATCATCTTTTCTTTTTTTAAATATTTATCTATTTACTTGAAAGGTGGAGTTACAGAGAGAGAGAGAGAGAGAGAGAGAGAGAGGTCTTCCATCCTCTGGTTCACTCTCTAACTGGCCAGGGATGGGCCAGACTGAAGCCAGGAGCTTCATCCAGGTCTCCCATGTGGATGCAGAGGCCCAAGAACTTGGGCCATCTTCTGCTGTTTCTCAGGCACATCATCAGGGAGCTGGATTAGAAGTGGAGTAGCTGGGACTTGAGCACATACACATATGGGGTGCTGGCACTGCAGGTAGTGGTTTAACCAGCTATACCATAGCACCAGCCTCAATAATTTTCTTTTATAAATGAAACATTCAATATTTTGTGCACATGGGTGTTCAGGAGGACAGGCTACTTTTTATATTTCTTTTTTTTTAAAGATAGAGGGATAAAAAGACAGAGAAAAAGAGATCTTCCATCTGCTGGTTCACTCACCAAATGGCCACAACAGTCTGAGTTAAGCCATACTGAAGCCAGGAGCCTGGAACATCATTTGCCATGAGTAGAAAGTAGCTTTCTTTTAAAAAAGATTTATTTCTTTATTTATTTGAAAGGTAGAGTAACAGAGAGAAGGAGAAACAGAGAGAAAGATTCCTTCCATTGGTTCACTCCCAAAATGGCCGAAACTGCTAGGGCTGTACCATGCCGAAGCCAGGAGCCAAGAGTTTCTTCTGGGTCTTTCACATGGGTGCAGTGGCCTAGGGACTTGGGCAATCTTCTTCTGCTTTCCCAGGTCCATTAGCAAGGAGCTGGATTGGAAGTGAAACAGCCAGGACTTGAAACGACAACCATACGAGGTACTGGCGCTGCAGGCCACAGCTTAACCCCACGCCACAGCACTGGCTCCAAAAGTAGCTCAACTTAAGGTTGTTTTTGTTTTTGTTTTTTGCCTCTGCAACATCCTAATATCATTGATCAAATGCAAGTTGCATCATTACTCATGATGGTGCATAATCATTCTGCTGCCTATGAATATTAGCCTCTGTTGTGCCTCCCAACCATTGTTGTGTTATTTGATCATGACCTCACACATAGTATGCAGAGAAATATGATTTACCATCTGTTTTCTGGTAATAGAGTTAAATGCAAAGAAAAAATACTGAAGCACATAGTTGTAAATCTTTTCCTCAGAAACCTTTTATTTAAGGAATACAAACTTCATGCATTTCATAAATACAGCCTTAGGAATATAGTGATTCTTCCCCCTCTACCCACCCACCTACCTGCACTCTTACCCTTCTTCCTTTACCTTCTCTCATTCCCATTCTTGTTTTTTCCTAAGAACTATTTTCAATTAACTTTATACACATAAGATTAACCCTATACCAAATAAAGATTTCAACAAATAGTATGAAAAATAAAACTGTTCCTCAACAGTAGAGACAAGGGCTGTTCAAAGTTATTGCATCTCAAAGTGTCAATCTCACTTCTATACATTACCTTGTAGGTACTCTGTTACTGCAGATCAGGGAGAACATATGATATTTGTCATTCTGAGCTGGCTTATTTTTACTAAGTATGATGTTTTCTAGTTTTATCCATTTTGTTTCAAGCAACAGGATTTCATTTTTTTTTTTACTGCTGTGTAGTATTCCGTGGTGTACAAATCCCATAAATTCTATATCCAGTCTTCAGTTGATGGACATTTGGGTTGATTCCATACCTTAACTATTGTGAATTGAGCTGCAGTAAAATAGGGGTACAGACAATTCTTTCAAAATTGATTTCATTTCCCTTGGGTAAATTCCCAGGAGTGGGATGGCTGGGTCATATGGTAGGTCTATATTCACATTTCTGAGGTATTTCCATACTGTCTTCCACAGTGGCTGGACCAGTTTACATTCCCAATAACAGTGGATTAGGATACCTTTTCTCTCACATCCTCACCAGCATTGGTTGTTTATTGATTTCTATATGAAAGCCATTCTAATGGGGGTGGTTTGGATTTGCATTTTCCTGATGGCTAGTGATCTTGAACATTTTTTCATGTGTCTGTTGGCCATTTGGATTTCCTCTTTTGAAAAAAGTCTATTTAAGTCCTTTGCCCATTTCTTACCTGGGTTGTTTGTTTTGTTGTTGAATTTCTTGACCTCTTTATAGATTGGATTGGCTAGTATTTTGTTGAAGATTTTTGTGCCTATATTCTGCAAAAATTGGTCTGTAGTTCTCTTTCTCTGTTGTATCTTTTTCATGTTTAGGAATTAAAGTGATGCTGGCTTCATAGAAGGATTTTTTGGAGGATTTCATCCCTTTCAATTGTTTTGAATAGCTTGAGAAGAATTGGAGTTAGTTCTTTAAATGTCTGATAGAATTCAGCAGTGAAGCCATCTGGTCCTGGTGTTTTCGTTCCTGCTGATTCAATTTCCTTCTTAGTTATTGGTCTGTTTAGGTTTTCTATGTCTTCTATGCTCAATTTAGGTAGGTTGAATGTGTCCAGGAATCTATTCATTTCTTCTAGGTTTCCCAATTTGTTGGCATACAGCTTTTCTAAGTAATTTCTGATGATTCTTTTTTTATTTCTGTGGTATTTGTTCTTAACTTGCCTTTTTCATATCTAATTTTATTGATTTATTGATTTGGGTCTTCTCCCTCCTTTCCCTCCTTTTTTATGGTTAGTTGGGCCACTGCTGTGTCAGTTTTGGTTATTTTTTCAAAAAAAAAAAAAAAACAAACAAACAAAAAACAAAAACAAAACCAGCTTTTTGTTTCACTGATTCTTTTTGTTTCAATTTTATTTCTTCTTTAATTATTTTAAAAATTTATTTATTGGCTGGCACTGCAGCTCACTGGGCTAATCCTCTACCTGCAGAGCTGGCACCCCAGGTTCTAGTCTCAGATGGGGTGCCGGATACTGTCCCGGTTGCTCCTTTTCCAGTCCAGCTCTCTGCTGTGGCCTGGGAGGCAGTGGAGGATGGCCCAAGTGCTTGGGCCCTGCACCTGCATGGGAGACCAGGAGGAAGCACCTGGCTCCTGGCTTTGAATTGGCGCAGCTCTGGCTGTAGCGGTCAATTGGGGGGTGAACCAATGGAAGGAAAACCTTTCTTTCTGTCTCTCTTTCTCTCACTGTCTAACTCTGCCTGTCAAAATTTTATTTATTCATTTGAATGCAGAGTTAGAGAGAGGCAGAGGCAGAGAGAAAGAAAGAGAGAGAGAGAGAGAGAGAGAGAGATTCTTCCATCACTCCCCAGATGGCCGCAATGGCTGGAGCCGCGCCAATCCGAAGCCAGGATCCAGGAGTTTCTTTGGGTCTCCCATGTGAGTGCAGGAGCCCAAGGGCTTGGACCATCTTCTACTGCTTTACCAGGCCATAGTAGAGAGCTGGATAGGAAGATGAGCAACCGGGACTAGAACTAGTGCCCATATGGGATGCTGGTATTGCAGGCAACAGCTTTACCTGCTATGCCAGTGCCGGCCCCTTTTCTCTAATTTTTTAAAAAGATGTATTTATTGATTTGAAAGTCAGAGTTGCACAGAGAGAGGAGAGGCAGAGAGAGAGAGAGAGGTGTTCCATCTACTGGTCCACTCCCCAGGTAGCCACAATGGCCGGAGATGTGCAGATCCAAAGCCAGGAGCTCCCTCTGGGTCTCCTACATGGGTGCAGGGGCCCAAGGATTTGAACCATGTTCTACAGTTTTCCCGGACCATAGCAGAGACCATTGGAAGAGGAGCAACCATATGGCGCCTATATGGGATGATGGTACTGCAGGTGGTGGCCTTACCAGACATGCCACACTACTTGCCCCTCTAATTTTAATTATTTCTTTTCTCCTAGTAATTTTGGATTTGGTTTGCTGTTGTTTTTCTAGGTCTTTGAGATGCATTAGTAGCTCATTTATTTAGTGCCTTTCCAATTTCTTGATGTAGGCACCAGTTGCTATAAATTTTCCTCTCAACACTGTTTTTGCTATATTCTACATGTTTTGATATGTTGTGTTGTCATCTTCAGTCTCTTCATCTTCACATTCTAGTATTGAAATATTGTGTTCGTTTGGGTGCATCATGTTGTCTTTTTTATTCTTGTTTCTTGAATTGCTGTGTTTATTATTAGGCATTTGTGGAGATACTTGTTGGATTTTCTTTCCTTGTGATGCCTTTTATCTTTGAACTATTCCTCTGTGGCTTAGTGGAGTGTCTGCTGTTTTAGTGAATACCCAGAGCTGGATGTGGCCAGGGAGCTCTGTTCAGTGTTCCAGAATAAAGACAGTTCTCAAGGTGACACACAAGTTGGGCATGGCATGGTAAATCTCGTTTTCTTTTCTTTTTTTTTTTTTTTTTAATCAGAGGAGAGGTTTGATCAGATGGCATAGTCTCACACTTACCTCTACTCCTCTATGGAGACCGATGCTTAGACACTAGCCCCAGTGTGTACAATATTCATTCATGCTGCCACAAGAACCCCACAAAGGATCTGTTTAATCTTTGTTGTGAGCACGGATCCTGCAGCAATGACCTTTACCAGGGAATCAGGGAGCCCCAAGGGTGTGGAGCTGCCCATAGTGACTTCTCAAAGATCCAGCCACACCCTGCACTCTCCCATGCAGCCTTACTATATTCACTGTTGCAATACACAAGTCTCCCACAATCATAATACTAAGGCTCCCACAGTTATGAGCACCCACCACCTATCAATTCTCTCAGATTCAGACTCAGGCATCTCCTCTCAGCTGGTTGCTGGGTATGAAGACACACGCTGGCACAGCTGTTACATATGTCCAAAACGGTGCCCAACCCCTCTCGGCTAGTTACAGAGTGCTGATTCTGGGTGGCCGAGGGGAGAGAGAAATGTGTCCTTTTTGTTCCCTCTAGGTTGACAGGTACACTGTTCCCCAAGGGATTCCAAGCTGGACTCATGCCAGACTCTTCCCACTGGTTTTATTGCCAATGCCTTGGGCTGCTGCAGTCTGGTCTCAGCTCACTCTCCAATGCTGGTGCTGAGGCTCTCAGCTGTGGGGACTCTGAGTTGTGCATGTCCACATCCTCCACATAGAGCCACAGTGTCCCTCTAATTTGCATGGAGTTTCCTCTGCAGTTTTCTCTCTAACTCTTCCCTGATACTGCACTCTCCATTTTTTTTTTTTTTAAAAAACTATCTTCCCCTAGACTAGAGCAGTAAGCTCCCTCCCTATTCTGCCATCTTGGAATCCTTCCAACACTGTAAATCTGGAAAAAGCAAAGAGAAAAAGGAAGTCTGAAGATAACCAGAGAAAAATCATATATGAACTCCAAAGGAGCAACAAGCCTAATGGCTGACTAAGAAAACTACGAATGAGATCTTTCAAGTGCGGAAAGACAATAAATATCCAACTATAACCCAATAACTGCTTTAAATATTTCAGAAAAACTGTGAAAGAATCTTTCACCCACCAATCCATATCCAAAGAAATTTTAAAGTGAGTTCTTTGAGAAGAAGGAAAATAACCCAAGAAACAGACATTGAATTCATGAAGAAATTGAAAGCATTGTAAAGGATTAAAATGTATAACAACTGTAATGCAGAAGGCTGGGAAGGGTTAAACAGAAGTAAAGTGTTCTAAAATCCTTTCATTATCCAAGAGGTGATAAAATACCGAAGTGTAGTAAGCTCTTCTAGGTTAGGGATTCATGCTGTTACCTTTAGGTAACTACTAAAAGAATAATAAAGGCTACTAGAGAGAGAAAATGGAATTTTTAAAAAGCCTTATTAGCTTAAAAGAGGTACAAAATTGAATAACCAAGGAGCAAAGATTAGAGGCAACAAACAGAAAAAAATGTGAAATTGTTGCACCTGTAATTACATTAAATGCAAATAGACTAAATATTTCAATTAAATAAGCATCTTCTAGACAAGCCATTAGAAAACTTTCTATGTTATTGACCAGATGGTAAGTGTTTTAAGCTCTGTGGGCCACATATTTCTCTGTTACTTATTCTTTCTTTATTGTTTATAATACTTTAAACATGTAAAAACTATCCTCAGGTTACAAATTGTACAAAGCAGTTAAATCACATTTAGCTCAAGAGCCACAGTTCGCCAGTTCCTGCCCTGTTCAAGAGCAAGGATGACAATCACAATGAAAATATTTATTTAGGGCCCACTATGGCTTGGGCACACATATAACATTATAAACATACATATAAACATTAAACATACATACATATAAACATTAACTTCATAAATTCATTTAAGCTTCATATCTATAATGTAGAGTAGGTACTACTGGCTGGCACCGCAGCTCACTAGGCTAATCCTCCGCCTTGTGGCGCCGGCACACCGGGTTCTAGTCCCAGTCGGGGCGCCGGATTCTGTCCCGGTTGCCCCTCTTCCACGCCAGCTCTCTGCTGTGGCCAGGGAGTGCGGTGGAGGATGGCCCAAGTACTTGGGCCCTGCACCCCATGGGAGACCAGGATAAGTACCTGCCTCCTGCCATCAGATCAGCGCGGTTCGCCAGTCGCAGCGCACTGGCCGCGGCGGCCACTGGAGGGTGAACCAACGGCAAAAGAAAGACCTTTCTCTCTGTCTCTCTCTCTCACTGTCCACTCTGCCTGTCAAAAAATAAAAAAAAATAATAAAATAAAAATAAAAAAAGAGAAATAGGTACTACTATTGTCTCCATTTTGCCCAAGAGGAGTTTAAAACAGAGGAAAGTAACTTGCTCAAATCTTATAGTGAATAGCAAAACTAGGTAGTTTGGCTCCAGGGCTAACTTTATTGAGTTGCATAGTAGCATCTCTGGCTAATGTGTAGTTCACAGAAAAACAGTAGCAATGTTTAAAATTAGAAGTACCTTGCATCTGAAAGCTAGAGATAGGACCAGAAAGAGTCTAAACAAAGTTCAGCTTCTAGAAGAATCATTGACTCTATCCATTCATATTGTAATAGGCAGGGCTGTTGCTTTATGACATGTTGTTGCAGCTTGGAATATCATTTCCTTTAGCAAGTCTGAATTTTTAAAGTCTTCCTGAATAGTCATCTTTAAGAAATCTCTTGTCTCAGTATGATGCTGATCTGAGGTGATTTTTAAACCACTCTACTCAATTGCCAATACTACTTCTGTGATCTTACAACTAGGCATGAATCAACTGTGTCGTGTCAAGCCTGTAAATTCCTTCTAGTAGTTGGTACAGGTCAACCTGAACACAGTTTGGAAGTTCTGAAGATGCAGTCCATATTTCTACTAGTAATATCTTTATGAGCTATATATTTTTATTCTTTAATTTTTAGAAGGTGTGTTTATTTATTGAAAGGAAAGTGACAGAGAGAGAGAGAGAGAGAGAGAGAGAGATGGAGAAAGAGAGATTTTTCCGTCTGCTGGTTCACTCCTCAAATTGCTGTAAGAGCCAGGGCTGGGCCAAGGACTCCATCTGGGTCTCCTGGATTGGGATGATGGCTGCTACTGGGTCATCATCTACTGCCTTTCCAGGTGCATTAACAGGAAGTTGGATTGCAAGTGGCACAGTCGGGGTACCGGAAGTGATAGCTTAACCTGGTGTGGCACAACACCAACTCCTGCTGTGTACTTTTTAAAAGGATCTAATTATGTTGTGTCTTGTTCAATTGCAGGACTAACATTATCAGTGTGAATATTTTTATGTTTATCAAAGGTCAAAACAGCCACCCAAAGGATCATTTTCAAAAGTCTTTATGATTTTATATCTCTAAAGATTTCCTAGAAAAAAGTGACTACAATGGAGACCTATTAGCTTACTTACTGTAGGCATGAATACTAGTTTTTTTTTTTTTTCAGAGATATCATGCAAAAAATCTAAATCAGCATAATGATGAAATTCTTTTGAGTGTTTGTATGTTGAAATTAAGCACTTTGTATACCATTATTGAACACTGAATTCTGCCGTCTTATTATTGAGGCATTAAAGAACGTGTCATAATCAAAGTTTCACCATACAAAGCCTGACGTAGGTGAGAATTCTTAGGAAGATGGAAGAGAGACAGACTCCCCTGCTGTATTTGTTCTAGGCTCTTGCCTCCACGCACGAAATAATTCAAGGAGGAGACAAAGAGTGAACAGGAACATAAGCTTATTTAAAGACAAAGGGGAAGTACACACACAGATGGGAGTGTAGGCAACCTCAGGAGAAAACGAGTATTGCAATTTACAAGATTTGGGGTCATCATTTTGCAGGATAGGGGTTGGTGCTCCAAGTCGGGCCTAATCGAATATTTGAAGGAGGTGGAGTTTGGGGCAGGGCCGCAGAGGACAAGCTGCAATCTAGGAGATATCATGGCATCTGGTGCAAGACGGAAAGTCAAGTTCAGAGGAGTGATGGACAGTGGATGTAGCCTGTAGCCATGTGCAGTCAGCACGAAAGGGGTGGGGCTGGGGTAGTTCAGTGCTCAGCTCCTCTTTGCTACCTCCCTGCCTACAGTATAGGGACGCTTACAGAGCTAATGCTGCCAATAAAATTAAAATATATTCAAGAATACCTTTATGTTCTTATGTATTTTCCCTGGAAGTTATTTTAGTTCTTAAATAAGAATCAATTTTTTTATTTAAAAAAATGTATTTAATTCTTCTTATTTGAAAGGTGGGGAGAATGAGAGACAGAGATCAACAGAGATAGATCTTCCATCTGTTGGTTCACCCCCCACATATTTGTAACAGCTGGAACAGGGTCAGGGTGAAGCTGGGAGCCAAGAACTCAATCCAGGTTCTCCCACTGGTGGCAGAAGCCCAAGTACTTGAGCCATCACCTGCTGCTCCCCACGGTGCCCATCAGCAGGAAGCTGGAACTGAAGCAGAGCTGGGACTTGAACCCAGGCATGCCGGTATGGGAGGCTGGTATCCCAAGCAGCATCCCCAGCCCTGTGTCAAATGCCTGCTGCCTGCGCTGTATCTTAAAATATTACTTTGAACAGGAGTAATTCTGAAAAGAAGAAATGAAGCATTAGAAAAATAATATTAAAAAATTCTCATAAACCTCAGGGTTTTTTTTGTGTGCAACAGTAAAACCACTAAGTAGGACACTAAGATGTGATTTCATCAAGTGAGTGAAGATTTACCACAGGGAACGCAGGAGAAAAAGAATTTTTATTCCAGTTGGTGCTGGATGCTTAAATGCAAGTTTACAATTTCCTTTCCTTTCCAGGTGAGATGTTAGAAAATCTCCTATGGTAGATTCATTTTAATTTTGCTTGTTTTCATTCTGCTTCCCTCTGGCAGCTTCATATTCTTGCCAAATAACTGTCCTTATCACTTGGCCCAGTTTTTCTGGCAACACACAAAAAAGGAGAGGAAGTCATTGGAGATGTTCTTTCTGCAGCAGTTGGTGGTTTTCGTTTATTCTTTGCTAACAAGAGCCCTCCGAGAGGTTTCAGAGGCAGCGCATTTTGTTCATTGAAGATTTCTCTAGAAAGATATTCTCAGCAGGAAGAGTTCCCGAGTACCTTTTCAAAGCAGTTGCCTAGGGGAAAACATTGTGGCACAGCAGGTAAAGCTGCTGTTTATGACAACGGGATCCCAGATGAGTCCCAGGTTCGAGTCCTGACTGCTCTACTTCCGATCCAGGACCCTGCTAATGTATCTGGAAAGCAGTGGATGACAGCCCAAGTGTTTGGGCCCCTGCCACCCACATGGGAGAACAGAATGGAGTTCCTAAATTCCTGGCTCCTGGCTTCAGGTTGGCCCAGCCCTGATGGATGGGGAATGAAACAACAGGTAAAAGATTATCTCTCCTTTCTCTGTCTCTCTCTGTCTCTCTCTCTGTCTCTCTCTCTAACTCCAATATTTTATTTAAAAAAAAAAAGCTTCTAAATCGTCTGCCTATTTTGCTTCTTCCTTCTGATTACTCCATCCTCTCCTCTCTTTTCTTCCTTGAAACTTGCTTTCAGAAAAGGCTTTGACACATCCATTCCCATGAAGATGTAATTGACCCAAGGCAGAGTCACTTTTTTCTGATGGTTAATTTTATGCACCAACTTGATTAGGTTAAGGGATACCCCATAGTTGATGAAATGTTATTTCTGGGTGTTTCTGGAAAAGAATAACATTTGAGAGAGTGGACTGAAGAAAGAAAATCCATCTGAGCAATATGGGCAGACGTCACCCAGTCCATTGGTGTTCAGGACAGAGCAGATAGAAGGACCAACTGGGGCTGGCACCGTGGCTCACTTGGTTAATCCTCCGCCTGCAGCGCTGGCATCCCATGGGCACCAGGTTCTAGTCCCAGTTGCTCCTCTCCCAGTCCAGCTCTCTGCTGTGGCCTGGGAGGGCAGTGGAGGATGGCCCAAGTGCTTGGGCTCTTGCACCCGCATGGGAGACCAGAAGGAAGCACCTGGCTCCTGGCTTCAGATTGGTGTAGCTCCGGCCGTAGCAGCCATTTGGGGGCTGAAGCAATGGAAGGAAGACCTTTCTCTCTGTCTCTCTCTCACTGTCTAACTCTGTCAAGAAGAAGAAGAAGGAGGAGGAGGAGGAGGAGGACCAACTGTCTGTGTGAACGAGGCCATGCATCTTCTCTGGCCCCTGACATTGGCGTGTCCAGTGCTTAGGTCCTGGGATTAGAGCAGGATTCACACCATCAAAGTCCCAGCCACTCAGGTCTCAGGTCTTTGTACTTGGACTGGATGATGCTGGCCCTCCTGATTCTCCAGTTTGCAGGTAGAAGATCATGAAACTGCTTGGCCTCCATAATCACATATCAATTCATATGATGTGTGTTAGGAAAAGAGTGCAGATTGGTGCCTCCTCACAGTGAGCACCAAAAATGTTAGGAAAAGAGGCACAGAACAGCAAGGAGGCAGAATGCAAATCTACAGCCAGAGCGAATTTATTCAGAGAAAATAAATTCTCAGAGATGGGTGACTAACTGCAGGAATGCATATTGATGAGCCAAGGGGCTGGGCCTTTTTATATCTTAGGAGGGCTAGGGATGGGGGTGGGGGTAGGAGGCAGCAGGCAGAGGTGAATTCCTGGAACTGGTCTTCCAGGTGGTTCTGTGGGGGCCTCTGGGGGAGAATGCAGGAGGGGTGTAAAAGCAATAGGTGTGAGACCCAAGTGAGATTCAAGGACAAGGAATAAATTCCGATGTTTATCTACCTTTCAGGCACTGAGTGAGAACGGCTAAGGCTTTGTCTTTGTTCCATCACTGCGTGAATATATATTGTTTCCCTGGGAACCCTAACTAATATACCTTTACTAGATTTGCATTTTAATAGAGTTCTTCAAAGTGCATCTCTAGTTACAGAGGGTCCAACCTTACCTGAGAAGACAACCGTAGAGATGAGAGGTCTTGAAATTACATAATGCAAATTGTTTTTTATTCTACCTGCTCATTAAGTTGCACATGACAAAGACAAAACTACATTCATGGGTTATTTAACCATGGGTCATATTCTGAAAAATGTGTGGCTGGGTGATTTGGTCATTGTATAAATATCAAAACGTATGCTTATTTACACAAACTTTTCTGATGTAAGTGACCTTGATACAATCAAGAGATGAGTGAATATGAGATGCATAAGGCTGCTGTTGTGTAACACAGCTTATTGTTTAATATTAAACTTTTCTATAAGTAAGGGTACACTTTATTTTTTTAACAATTTATTTATTTTATTTGAAAAGCAGAGTTACAGAGGGGGGAGAGAGGGGGGGGAGAGAGAGAGAGAGAGAGAGCAGTCTTCCATCCACCGGTTCACTCCCCAGATGGTTGCAACAGAGCTTGGCCAATCTGAAGCCAGGAGCGAGGAGCTTCTTCCAGGTCTCCCACAAGGGTACAGGGGTCCAAGAACTTGGGGCATCTTCTGTTGCTTTCCCAGGCCACAGCAGGGAGCTGGATCAGAAGAAGAGCAGCCGCGACTCAAAACAGCGCCTATAAGGGATGCAGGCACTGCAGGCAACAGCTCTACCTGCTATGCTACAGCGCCAGCCCCAGGAGTACATTTTAAAACATAGTATAATAGATACATAAGCATGTAAAACTGTCATTTATTATCATTACCAAGTATTGTGCACTCTACATAATTGATGTGTTATACTTTTCTACTACTGGTAGTACGGTGGGTTTGCTTACAACAGCATCCACACAAACATGTGAGTAATGCATTGCACTATAGGATGTTACAACAGATAGGGGAATTTCTCACCTCCATTGTATTCTGTGGGACCAAGCTTAGAGGTGTGGTCTGTTGTTGAACAAGATACTGTACCTAAGTTCCCTTGGTAGAACATGTGGAAAGTTGACCTATCACCAAGTGAACTTTAATCAACTGATCGAGCATATGTAACACTGAAGACAATTGTCTTCAAGACTTCAGCATGCATGTAAGTATCCACACGCAGATAATATCGATGGGCAAGACACACTTGCAAAAAGAAACATGTGTTTACTTGAAGATGATTTCCTAGCATCTCGGCAGAAGCCACAATTAATAATCTAAAATAATTTGAATTTTTATCCACATTGACCTGATTGTTTCATTGAATTCTCTCTGCCATTTTAACAGTTTGTGCTAGAGTGCTAAAGAAAAGCATGACTTTAAACTGGTTAAAAAAGATACAAGGAGTAGAGCTGGAATTCATCCCTAAGAAAAACTCTTTTTTGCACTTGTGCAATTTGAAATGGCAGCAATTAGTTTCTTAGTGGAACCTAATCACTTGCATAAAGAGAAAGCATATCATTTCAGATACAGACTCTGCACTTGATTTGATCAGCAAATTCTTAATTTGAAGAAAGAAAAATAGCTTCAGGGCCTGGGTAGGCCAGAAGTACTGAACCACACATGTAAAATGCTGAGCTTTGATTAGGAATATAAATAATTATTAGCTTATACCACATGGTGTTTCTCCCTTCGTGTCTTTCATTCTCTGTATCTGCAGGGTATTTCATGCAATGTCACTGTGGGGAGGAGGGCCAGCTGGCCAAGGGGCCCTTGTCATTGCTTACCTCTGGTTAACAAGGATTCTGAGTGCCTGGATTAAATGCAAATTCCTGCAGTCAGAGGGGTCAGCAGTGAACAAAATGCATTAACATTCTGAAGATTCAGAGTCTTGTGGCTTTTTTCTAAAATGACAACTAATGGGATATTTTTTGTGCCAAAATCAACTGGTAGGATGATGCAGTCCTTTTTCCTGACTTTATTTATGAAATTAATATTAATCAAGTAATTCTCATTCATATCCTGTGGTATAAAGTAGTACTTTTTTTAAAAAAAATTTTATTTTAATTATTTAAAAGGCAGAGTAAGAGAGAGAGAGAGAGCCTGAGTGAGATTTTTTTCCATCTGTTGTTTCACTCCCCAAATGGTCACAACAGCTGGGGTTGGACCAGGCTGAAGCCGTGAGCCTGGAGCTCCATCATGCCTCTCACATGGGTGGCCGAGACCAAAATACTTGGGTCATCTTCATCTGCCAACCCAGACACATTAGCAGGAAGCTAGATTGAAAGGAGCAGATGGGACTTGAACCAGTGCTGTGATATAGGATGCCAGCATTGCAAGTGGTGGCTTAACCTGCTGCACCACAACATCTATCCCTAAAGCAGTACTCTTATCTTTCCTAGTAAAAAGCAAATAAAATGTACCTTTGCTAAACATTTTTCTGAGAATCACAACCTTAAAATTTGACTGTATGGTTTCTTGGACTTTGGAAATTTATTAAGTACTTAAATTTAAAGAATCTCTGCCTGACCATACAGACATAAGGAACAAAATGGAAAATGTGGGTTATTATCTAGAAAGACTCAGTACATGCTCTCAGTCTATTTCCTTTCATGGAACACTGTCCAAATGCCCTGGGTCCATCATTTGCCATATGTATCAACATAGGGATGAAACACCCTCACAGAAATCAAGGGTTGGAACACCATTTTCCATGGGATAGTGCCTTGCTTTCTGTTAAGGGCTCAAATCAGACCGGACATCCCTGCTCACCTCCTTAATATCCAAATGAATTGTGCTTATTCAGATCATTACAGAGACAAAAACTGAGTAAAGTGAATGTAACCCTGGAATGAGAAGCCAGTTTTCAGTTTTCTTTAAACAAGAAACGAGCAATCACGAGCAGTGTTGCTTTGTGCTTCACCTGCAAAGCCTCACCTTTAGGGAAAGTCACTTCTGAACTACTGCTGATCAGGATCTCCTGCACAGCTCACTGTCCTCATTCCATAGCTCTGTCCCATACTTTATTCTTTAGTTTACTCCAACTCACATTTGTCCTGCCATGTTCAACTACTAATAATTATTCAGTGATGGTAGACAACATGAGTCACTCTGTCTGCCATGGTTCTAATGTTTTTCCTCGGATGATTGGCTTTCTGTTTTGTGCAAGAGCTTGCAAACTACTGCTTCCCCTGTTTCTACTATCAGCACCGATTTTCATTGCTCAAATGCATACAAGACATGGAGAAGCATGATTCTCCCAAATTGCACTCTTTCTACATGATTTTTTTCACCTTCTCATACACTTTGTCAAATTTTGAGAGATATTTCATTGTCCACCATGGATATAGATAGACAGAAAAAAAGAAACCATTAAAACGAAAACTACGTGGAAATTTTAACAGAATTATTAATAAAGTAGATCTCCCTTATCTATGGCTCTGCTTTCTTTGGTTATAACTTACAAAGTTCAAAATATTAATCGGAAAATTCCAGACATAATAATGCTCAAGTTTTAAAGTGTTTGTCATTCTGAGTAGCAGGATGAAGGCTCTGACCATCCTGATATGTCCTGCAGGGGACATAAATCACCCCTTCAACCAGTGCATCCATGCTGTATACATTATCTACCTGTTAGTTATTTAGTGGTTGTCTCGGTTGTCAGATCAACTGTTGCAGTATCATCCTGTTTGTGTTCCAGTAAGCCTTATTTTACTTAATAAAGCCTCAAACCACAAGAGTAGTGATGCTGGCAATTCAAATATGCCAGAAAGTTCCATTTAAATGAAAAAGTGAAAGTACAGTAAGATATTTTGAAAGAGGGTGAGAAAGTCCACATTCACATTTATTGCAATATATTAATTATAATTACTCTCTTTTATTATTAGTTACAAGTGTTAATCTCTCGCTGTGTGTAACTTGTAAATTAAACTTTATCATAAGTGTGCACAAGTATATAGGATAAAACATAGGGTTCAGTGCCGTCTGGGGTTTCAGGCATCCACAGTCAGGGTCCTGGAACTGTCCCCTCAGGTAAAGAGGACACTTTGACTGATTATATAAAAATGCAGAGTATTCAAAATGAATTTTTGATTAATTGATACTTAACAGTTGATTGGGTTTCAGATGACTGCCTCTCACTTACAAACAAAAAACTCCTTGGGGCGGGCATTTAGCTGTTAAGATGTTCCATTGTGTAGTAACCGCATCTGAGTCTTGATTCAGGCTCCCGACGTCAGCTTCCTACTAATGCAGCCCTTGAGAAGCACCCATGATGGCTCAAGGAATTGCATTCCTGCTTTCCACATGGAAGACCCGTCTTTAGTTCTCACCTCTCAGCATTAACCTGGCCTACATTTGGACAGCCATTGCAAGCATTTGGGTAGTAAACCAGTGGATGGGACCTAGCTGTCTCTGTGTGTCTGTGTGTTTCTCCTCTCCATCAAATTAAAAGAAATAGAAAACAGCCCTTTACCCACTCAGGTTAACAATTCCTTTTTCTCTTTCCTGATCTGCTCTTCTTTTGTAATGTCTCATAGTTAATAATTGTCTCAATGATATGGACCTATAGTTCACATGCATGAAACAAAAAGCCCAAAATGCCTAACACCATTTAACCACGCATTTCTTCCGTATAAAAGATTCTGACAATAAAGAAGATTATTCATTCTAAAGTAACAAATGTCTTTACCATCCAAGATAATTTGTGACATTTCCCTCCAGTGGGAAAAAATAAACCAACAGCTTTTCAAGTTAATTTCTTTACTAGCTTGCTTTAAAATTACAACATTCACATAGTTAACATTGCAATGACCAGAGTTATCTTAAAAATGTATTGTTTCACCAGAAGTGTTGTGAAACGTGTCAGCAAAACAGTAAGGAAAGAGGGCAGTACAAAAATTGTCTGTAGGGCTATCCATCACCATTTCTGGCAATGCCTGGGAAAAAGAGGAATCCTATCAATCAGTAGGTACTGCATAACACATGATGCCAGAAGTACCTTCAGAAGGTATTGGGAAAGCTAATAAATCACCTGAGATAATTCTCAGATGATTAGGTTGGAAAAGGTCTGGCCCTTCTAGCTCATCGTGGTGCACTGATGGCTGACCCAGAATATTCCCTGTGAGTCCCCAAGTGCTCGGCGGCTGCGCCACTCAGAGGACATAGGTGGAGCCTGTCTCCTCTAGCAAATTTCAACAGGAGCAGCCAGTGATGAAGGGCTCTGGCACAGAAGTTTAAACTAACTCAGCAGTTCAGGCCTTGGTATGTATTTATTAAGCAAAGCTTGTCAGCTGTGTCTTCCCAACCAGCCGTTTCCTACCTTTTTGTCAGTTAACTCATCAGTCATTAAGAGAGAAATGGTGAAATTTCCTATTTGAATTGTGTACCTGCCAGTTTCTCTAGTTTCATACCTTTTTCTAGTTATATTTGACACCAGTTTATTATCAGAGGTATATGATTTAAGAATGGTTGTACCTTTTATTTATTATGAAGCAATCTTTCATCATTATATAATGATAATCCTTATCCTTAATAATGATGTTAATATGAAGTACATTTTGTCTGATGTTAACAGAGAAACACCAACTTTCTTTTTGTTCATTTTTTTTTACTTTGTAAAAGTTGGTTTTACTTTTTTCTGTGTCTTTTTTCCCATTTCCTTCCTTATTTTATTTTATTTCTTTTAGAGGTAATTCTTGAAATTTCATGATGAGTACTTAAAGACTAGGAAAAGTTTAAAGTAATCCTCTTCCAAAATTAATTAACCCTCTCCCAAAAACAGATGTACCTTAGAACAATTTTTATTCCAAATGCTTCTCCCCAAAATCACATTGATTTCTTTTTAATGGGATAACTTGGCTTCTGTGTGGAGAATGGAGGGGAGGAAGGGCAAAAGTGGACATGAGGAAGCCGGTCAGGAGGCCCTGGCATGGGTCCAAGCAGTCAATGATGGTAGCTTAGATTGATGGATTGGATGCAGGAAGACAATGAGGTGCACTTGCTTCCCACACAGGATGAAATCAAAGTACTATCTTACACAACATAGCTGGTTTCCACGTGTACCACAATAAATAATAGCTCAAATTTATCAAGGGCCTCTATGGGCCAGGCAATGCAGAAACATCTTTAAATGCATTTCTCTCTTAATTCTCATAAGAACCCCATAAGACAGGTGTCTTGCTTTGCCTGAAGAGAGACCCAAGGCTGCAGGCTAAGTGTGTGGCCACCCGAACATATGAGGGAGGTGAGAAGCCAGGACACAACATGGACAGCTGAGCTAGGAGGCTGTGATTCAGCATGAGAAGAAAATCATGCCCTGGAGAACAAGCCATAAAATCATGTTCTTTTGTTGGCTTGTTTTTGCTGTATTTCAAAGAAGGTTAACTACCCTTATCTTTCTGTATTTGAAACTACAAAGTATGTTACAGAATTGAAAGAACTGTGAAAACAGAGACTTTTTCTTTTCTTCTTTTTTTTCTGTCTTAGGGTAGAGAAGTAAATATTCCATTTCTCTATAAATATACTCCACTGCTGTATAATCATACATAGTATCTATTTTGCATTTCATAACAACCTCTCAGTTAGCAGCTATTGAAAACTATTCTCTATATCATAAGGTTGAAATCTTTGAGAGCTCTTTACTATCCATCCTACGATAAGTATAGTTTTTTTGGTTAGTAAAAATTGTTCAAGAATAAGAAAACATTTTCAGTGAGGTATTAACTATGGGAAGTCCACAATTTATACAGATACTGTTCCCAGAAGTTGAATGCATTTGAAATCTTATTTGGTTTTCTGTATAAAACAATGATGGTCAGCATTTGTAAAATATGTACTGGTTACTTTAAATGTGTAATTGTTTAGTCTCCCAGAAGGCACTACAAAGTAGGTAAATTACTCCCATTTTGCAAAAGAGGAGACTGAAGCTGAAAAGAGATAAAATAAATTGCTGAAGGTTACACAGCTTAAAAATGGCAGAATTGGGGGGCTGGCACTGTGGTGTAGTGGGTAAAGCCACTGCCTGCAGTGCTGGCACCCCATATGGGCGCTGGTTCGAGTCCCAGTTACTCCACTTCCCATCCAGCTCCCTGCTGTGTCCTGGGAAAGCAGTAGAAGATGGCCCAAGTGCTTGGGCCCCTGCACCCATGTGGGAGACCAGGAAGAAGCTCCTGGCTTTGGATCCGTGCAGCTCCAGCCATTGCAGCCAATTGGGGAGTGAACCAGCAGATGGAAGACCTCTCTCTCTCTCTCTCTCTCTGTGTGTGTGTGTGTGTGTGTGTTCTCTCTCTCTTTCTGTGTGACTCTGCCTTTCAAATACATAGATAAATCATTTTTAAAAAATGGTGGAGTTGGGATTTTAACCCCAGTCAACTCAAAGTCTTGGCCCCATCCCCACTTGATGTCTTTTGAAGTCATAAATGCAGCATCAGGAATAATTATTTAAAAACCAGAGTTTACCTATTGCCCTTGAGCTTTTCCAAATACTGAACATTGATTATTGAATCATTCTCAGTCTAGAACCCAATTCCCCACAGGGTTGAGCATCACATAAACTAGAGTTACTGTACACTAGGGATGCTTTAGACCAGGATCAGGGCTGCATGAAGAACCTGTACAACATACTATGGAGTAAGAACAAACTCCAATGACAAATACAGGGGAGAAAGAGTGGGAGGCTGGGCCCAGGAGTTTATACTTTGGGTATGGAAGGTAGACGCAGGGACTTGAGTCTACATGGACATGGGAAGGTACTCATTGAAGAATCCGACGTAAGTAGGTCATAAAAAGGATATTGGGGAGACTTTCTGTGTCAGCAGCACTGCAGTTTACCTTACATTCCAATTTCCAGGTGTGGAGATTGTCCATTTTTCATTTCCTTTACCCTCCAAAGACATTCCATCATATAATACATTTTTCAGCAAGTGGAAGGCAAATGAATTTTAGTAAGACAATTCAGAATGTCTTAAGATGATTGCATTTAGACTACTCTTACAACCCTAGATTATACAAAGGAAAAGACAATTTCTAATTTATTTTTGATGAAGGTACCTCTAAAAAGTTGTGGGAGATGGAATTATAAGATAAAATATTAAAAAATTTTGAAATCTGTACCAATGAAGGGTCTTCCAAAATTTCATGAAAAGTGTGTATTGTTTAAAAGCTATGTATGAATTATTTAAAATTTGCATCAAAATAAACTTACCTTTTAACTCAATGTACAACTTAATACTTTATCCCTTTTAGTATTTTTTTGTTCTACTTAATACTATTGGTTGAACTCTGTAATTAACACACAATTATTCTTAGGTGTTTAAATTTAACTGAAAAGTAATCTCTGTTAAATATAAGAGTGGGAATAAGAGAGGGAGGAGATGTACAGTTTGGGACATGCTCAATCAGACTTGCCCTAAATGGTAGAGTTAGAAATGTGCCAGGGGATTCCAGTTCAATCCCATCAAGGTGGCATGTACCAATGCCATCTCACTAGTCCAAGTGATCCATTTCAGTTCACAATTGATTATAATGATAGGTCCAACAGTCAAAGGGATCACATAAACGAGATTAGTGTCTGCTAATACTAACTGATAGAATAAAAAAGGGAGAGAACGAACATGGGAAGCAGGATACACAGCAGACTCATAGAATGGCAGATGTCCTGAACAGCACTCTGGCCTCAGAATCAGCCCTTAACACATTCAGATCTGCCTGAAGAGCCCATGAGAGTATTATAGGCATGGAAAGCCAAGACACTCTGGAAAACCAAAAGACCTAAATGAAAGATCTCTGTGAGTGAGATCCCAGTGTAAAGAGCGGGCCATCAAAGAAGGAGGTACCTTTCTCTGAAGGGAGGAGAGAACTTCCACTTTGACTATGACCTTGTCTAACTAAGATCGGAGTCGGCAAACTCAAAAGGCTTCCATAGCCTTGGCAACTCATGACTAGGGCCTAGGGAGATTGCTGACACCATAAACAAGAGTGTCAAATTGTTAAGTCAACAACAGGAGTCACTGTGCACTTAATCCTCATGTAGGGTCTCTGTCCTTAATGTGTTGTTCAATGTGAATTAATGCTATAACTAGTACTCAAACAGTATTTTACACTTTGGGTTTCTGTGGAGGTGCAAACTGTTGAAATCTTTACTTAATATATACTAAAGTGATCTCCTGTATATAAAGAGAAACAAAAATGAATCTTGATGTGAATGGAATGGGAGAGAAAGCGGGAGATGGGAGGGTTGCGGGTGGGAGGGAAGTTATGGGCGGTGGGAGCCATTGTAATCCATAAGCTGTACCTTGGAAATTTGTATTTATTAAATAAAAGTGAAAAAAAACTCAATTTTCCATGAATTTTTTGATGACTTCTATTTATTTATTTATTTATTTATTTATTTATTTAGACAGGCAAAGTGGACAGTGAGAGAGAGAGACAGAGAGCCATTGGTTCACCCTCCAATGGCCATCGCGGCCGGCGCGCTGTGGGCGGCACACCGCGCTGATCCAAAGCCAGGAGCCAGGTGCTTTTCCTGGTCTCCCATAGGGTGCAGGGCCCAAGGACTTGGGCCATCCTCCACTGCACTCCCGGGCCATAGCAGAGAGCTGGCCTGGAAGAGGGGCAACTGGGACAGAACCCAGCTCCCAAACCGGGACTAGAACCCGGAGTGCCGGCGCCGCAGGCAGAGGATTATCCTATTGAGCCGTGGCGCTGGCCTTGATGACTTCTTGTACTTCCATAATGACTTGCAGTTAACAGGTATATAATAAACATTTTATGAAGGAATTCAATTGAATTCTCATACATTGGAAATACATTTTCCTTATAGATTGCGTTGAAAATTTTTAAAGAGCACAGGATTACCAAGATTGCCAGCATTGTAGCACATTAGCAGGGTATATTCATTAGATTTTTTACTCTACATATATTTTAAGCTGATTTATAAAATGATTTTATTTATTTGAAAGGCTGAGTGACAGAAAGAGCAAGAAGGAGAGAAAGAGATCTTCCATCCACTGGTTCACTCCCCAAATGGCCACAATAGCAGGGGCCGGGCCAGACTGAAGCCAGGAGTGAGGAACTCCATAGAGGTCTCCCACATGAGCAGCAGAGACCAAGTACTTGGGCCATCTTCTGCTGCTTTACCAGGTGCATTAGCAGGAAGCTGGATTGGAAGTGTAACAGCTAGGACTCACACCGGCACTCTGATGTGGGATGTTGGTATCTCAAGTGGTGACCTAAATCACTGTGCCACAATGCTAGCCCATAAACTAATTTAAAAATCATCTTACCACCTTTTTTATTTTTCCTGTTTTAGAGTTTTTTAAAGATTTATTTATTATTTGAAAGGCAAAGTTTACAGAGAGACACACACACACACACACAGAGAAACAGAGAGCAAGATATCTTCCATCCATTGGTTTATTCATGGACACAGTGGCTGGAGTTGGTCTGGTCCAAAGCTAGGAGCCAGGAGCTTCTTCTGGATCTCCCATGTGGGTACAGGGGCCCAAGGAGGGAGCTGGATCAGAAGTGCAGCAGTCGGGTCTTGAACCAGCATCCATATGGGAAGCTGTCACCGCAGCAGGTGGCTACTTAACCCACTACACCACAATGCTGGCCCCCATTACTTTTCTTCTGAAACACGTATCACCATTGCCCCTCTCCCATTAAAAAAAATCTAACTACTAGTCATGGTCCACTTGGCTTACCATAGTTGGATCCATTACTGAAATCTTCGGTCAGCTTTTTCATTGTGGTGTCTACCACAGCTGGTCAACAGACATTCATGCCTTTGACTCTTAACTTGTCTTTCAATGGAGATGAGGACCACTTGCCCCAGGCTGAAATCCTTGTTCCTTTTTTTACCCTCCACCAACTGCAAAAGCTTTTTAAATTAAACTTGCTATTTACAAACCTGTTTGTACTCAACTCACTGAAGAACTTTAAAACGGTTTTTAATTTTATGTACTTTTTTTTTAATTTGGAGAGCAGAGAGATGGGGGGTGGAAAGAGAGAGAGAGAGAGAGAGAGAGAGAGAGAAACAGAGATCTTCCATCTGTTGGCTCATTCCCCAAATGCCTGCAACAGCTGGGGCAGGGCCAAGCTGAAGCCAAGATCCTGCAATCCAAGCTGGCTGTCCCACACAGGTGGCAGGGATCCAGTATTTGAGCCATCATCTGCTGATTCCCAGCGTGTACATTAGCAGGAAGTTGACATTAGAAATCGAGCCAGGACTCAAACCCAGTGACTCCAATATGGGATATAGGCATCCCAAGCAGCGGCTTAACAACTATGCAAGTGGATGCCCCACTGAAGAACTTAAAAAACAAAAACCTTTTTTAAAAATATGTATTTGAAAAATATATGTGTTTGAGAGTCTGCATTGGCAGGAAGATGGAATGAGGAGCCAAAGCTGGGGATCAAATTCAGGTACTTTAACATGTGGGCATGTAACCCCTAAAGAACTTTTCAATGACAAGGATCACATGTTGTTCAGCTTCATATTCCCAATGCCCCACATGGACTAGGTTTTCAGTAAATGTTTATTATTGAATTGTATATCAGAAGCTTGTTAAGTAAATGAGGATTTATGTCGGCACTAGGAATTAAGAGAACGAGCTGTTTATTCTTCTGGCTCATTCAGAAGCAGATTTGATGTACAAAGAATCAATAATAAAAATAATAAAAAGGATCAATAATAAAAATTAATAATAAAAACTGGAACCATGTGAGTGATTTCTTAACATGATACAAAATATTTTATGGCAAACCAATGACTGCATCATACTTTATTCATTTATTCAACAAAAGAAATTTACAGAGGACCTGTCCCAGGAGCTAGAATATGATTGTGAATGAGAGAGACAAGGTTCCTGCCTACAGGGCCTCACAGTCAAGTGAAAGAAGCAGGCATGAGCCAGATGATCACAAGGATTATTATGTCAACAAGTAGACTGCATGGTAAGCACCAGAGGGTGCTCTGAGAAGGTGTAAAAGGAGGAGCTAAATTAGTCTGGGAAGGAGGCAAGTCTTGAGGGATGTCTCGGAGGAGGCTTGAAAGTTGCGTGGGAAATGGGCACATTCTGGGCAGAAGGAAGACTGTATATAAAGACTCCGAGTTGAGAAGGGTTTAAGTGTGTCTACCAACAGAGAGGAACCACTGTGGCTTCTCAATCTCACTAATAATCAAAGAAAAGTGGGTCAATGAAGTGTCAGGAAAGCTGGCAAACACACAGAGTTGGTGGGAGTGTCACCAGTATTTGGAGGGCAGCATAGCAATACGTGTCAACCTTTGAAATGTGTATAGTTTGACTCTGAAATGCCATGATTGGGAATTTAACAGGCAGCAACCACCCAAATGCACAAACACCTGTGCTTTCAAGACTTCTCCCTATAATGTAATTTTCATTAGCCACTATTCGGAAACAATTTAAATTTTCATCCATAGCGGATCTGTGGGTTAAATGATAGAACTTAACGGAAATGAACACATATGGGAGAGTATTCAGCTCAGTTAAGCTGCTGCTCGGGACACCCACACCCACTTCATAGCATGATTTGAATACTGTTCCCTCTGCTTCCTATCCACCTTTGTGCTAATGCCCACCCTAGGACACAGCAGATGATGACTCAGTGCTTGGATCCCTGTCACCCAAGTGAGAGACCAGGTTTCAATTCTTGGCCCCAGGAACATCAATGGCCCAGCTCCAGCTGTTGCCAGCACTTGAGGAGTGAACCAGCAGATAGAAGCTTTCTCTCTGCATGTCTGTCTCTCTGCCTTTCCAATGAAATGAAAATAAGAACACAAAACAAATATTCAAGAAATGAATATATAGAGTTATGTCTACTATTAAGTAATAAGAACAAGTGCTTTTATAATAATTTCACATTTTTTGAATAGCGTAGTGCAGATTGCCAGTCATGAAGGCACTGAAAGTTCACGCTTGTTTGAAACACTATGTCAGGAAGTTACTCAGCAAGAAAAAAAAAAATTAGGATACAGAAGAACATACAGGAACATAGGAAAAACAGCAAACACAACATATGGTAAAGTTAATAGTAAAAATGTATATTAATAAATTGGAATAAAATTTCAGACAAAAATAGCAAGACACTGGGACTGGTGTTGTGGTGCAGCAGGCTAAGTGGCTGCCTGTGATGCCTGCATTCCATTTATGAGCACCTGTTCTAGTCCAGGCTGCTCTGCTTCGGATCCAGCTTCCTTCTAATGTGCCTGGGAAAACAAGGGAAGATGGTTCAAGAGCTTGGGCCACTGCCACACATGTGGAAGACCTGGATGTAGTTTTGGGCTCCTGACTTTGGCCTGGACCAATGCTGGCCATCATAGCCGTTTGGAAAGTGAACCAGTGGTTGAAGATCTCTGTTTCCTCCATCTATCTGTCACTCTGCCTGTCAAATAAACAAACAAACAAACAAACAAACAAACCTTTAAAAAGGAGAGAGAATCCATTTAATTCAACAATTATTGATTGAGCCTCCTCCAGAGCCTGGCCAGGAGGACCCAGCAAGTGTGCTGTCCACTTTGCGTAGCCAGTTCCCCAGCTGCCCTGGAGACACGAAAGTCGCTGACTCTCTACTCCTGCACTTCCTGCCAGCACACCCTGAATGAGAGTGCCTCCCTTCCTTCAAATTAGCCAAGGTAGAACATGCTGGCTTTCAACTTTCCTGGCATCAGTGCTTTCCAACCATGCCTTGGTGTGACGGACGCTCACATTGCCCCAACTGGGCTTGGGTTCTAAGATCTCATTAGCCAACATGCTGTAGTCACTTGATTACTACTATAGTTGGTCATTTTATTCATTATATTGGTACTTACTGGACTTGCTTATTCAAAATAGAATTCTTTTTCTTTAAAACTTTTTTACTACCTTTTTTTTTTTAATAGCACAAATGACCTGAAGAGGTGCAATGGGTCCTTGCTGCTGGGGCAGCATCCATGGACTTGGCCATCACCCTCTTTGTTTTTGTTAGCACCACACACACAATGTGTGAAACTCAGAAGTAGCCGGCATCGCGGCTCACTAAGCTAATCCTCCACCTTGCGGCGCCAGCACACTGGGTTCTAGTCCCGGTAGGGGCACCAGATTCTGTCCCGGTTGCCCCTCTTCCAGGCCAGCTCTCTGCTGTGGCCAGGGAGTGCAGTGGAGGATGGCCCAAGTGCTTGGGCCCTGCACCCCATGGGAGACCACGATAAGTACCTGGCTCCTGCCATTGGATCAGCACAGTGCGCCGGCCGTGGCGGCCATTGGAGGGTGAACCAACGGCAAAGGAAGACCTCTCTCTCACTGTCCACTTTACCTGTCCAAAAAAAAAAAAAAAACAAACTCAGAAGTATGAAACATTGTGCTGGGAAATCTCAATGCTCAAGCTGACTTGCCCCAAATGGTAGAGTTAGAAACATACCAGGGTACTCCAATTTAATCCCATCAAGGTGGCATGTACCAATGCCATCTCACTAGTCCAAGTGATCAATTTCAGTTCACAATTGATCATAATGAAAGACTAAGAGTCAAAGGGAGCACATAAGCAAGTCTAGTACCTGCTAACACTAACCGATAGAATAAATAAAGGGGAGAGTGATCCAACATGGTAAGTGAGAAACTCAGCAGACTCATAGAATGGTGGATATCCTAAACAGCACTCTGGCCTCAGAATAAGCCCTAAAGGCATTCGGATCTGGCTGAAAAGCCCATGAGAGTATTTCAGGCATGGAAAGCCAAGACACCCTGGCAAAAGATCTCTGTGAGTGAGATCTCAGTGGAAAGAACAGGTCTTCAAAGAAGGAGGTACCTTTCTCTGAAGGGAGGAGAGAACCTCCACTTTGACTATGACCTTGTCTAAACAAGATAAGAATCGGAGAACTCAGAGGGCTTCCATAGCCTTGGAAACTCATGACTGGAGCATAGGGAGATTACTGATGCCATAGACAGGAGTGTCAATTGGTAAAGTCAACAACAGGAGTCACTGTGCACTTACTCCTCATGTAGGATCTCTGTCCTTAATGTGCTGTGCATTGAGATTTAATGCTATAACGAGTACTCAAACAATATATTTCACTTTGTGTTTCTATGGGGGTGCAAACTGTTGAAATCTTTACTTAATGCATACTAAACTGATCCTCTGTAAAAAAAAAAAAAAAAAAAAGAAAAGAAAAGAAAAGAAACTATCAACTCCCAACTTGACTCTCACTGGGATTAAACATGACAATAGGTCTGATCTGATTTCATCATCATTAAAAAAAAATCATCTATTATTTTTCACTTTATGTTTCTGTGTGGGAGCAAACTCTTGAAATCCTTACTTAATGTATACTAAGCTGATCTTCTGTATATTAAGATAATCGAAAATGAATCTTGATGTGAATGGAAGGGGAGAGGGAGTGGGAAAGGGGAGGGTTGTGGGTGGGAGGGACGGTATGGGGGGGAAGCCATTGTAATCCATTATTCGTACTTTGGAAACTTATATTCATTAAATAAATAAAAAAAAAAAGGAAATCTCAATTTCTCTTTGGTCTTTGTCATCTTTTTTTTTTTTTAATCTGTCTCCTTTTTTTTTTTTTTTTTTTTTTTTTTTTTTTTGGCTGCTGCTAAAATGGAAGCTATTGGCACCTGTGGAGATTGCTTGGAAAACATATTCTGGGTTAGGTTCCCCTCAGGTGTGTTCTCCAGCTCCCCATGCTGTCTCCATCCTTGGTACATGATTTCTTGGTTACTTGCTGATGTCCACTTCCTGAGGGACGAGATTGTCTCTATATTCTTTTACTCCCAGCATTTAGCACAGTGGGTGTACCATCAGGTAGGTGCATGGTAAATAGGTGCTTATTGAGTGAATAAATGTCATGGGTCAGTAACATACACAAGTACTTACCATGGAATAAGATATAGGTATTAAAGTCACTATTGTAGCAGATGTGTTAGTGCCCCACCCATATGTTCCTTGCCCTTGCTATTCTGGTACACACAAGACCAGCTTCCAAAAGCATTTCTTTGCCTGAGGACTTTCTCTGGCCACCTGAGCCCAAAAGGAATTAATGATCCCACCACCACCACTACCACCAATAATCCTCAACCAATGGCTGATGGGAGTCAGGGTACTAACACCCAGGTTCCTTACCCCTGGGGGCTATCTCTGAGGCAAGAGTATTTGCTCCCAGGATTTCCAAACAAGAATATTAAGTTCCTGGTATTTATAATGGTAACTTGGTAGAAAACGGACTAGCTGATACCAAGGTCCTCAGGTTAACCTTTTTACCTCCACTTGGCCTCACTTGGGTTGTGTGCTCAGCCTTGCACCAGTCACCACACACAGAAAAAGGAGATTTTATTTTGATCAGTCAGATTGAGGCCATTTATCCAGTCTTAGAGTCACAATCGAATAAATTCTACCAGAGCCACAAAACTGAGAATGAGAAAGTGCAGAAAAATCAGGGGCCACTTCCGGAAAGCACTGTGAGGAGATGTGGAACAGCCAAAGAACAACTGCATTCTACTATAGACAGAGGGCTGAGGTTCATGTCCTGAATTATTGATCAGACCATCTAAGGAAAATAATATTTCTCTATTTTAAATTTTTTGAGAGTGCCTAGAACAAAATTCCTTTTTTATAACATAGATGTTTTTCTTGGTTGGAACATGACAGCACTCACTTCCAATAAGGTCATTGGCCAAGCATTTGGGTTTTTATAAATGTATTGAAATATTATTCACCACCAAAATTATCCCTAAGTGGACAGGATTTTTCAAAATAATATTTCAAGAAATTTTGAGGAGCCAACCCCAGAAACTTTGAGGTGTTAGAAACTCAACACACTTGAAGTCTCTCGTAATAAAAGGTTTAAAACTTCTGAGCTTTTCTCCTGTAACTGTTCCTTTTTTGCTGTCAGAGAGTTTTTCCAACCTAAAGGATGAATGTTCTCATTGAGATTTACTATTCTTTTACTTTCATAGCTTCTACTGTCCTAAGAACACTGAATTGTATCATTCAGTAATTTTAAATATAGTAATGATAATATCCCCCATATTTAATTTACAATGTTAGTTAGTGAGTCTGGCTCTTTGCCCTGCATGGGTAGCTCAGCCTTACCTGAAGATGCAATATTTGGGAAGCCATCTCTTCAGTCAAGATGCCTAATGAGTCTCTTCTCTGATACACACTCTGAGTTTCTTCTGAGTGGGGCCAACTGGAAGTTCATGTACATGATCACTAAGAAGTTCAGAGAGTAAAAAATCATTTATTCTTTCACTGACCCATTTTTCTTAATACCAGCTCAGAATTGCATACAAAATGTTGCCAAGGAAATGTTGGCTAGGAAATTAGAGAACTGGTTGAGAAGCACTTGACTTTCTCCCGTCTTTGGACAGCAGCTTCAAGGTGGGATAAAGGCAATGACATCAACTGAAATGTGATTAGAAAGAGGTGACCAAAAAGAAAAGCCACAAGATTCCTCCAAACCTGATGTGACATAAGAAATAAAACTGCAAAAAACTCCAACTCAAGAAGAAATTGATGGTGAAATATGTCAAAGCAAGGAGGATTGGGGTGAGCAAAGAGAGAACATTTCTGTAAAACTCAATACATGCAACAACAACAACAAAAATCAACATTTCCCATGTGGTTTTCATTTTCCTTAGGCCTGTATATACAGAAACCCTGCCTGTCCCCTCCATGCCAGCTGGAACATTTGTGGCCCACGGATAACTGACTGGAGACCAAGGAAGTACTGTTTCACTTTGTCGTGTCAAGCTGAAGAGAGAGGAAGCTTTCTCACAGGAAGAAGAGACCCTGTGTGGAGAGCAACTGCTGGAATGAAATTCCAGCTTAACGTCCACTCCAAATTCACCTGCAGCTGTTGCTTCCCTACCTAGAGGCAGCTGGTGACGTGGTGTAACACAAGATGTGTGAGAGAGGGAGCTGGGAGAACAGAATCTCTCCGGCTGATCACTGACATGACGTCTGGAGAAGTTAATGCTCAGCCAAAGTCCACTGCTAAGTGCCAGAGTCGATACCTGGATGCGGGCCCCCTGACTCTGAATTTGTGCACTTTTCACCACTTTTGCCATGGACACTGTGCCTTTGATCATGAATCTGAGATCACATTAAGTGATGGCTTTTTACCATTTGTTTATAACAGGTTTGAGATATGATTTACATCACATCAAACATTCATTTGTAAAGTGGTTTTAGTACACTCACGAACTATGCGGCCATAACAACCGAATTTTAGAACATTTTCATCACTCCCGAAAACAACCTTTGTATCCAATAGCAATCACCCTTCCAGTCCCTGAAAAAATCTGATTATATACATAATGAAATTTTATTCAACCATAAATTCTGACACATGCTACAACATGAATAAATCTTGAAAATACTATAAGTGAAGTGAATGTCACAAAAGACAATGTTTCATATGATTATATTTACATGAAATACCTAAAATAGGCAAATCCCTAGAGCCATTAGATTTTGTAAATGCTCTAGGGAAAATGCACATAACAAACAAGACTTTCCAAAGATCTATTTTATTTATTTTCAAGATTGAGTTACGGAGACAAGGAGGGACAGGGAGAGAAAGAGATCTTCCATCCTGTGGTTCACTCCCTAAATGGCCACAAGCCAGGAGCCTGGAACTCCATCCAGGTCTCTGGTGGTTGCAGGGGCCTAAGTACTTGAGCCATCTTCTGCTGCTTCCCTAGGCACATCAGCAGGAAGCTGGAAACAAAGTGCAGTAGTCAGGACTTTAACCAGAGCTGCAATATGGGATACCTATGTCACAGGCAGTGGCTTAATACCCTGAAAACTACACCAATCCCATATTAATCATTTTTAGTGTACAGTTCAGTGTTATTGACTACAACTGTCACCACTATTTCTAGAACTTTTTATCATTGCAAACTGAAACTCTGTACTCGATAGACACATACTTCCACTTCCCCTCCCCTTATACCATTCTATTTTCCGTCTCGATGCATTTGACTATTCTAAGTACCTCATGTAAATGTATCATACAGTGTTTGTCCTTTAGTGCTTGCTTCACTTAGCATGACATCCTCAAGTTTCCTCCATGTTGTAGCATGTGTCAGAACCTTCCTTCTTTCTAAACTGAATAATTCCATTGTATGTATACCAACATAAGGATACACACTTTGTTTATCCATTCAGTTGTCAGCAGAGACTTGGGTTGATTCCACCTTTTGGCTGTTGTGAATAATACTGCTATGAACATGGGTGCAAAAATATCAGAAATGTTGCTGAGATCCTGCTTTCAGTTCTTCTGATTATGTACCCAGAAGTGGAATTGCTAGGTCACATGTGAATTCTATTTTTAATTTTTCTGAGGAACTGCCACCCTCGTGCCATTAGCTTTCCTAAGCAGTCAGAAGAGCTTAAATTCAACGAAGGCTTCAATTCTTTCTATCATTTGCATGTAGGCAGGCAAAACCCACCCAAGAATAATTCAAGACCAGGCTTCCAAACAATGAAGTGAGGAACAAGCACTCTACTCCCTGCCATCAGCACCACTTTCTGTAAACTATCAAGTTAATGAAATTCCTCATTTTAAAAAATTCATTGACTGTAACGGATTTCAATCTCACTTTACTGTCTGTTAACTTAAGGAAAAAACTGTAAAGGATTATTTCATTTTTAATAACCTGTAAGTCAGACTTGTCTTCCTGCTTAAGCTGAGCCTGCCTCAAGTGTTCAGGGGAAAAGCCCATTTATGAATGGGTGGTTTTTGCACGGGGCCCAAACACTATGTCATACACTGAATTTTACTCACGGAGGATTCAATTTGCATCCCCTAATGGTTTAGTTGCAGTCATGCCTCAAGGCATAGGAAGAGACCGGATTTTGTATCACTTTCTTTTTCTGACTCATGAAGGAAAAGACAGATTGAAGCAGTTTCTGATTTCGAAAGAAGGAGAGGAGTGCCCTTTCTCTCTCTACCCTCAAGTGCTTTCCCCTTTTTCCTCTCCTAAATGTCACCCTCCTGGAAAAAAAAAAAAAGAAAGAAAAAAAAAGAAGAAGAAGGTGTTCACCATTTATCGCTATCATTTATCGCTAACATTTTCTTTGCACAGCAAAGGAAAGAAAACCACCAGATGATTCCATTTGCACCAGGGCCCCGTGGGGGTCATTCGGCAGCGCGAACGATCTGCCTGCACCGCTTGGAGCCCCGCCCCTCAGCTAGGCGCACTTTGAATAAACCAGTGGGATGTTTTCCAGAAAAAGTGACCTCACTGAAATTTTTACTAAGCCGTCTCAGAATTATTCATCTCTCAAATTCCAAGCCAACAAAGCCAAGAATTTTAAGTATGTTTCTAAATGTTTGTCCCAGTCGGACACTTTGCGGACTGCTCACTTTCTCACCCGGGAGAGAGCCATCTGCTCCTCCCTTCCAGTTCGGTACAGCCAGGGCTGTTCTCTGGAGAGTTAGGGAATACCGGAGAAGACGTTTATCACCTGATCCTTCGGGGTGGAGAGAGCCACTTTGTCCACGCCGACGGGAGGCCATAAAGAACTTTCCTCTGCCTATTACTAACCGAGGCCTCCGTGGATAAATTGACTGTGGGAAAGTCCCTAGGGAGCAGGCTTCTGGTGCCGCCATGTTTGTGCTGTCCTTGAAGCCACCGTGCAAGTGACAGAGCTGTGCTTGCCGAGGGTGCCAAGTCCTGACTGCTGTCTTCAATGCACTCACAGCCTCCTCCCTCGGGCTGCTGAAGCATCCTTGATAAATCATTCCGTCCAATTCCCCATCCCCCTTTACTTTGCCCCAAGAAGGGCGAGATTCCTAGATCTCGTGTCTTGACACCAACCGTCATCCTCATATGGTTCTGTCACTCTCACCACAATCTGACCTACTATTTCTTCACTCTGCAGCCAGGGTCTCTTCCCCTGCTTCCTCTGGAACTCACATCTTCAACCCACAGAATCTGCTAAACCTCCCTCTCGTCTTTCTGGAAGCCTGACTTGGCTCTCCATTGAAAACGCTGCTTCCTCTGTAGTTCCCACGGCAGGTGCCTGTGCTTTGTCCTCCACAGTTGGACCTGGGTGGTGGCTGTTCTTCTCCCGGCCCTTGCTTGCTCCAACCTGAGCATGCGCTCTTCTCTTCCCCAAACCTCCCAACTCCCCCAAAGTTCACGCCTGTGTCCATTCCCTCTTGCTCCTCCCTGCTGCAGTGGCCCACAACTCGCCCGGTGACTCTGCTTCTTCAGTCTTGAAGACTTTGGCTGCTAGATCACTGCCAGTCTCTCCAGTCATCCCAGTGTTGCCGAGGTGGTCCTTCCATTCATGTGAGTGTTCAGGCCCTTGACTATCTCTCTACCAGGGTCTTGTCCTCCTATCTCAGCCAGCTTTTCCTTAGGTCATGCAGACTTTGTCAGCGCCTCTTCTGGAACACTTTTGCAAGCTTTTTTCTCCAACCATGCTACTTTCTCTACTACCTTGACAGCAACAGTTCTTCAACACCAACACCACCTCCAAAATCCAAGGACTCAGCCACTCAACCTTATTCCTTCATGTTCCTGCTTCCCTCCTGACATAGTTGAGACTCAATTATACTCCCCTGAAATTATTCTCTTCTTTTCCAAATAATAGTTGCATGGAAAAATGTGCACTTTGTTCGAGTCAACCCCTCCCTCTCCTGCAACTCTGTACTTTCCGCACTAAACTCAGCAGGCACTCAGAGCTGCTCTGTGGTCTCACCTCACTTCCCTGCTCCAATCACTCTTGATTCTAGATCAGTATTTCTTACTTCATTCCTCTTTACTTCCTCTCTCCTCAACTCTCAGTTGTTAGCCTCAATTGATATTTCATTGAGAAAATACTATTACAAAATATTTTCCATTGTCTCCTACAACTGACTCTACAATACTGCCTGTGGGGAGCAACTGGGAGCAACTCGGACTAGACTAAGTTACTGGAATTAAGACTTATTCTATGCATCTGCTCTCCCACAATATGGTGCTGAGAAGGGAGAAACAGCTTCTACACAGCTGCCTCCAGTTCAACCAATAAACAGCAGGACCTGCTCCTGATTGGAGGAGAGCAGCGTACTCGGCGTGTGGGTAGCAGAGTTGGGATTGGCGGAAGAGGACTATAAAGGAGGAGAGAGACAACATGCACCAGGAACATCTATCTGAAGGAACACCTGTGCAGCCCCCGAGAGAGCCGGCCGGCAGTGTGCCGCTCCCCCGCGGAAGTGGGGAAAGCGGCAGGGGGAACCGCCCTTCCACGGAGGTGGAAGGGATGGTAGCCAACCGGGAAGAACCAGCAGCAAACCCGGGGAGGGCCAAGCAGACAAAAGAACAGCGCAGGGTCCTGTGTCGTTCCTCCGCGAAGAGGGGGAACAACATAATGATGCCGTGACTCAGATATGAAGCCTAGGCAGGGTTTAGTGTCGTTCCTCCACGAAGACGGGGAGCGACAACTGCCTACATCAATGCCCACCTATTTTGTTTTCTTCCCTGTTGTGAGAAAAAAAAACCTATGGACTTATTTCTATTTATTCTATATAAGGCCCATGCATAATGTCATTTTCACTCTCTCATTCAAGGATCTCACTGTGGGGCCAGCACTGTGGAGTAGTTGATAAAGCCGCTGCCTGTGGTGCCAGCATCCCATATGGGTGCTTGTTCATGTCCTGACTGCTTCACTTCCGATCCAGCCCCCTGCTAATGCGCCTGGGAAAAGCAAAGGAAGATGGTCCAAGTTCTTGGGCCCCTGCGACCCATGCGGGAGATCTGGAGGAAGCTCTTGGCTCCTGTCTTCTCCCTGGCCCAGGCCTGACTATTGCACCCATCTAGGAAGTGGACCAGTGGATAGAAGATCTCTCTCTCTCTCTCTCTCTCTGTCCCTCTCCCTCTCCCTCTCTTTTCCCTCTGTAACTCTAACTTTTAAATAAATAGATAAAATCTTTTTTAAAGGACTTCCCTCTTCCATGGGTACCTGCTCCTGCCCTCTACAAGAGCTTTCCCATCAGTTTTCTGCAGTATTAACATCATCCAACCTAAATCAGAAAAGAATTTCTCCATCATACATCTCCATCTAAATGCAGACTCATATTATTCTCCTCATTTAATAAAGTTTTATTTACTTATGTGTTTAAAAGAGTTATAGAAATAGAGGCAAGAAAGAGAGAGAGATAATTCTCTTGCATTAGGTCACTCTCCAAATGCCTGCACTAGCCAGGGCTGGGCCAAATCTAGAAGCCAAGAACTCCACCCAGGTCCTCCCTGACCCTCACACTCCCGTGGGTCATGGGAATCCTAGTTCTTAGGCCATCATCTTCTTTCTCTCCAGCGAATTAGCAGGAAGCTGGAATAGAAGCAGGGGCAGGACTCAATGCCAGGCCCTCCAATATAATATTCAGGTTTCCCAAGCAGCAGCTTAACCCACTGCACCAAGCATACTACTTCTTTCTCCTCTTGATAGCAATATTCTTACACAAAATCATCTATCTTCCTGTCTTCTGATCCTCTTCTGCCATTCTTTCCTGAGCCAAATTCATTTATTTATTTATTTTTAAAAATTTATTTATTTATTTGAAAGTCAGAGTTACACAGAGAAAGAAGGAGAGGCAGGGAGAGAGAGAGAGGTCTTCCATCTGCTGGTTTACCCCCCAATTAGCCACAATGGCCGGAGCTGTGCCGATCTGAAGCCAGGAGCCAGGAGCTTCTTCTGGGTCTCCCACGTGGGTGCAGGGGCCCAAGGACTTGGGCCATCGTCCACTACTTTCCCAGGCTATAGCAGGGAGCTGGATCAGCAGTGGAACAGCCAGAACTTGAACTGGCAAACATATAGGATGCTGGCACTGCAGCAGTGGCTTTACCCGCTACACCACAGCACTGGCCCCTGAGCCCAATTTAATAAGACTTTTCTCTCTACCATTTTGCTAAGCTATTTTTATCAACATCACTCATGATTTCTAGTTCTTAAGGTTTGCCTCACCAGGCAACTGCATTTTTAAAAAAGATTTATTTAAAAAATTAAAATAAACAAATAAAGGGCCGGTGCCATGGCTCACTTGGATGGTCTTCTGCCTGCGGCTCCAGCATCCCATATGGGTGCCAGGTTCTAGTCCCAGTTGCTCCACTTCCAGTCCAGCTCTCTGCTGTGGCCCAGGAGTACAGTGGAGGATGGCCCAAGTGCTTGGGCCCCCGCACCCACATGGGAGACCGGGAGGAAGCACCTGACTCCTGGCTTCGGATCGGCGCTGTGCCAGCGTGGCGGCCACTTGGGGAATGAATCAACGGAAGGAAGACCTTTCTCTCTGTCTCTCTCACTGTCTGTAACTCTACCTGTCAAATAAAATAAATAACTAAAGAGATTTATTTATTTATTTGAAATTCAGAGTTACAGAGACAGAGAAAGAGAGAGAGAGAGAGAGAGAGAGATCTTCCATCTGCTGGTTCACTCCACCAAGTGGTTGCAATGGCCAGATCTGAGCCAGGCTGAAGCTAGGAACCAGGAGCTTCATCTAGGTCTCCCATGCAGGTGCAGGGACCCAAGCACTTGAGTCATCTTCTGATGCTTTCTCAGGTCATTAGCAAGGAGCTGGGTCAGAAATGGATCAGCCAGGACGAACCGGCGCCCATATGGGATGCCAGTGTCACAAGTGACAGCTTTAACTGCTATGCCACAATGCTGGCCCACCCTGTAACTGCATTTGATGCAGATAATTGCCCCTCCTTCCTTCACTTGGCCAAGGGGGCTCCACTTCCTTCAAAGAGATCTTTGAGATCTCTTCAGATACCTTCTATATTCATGTTTTTGCAAATCCCATCCAAGCTGATAGTTTTACATACTGTCTACAAAGGCTCTCCAATTTGAAGCTATCTCTTCCATGGACTATCTCTTCCATGGACTCTAAATTCAATTCACATAACTGCATACTGGACCCCTTTCTGTGGGTATCTAATAGAATCTCAAACTTAACATCTGAAAAACTAAGTTTTTGATTTGAGCTGTTTACCTGCCGTCAAAACCCACCTCTCCTTACAAAGTGGTAATGTTAGTTAGCCGGCCAGGTCCAGAGTGTTGGCATCATCTTAAGAACTCTATTTACATTACATTCCACATCCAATCTCAATTTCTGTTGGCTCTACCCTCAAGATATGTCCAAAGCCTTACTGTTTTTAATACCTCCAGTGATAACATCATCAGTTTCTGCTTGATGGTGGTCATTGACTTCCCAACTGGCCTTGCTGCTGCTCCCTTGACACCCACCCTATTCTCCCCCTAGAAGCCTGAGTGATCCTTCTAAGCTGCAAGTCATCCCATGACCTTCTTCTGGTCAAAACATTCCAGTGGTTCCCCCCAGTGCAATCTAAGAACAACCCAGCTTCACTCTGGACCCCAGATAGCCTGTGATCTCTTTGACTCTGCTTCCTCTACCCAAGGCTCACTGTTCTTCAACCTCCCTGGCCTTGTCATTGTTGTCCCAACATCCAGAAACACTCTTACATCAAGGCTTTTGTACTGGCAGTTCTCTGTCTGGAACATTTCCTCCTGCAAATATCCACCTGGCTCCCTCCTACACATCATTTAGAGCTATGCTCAAATGTCTCCTTTTCTTCTTTTTAAAGTTATTTTTTAAATATCTATTTATTTATTTGAAAGTTGGAGTTACACACAGAGAGAAGGAAAGACAGAGGGAGAGAGAGAGAGAGATCGATATTCTGTACGCTGGTTTACTTCCCATTGGCCGCAACGGCTGGAGCTGTGCTGATCTGAAGCCAGGAGCCAGGAGCTTCTTCCAGGTCTCCCATGCAGGTGCAGGTGACCCAAGCACTTGAGCCATCTTCTACTGCTTTCCCGGGCCACAGCAGAGAGCTGGATTGGAAGTGGAGCAGCTGGGACTTGAACTGGCACTCGTATGGGATACCTGCACTCCACACGGTGGCTTTACCCGCTATGCCATAGCGTTGGCCCCAAAACTTATTTATTTATTTAAGTGTCAGAATGAGAGAGAGAGAGAGAGAGAGAGAGAGAGAGAGAGAGATTCTATCCACTGATTGACTCCCCAAGTGGCTGCAATGATCAGGGCTGAGCCAGACGGAGACCAGGAGCCAAGAGCTTCAACTGATGGGTGGGGCAGGGGCCCAAATACTTGGGGATCTTCTGATGCTTTCCCCAGGCTATTAGCAGGGAGATGGATTGGAAGTGGAACAGCTAGGACACAAACCCCTGCTCATATGGGATGCTGTCGTCGCAGGCGATGACTACCTGCTACACTACGATGGCCGGCTCCTGCCTCCTCCTCTTGTCTTCCATCCAAAATTGCACATCCACACCACGACTAGCTTTCCTTTTATCCACCATTTCATTTTTCATAGCACTTATCATCACTTGATGCATTTTACACTGTTGTAAATAGACCAAATGTTTCAAATTCAGGAGATGCTTTTATTCCTTCCCTTTAATGGTGCTATCCCCAGAAACCAACAGCAATTCTGACAGAAATGACTGTATTAAACCTTTGAGGAATCATCGACATCCACCCAATACATGTTGGGGAGTCGCTGTGTGCCAGACATTATTCTAGATACCGGGGATAACATATGAAACATCACAGACAGATCTCTTGTTCTCATGGCATTCTGAAAAGGAGAATGAAGAAACAGGCAAATAAGTAAAATATATGCAAGTGAGATAGTGTTAAATGCTAAGATGAAAAATAAAGAAGGGAGATAGGGAATATCACAGGTTGATAGAATTGAAATTATACATAAAGTGGCCATGGGTTGCCTCAAAGAGAAGATATTTGTGAAGGAAATGAGAGAGCTAGCCAAGTGAGGGGAAAATGCAAAGAAATTGAGAACATAAATTGCAAATTAAAGAACTAGTAAGGAAACCAGTGTGTGGTATGAGGGAACATGGAAGAGTGGACGATTACAGAGGTGAAGGGTCATGATCATACAGTATATCACAGCTAAGAGTAAGCAAGTTGTGTTTATTCTGAGTTGAACTGGAAGTCACTGGAAGGTGTGAGCAGATAAATGCCATTACTTAAGTTTCTCGGGGTAACTAGACTGCAGAGAATGAAAGCAGAAGACAGAGAGGCCTTTCCAATAATCCAGAAGAGAGAAGAGCGGCTTGTGCCAGAAAGATTGCAAAGCAAGCTGTGAGAAGCACTCTCATTCTAGATGTGTTTTAAAGGCTTTTCACAAGAACTTGACATAGGCTGTTAGAAAAATAAAAGAATTAGGATGATACCAAAGTGATCGACCAAAGCAACTGGATGGAGGGTATGTCTTAAAACAGAAGACAAAGGTTGCAAGAGAAGGTGACTTTGGAGGAACTATCAGGAGCTTAATTTTTAATAAATTCAAGTTGAGAAGGCTATTATACACGTATCCAATGAAAATGTCAAGTATGAGTTGACTATGTGATTCTGGACAAGGAATTTTTGGACTTTAAGTCTAGATTGGTTACCTAAATTGGTTTTTATGATTACAATAAAGAGTTGGAAGCAGCCCGTATCTGTCATAGCAATATAGAAATTTCAAGCAGAAATGAATTGTTCCAGGGAATTTGAAGCCTACACAATTATTGAAAGAGTGAATGTCAGAAAAGGTTTTCAGGAAACAGAAGTGTGAGGATCACAGAGCAGTATTGCTGAGGATCACCTCCGTCTCCTCGGTGAAATACAAAGCAAGGGAACATGCTGCGAATAACAGCAGCAAAGAAAGTTGAGAAGGGTTTTGAGGAAGTAGTGAAAGTCGGACTGATCTTCCAAAACATGCTTGCAGGGGAAGATGTTTGGTGCAATGGTTAAGACGTCTGCATCCCATACCAGCCTTCCTGGGCTCAAATCCCTGCTCTGCTTCCACTTCAGCCTTCAGCTAATGTGCACCCTGGGAGGCAGCAGGAGATTGTTCAAGTGCCTGGGAGCCTGCCACCCACATGAAAGACCCAGACTGCACGGTCCACCTCCAGCTACTGCAGATCTTTGGGGGAGTGAACCGGCTGCTCAAAGATCTCTCTCTGCCTTTCAAATAAAATGAGAATAAATTTAAAAACTTAAAAATGAATCCTTGCTACTGAGCCTGTTCATGATTTGTCAAATAAAGGGCTAGGCATTGTGATGTAAAGGAATTTCACACTCTTTTCCTGTCACAGTGCAACTCTATGAACATTAAAAGTAATTCTGTTTAAAAGTTCTCCCAGGAAAACAGTTGAACACTAGTAGCTAATAGAAGGTGCAGGCAGAGACTCAACTCTGAACTTCTACAAGGCAGATTTTTCAGCTTGCCCCAGAAATTCAGATTCATTAGGACTGCAGTGAGGTCCAAGATTTTTAACAAGTGCCCTAGACAATTTTGCATGCTGTGATCAAGGCTGCTGAGTTGCTTCTAAATTGGAATGGTTGCCAGGAACAGCTGTCAAGAACGAGGGGTACCCTTGGTTGGTGCTAGGAGCCATTGCCACCTAAAAGCAGCCTTTGGAAGCAGTGTACTGCTTTAATACAGAGAAAAAGTCTTATTACAACAACGTGCTGAAGACCACAGTCCCCCGTTATTCTGGAATGAATTACCTTAAAAATATTTATTTGTTTGTTTGAAAGATAGAGAAGGAAAGAGGGAGGGATAGAGAGATTTTCTATCTCCTAGTTCACTCCCCAAATGACCAGGAGCCTAGAATTCCATCCTGGGTTCCCTTGTGTGAGGCAGGGACCCAAGTACTTGGGCCATCTTCTATAGTTTTCTCTGTCACACTAGCAGGAAGCTAGATTGGAAGTGGAGCAGCTGGAACTCAGAAAATTGGTATTGCAGGCTGCGGCTCAGCCCACTGCGCCCAATAGTGGCCCCATAAGCACATCAGGATCCACTGTCTACCTAATAGCTGTGGGAAAGCAATGGCTTTCTGGGCTTTTGTTGTAATTCTCAACAAAGAAAATAAATAGAAACCTTCCCAGGTTAAGCTCACAAACACTTACCTTGAATGCTTTACAAGTTTTTGTGTAACAATCTAGCCCTGAAATGTCTAACCAGGACAATATGTCTAAGAGAAACTTGAAAAATGATCATTTTTTCCAAGGCTAGAATTAACTTTCAACTATACTTGGCTAAATAGGAAATATGGACAGAGAAAATATTATGGTATTGTTAATTTTCAGGTGAACACCACATGGACAGACTATCACACAGGTAGCTGCAGATTTTTCTTCATAGAATGATTTCAGTATAAACAAGATCTTATTCCCCGAAGGACCATTTAATCCAAGTATAAACGTGCTAACATTAAAGAAAAGTTTCAACCACATAAATAAAATCAGAATGTCACAATGTACCGACTATATTTTCCTAAGAAATTAAAACTTTACACTTATTACTTGCAACCACTTAACAACCCATACTATTCAGCTCGATCAATTAAATTAGTCCCATGGAATAAAATACAAGCGAGGAATGGTACCTGAAATCATTTTTATTCATGACTAGAGGCTCTGAAGATCCTTTTGACAAGCCCTTAAAAATCTTGCGGGTCATGTTAAAAACTTTACTGTACAAGTGCTGGTTCAATTTGGGTCCAAGCCGGCGCCGTGGCTCAATAGGCTAATCCTCCACCTTGCGGCGCCGGCACACCGGGTTCTAGTCCCGGTTGGGGCGCCGGATTCTGTCCCGGTTGCCCCTCTTCCAGGCCAGCTCTCTGCTATGGCCAGGGAGTGCAGTGGAGGATGGCCCAGGTGCTTGGGCCCTGCACCCCATGGGAGACCAGGAAAAGCACCTGGATCCTGGCTCCTGCCATCGGATCAGCACGGTGCGCCGGCTGCAGCGGCGGCCATTGGAGGGTGAACCAACGGCAAAGGAAGACCTTTCTCTCTCTGTCTCTCTCTCTCACTGTCCACTCTGCCTGTCAAAAAAAAAATAAAATAAAAAATTAAAAAAAAAAAAAAAACAAAAAAAAAAAAAAAAAAAAAAAAAAAACAATTTGGGTCCAGAGGTGGGGGATCTCTGGACTTGATACAATCAGTGCGACATCGAGAATGTGAGAATAGAAAACCCCAAGCCATACAAAGACTGCTGGCATTTTCACACGCTCACTACCTGAGTTTTCTAGTGCTGAACAACTGAGGAATATGAATGTACAAAGCTCATCGACTCAAGTCAGCATCTGCCTTTTTCAGCCGCTCCTCCTCCTGCAAAGGAAGTCACTATGCTTCTGTTTTTCTCAGCTCTGTGTTCTGAATCCCCAAAGCAACCAACAGAAAAGAAGAGTGGGGAGGGTGGGATTTTATTTATTTGTTTTTCAAGCAAAAACAGAACTTGCTTTTCTCAGAACATGTACTTTCAGATAAGAACCAGAGTATGGTCCACGGATTCTCATGTATTTTCCTATAGTAATTTGTGCACATGGTTGTACAAGACACAAAATAAGAGAAATCTCCTTGGCATTGTATCCTGAATTGTCTCCAGTGGTCTGAAAGCTCTTGTGTTTTTCTTCTTTCTCTGTTTTTTTTTTAAATCCAAAAAATACAAAATAAAAGCACTGTCATTAACATTTTTTAAATGGTTGACCAATTTTCTAAATATTTGTTTATTTTTTTTAAGATTTGTTTGAAAGTCAGAGTTACACAGAGAGGAGAGGTAGAAAGAGAGAGAGAGAGAGAGAGAGAGGTCCTCCATCCACTGGTTCACTCCCCAGTTGGCCGAAACGGCCGGAGCTGTGCTGATCTGAAGCCAGGAGCCAGGAGCTTCTTCCAGGTCTCCCATGCAGATGCAGGGGCCCAAGGACTTGGGCCATCTTCCACTGCTTTCTCAGGCCATAGAAGAGAGCTGGATCAGAAGAGGAGCAGCCAGGACTAGAACCGGTGGCCATGTGAGATGCTGGCGCTTCAGGCATGGGCATTAACCAGGTGCGCCACAGTGCCAGCCCCATCATTTGCATTTTTAATATTTTCATGATTTCCTCTATGCTCAAAGTTTTTAAAGTCCCAGTCCTTTCTGGGAATTAGTGCTTGTTTGTTCATCCTATCAAATACTAATTCTGTATAAGAATGATTAATTCAGAAAGGGAAATCTCTAAAATCTACCAGAATCTTTTACATTTTACTCTCCCTGGTACTCAATCTAGACCTCTGCTCTTCCCTGCTGAACAGCCACCAGCAACCAAGCTATCTTGGGCCAGCATCACCACCTACTGGTCATGGTGATAAATGACTAAACTGCTTTAGCGCACGCACAAGCCATGGTGTCCAATTTATTCTACACTCAGAACTCAGTACATTTTTTTTCTTTAGGAAATTTCTGTCCTATTGAAAATTATATACATTCATAGTATCTACTTCATCAAATAATGCAATCCCTTCTTATGCTGTAAATCACATCCCTATATAGCTCTGTCCATCTCTATATATGATCAATCTTGCACCCTTCCCTACAATACAGATTCTTCTTCCTTTTTAAGGGTTTATTTATTTGAAAGGAAAAGTTACATAGAGGGAGAGATGGTAAGAGAGAGAGAGAGATCTTCCATCCACTGGTTCACTCTCCAAATGGCCCAACCGCCAAAGCTGGACTGGTCTGATGCCAGGAGCCAGGAGTTTCTTCCGGGTCTCCCACATGGGTATAGGGGCTCAAATACTTGGACCAACTTCCACTGCTTTCCTAGGTTGTTAGCAAGGAGCTTGACTGGAAATGGAGCAGCAGGGACTTGAACAGGCACCCATATGGGAGGCCGGCACTGCGGGTGGCAGCTTTACACTACAGCACCGGCCCCAGTACAGATACTTCTGTGGAACTCAGTGTCTGTGCGTTGGTCTTCTATACATTCTCCATTTATTTATTCCACAGCTTTATTCCAAATGAAACCTGGGCTTCCTACTCCATAGATACTCCACTGTCAGTTCCAGATCTTCCCTCTTCTTTTTTCCTGGAAGCTCAGCCATGAGTCACCCATTCCCTTCCACACATCTCATCTGCAGACTTCACTGTCCCTCCCCACCATTCTTTGAAGGTTCTCACACTGATCTGCTGTCACTATCTCCGACACAGTTCTCATTCTTGGTGGTCTCGATATCATGGAAAAGATCCCTACAGTGATCTACCAGGGGTAGGGAATGAATCAGCTTCAGGCTGTATAAGGCCTGTGTAATCATTTGGTCTGGCACTGCCAGGGCAACCATAGGTGGGACTCAAAATTCAATCATCTGCAGCAAGCTAATGCTTAAGATGATAGTTTTTTATGTCCCACAAGTGATGTTCTAAGTACCCAAAGGTCTTTGGCAGGAGAGTTTCCCTACCCTGGAGGTCCTTGATGTCCTCCCCGTTCATGATGGTGCTCTCCTCATCATTCAAGCCACCTGTGCCAATAGTGACACTCTAGACTTCACTGTTACCAACAGCTCCACATCCTTCATGACACCAACTTCAGACACGTCACCCTCCAGCTGCACCTCCATCTTTCTCTCCCACTCTTTGTTATCCAGCCCCAGGGGAAGTGCCTATCCATGACCTTATTGTTGATGTCTCACCCCTTCATGTACCTATTGATGATAATCGTTACTTCTCTATACCCCACTTCCTTGGGCCTCCTCACCCATCATCAAAGTTACTTTTCTTGACTAAATCCAAATTTCCACCTCCTCCTTGCTGCCCTGAACCGTGGAGGGTGGCTGGAAGAAAACACACACTGCTGCTCGCGGACCTTACTTCCGTGCCTGTCACTCTCAAGTGAGCCCTTCCTGTTGCAGGATGCTTTACTGCCTTGGTCACTCACTTCCTGCTCTTATTCTTCCGGAAAACTATCTTGGAATGCTTCTGTTCTCTTTAAGCCTCCAGCACGTCATCCTTTATTCTCCCTGTAATGACTTTGCTGTTCATTTTACTAAGAAAATAGAGGCAATTAGAAGAAACTTCCTTTTGTTCCCAGTACCAAGAACACGGACTGTCTTCCCTTGTGCCCCCTTCCTACCTTCCCTCTTAAGACCTTGAAAAGATAGTCTCTGCTCCTCTGTAAGTAGAAATCCAAGTCTAAAAAGGATCTCCTCCACCTCCTCAACTCCAGAGTGTCCTGTCATGATGTGTTCATTTTCTCTGCATCCCATGACACTTCCCTCTCTAACCGGATCATTTTCGTCTTTAAAAATAAAACCCTACCTTGATCAATGTGACCTTCTAGTTACTACCTGATTTCTCTGCTCACCTTCATCACAAAAACCTTGAGAATGATGGGTTCCATGTGTTGTGCACCTCTTCTGGTATTTCCTGAATCAATTCCACCCGGGCTTCTATGCGCTCCTATTCCAAGACTGACAGTGATTTCCATGGACCCCAGCTGGTGGGTACTACCTAGTCCTTGTCTCTCCATCACCAGCAGCGTTGGGTCAGCTCATCACACTCACCTTTCAAATATATTTCCTTTGCCTGGATCTTTTTTGTCTTTCTATTTTTCTGATCATTCCGCTGCTGGTATCCATGTTGGTTCTTCCTTGTATTCTAGACCTCTACATGTGGGTAAATCAAAGTGTTCAATCCTCAGATCTCTCCTTGATCAATAGTTCACTCTTGTGGTGATCTCAAATAATCCTTTAACATTAAATGCTACCTCCATGCAGGTGACTCCAGATTTCTAACTATAGCCTAGACCTCTTTTTTGGACTCTAGACACTTAAACAACCTATTGCCTGTTATTGCCATAGAGAGGACAAGTAGGCATCTAAAACTGAACACATCCAAAACTAAGTCTCACCTGGTCTCACCTCTCAATTGTGTTCAGTTTTTGCTCAAAATAGGCAATGACAATGCCATTGTAACAATTTCCTGAGTCTAACATCTTGAGTCATCCTTCACACACACACACACACACACACACACACACACCCTCTCTTTCTCTCTTACTTTCTGCTAGGGACATTTAAAAGATTATGCATAAAAATTGTACATATCTTCAGGGTTCCATGTGTTGTTGCAATGCGTTTATACATTGTGTAATGTTCAAATCAGGGTAACCATACTTATCTACTCAAATATTTTATATTTCTTTGGTAACACATTTAGAGTCCTTTCTTCCAGTAATTTTTAAAAGAGTAATATATAGTACATTATCCTTATGGATAGCCACCTACTGTGTAATAGAACCCCAGAGCTTCTTTTTCCTATATAACTGTAGCTTAGTACCCATTAATGAGCTTCTCCACATCCCCTCTTCCCCTCTGCTTTCTCCAGCCACTGATAACCACCATTATACTCTTAACTTCTATGAGATCAACCTTTTCTAGGCACTGCATATTAGAACGATCATGAGATACTTTTCCATCTGTGCCTGGCTTATTTCGTCTAACGTAATGGCCTCCATTCTTTCTGATGGCTGAGTAATATTTATACTATTAAATTGTACTTTCCTCAAGTCCTAGTATTTGAAATGTTTTAATTTTCACTATTTTCTTTACCTTTTGACTAATATTATGAAATTATTTGTCTACTATTGTCACAGTGAGTTTAGTAGCTAGTACATAGCATTTTATAAGGCAATAACTCCCCTAAATACAACCATATAGTGCCTGTTCTAAACAAAGAAATGAGGTTAATGAACCATGATGAGTATCTGTTTTTCTTGAGTGAAGTAGATCAAAATTTGTGTGCTGCTCTTGAAAAGATAGGCCACAAGGAAAGAAAACACATCATGTGTGAAAATTCTCATCTTAAATCACTTTCATTTCAAAACCTTGCTTGTTCCTTTGTTTCTACAAAAGAATAGGGAAACAATTACCTCTTAATAGTCCCCACAGTGTAAGAGAGCTCATTGCATGTTCACAGGATCACAATTTCTGTCTCAATAACGTGCTAAAATCAGTCAACCCAGCCCACCACCCCACCTTTTTGCAACCCCCCTCCAAGTCATCACCCAGTTATACCACCAAGTCATGGGCCATCCTCTGGTGTCTCTGCAAAGGTTGAGTCTTCCAAAGTCCGCAGAGAAAGGGAGGAATAATATGAGTGCTGTTTATTTCTGGGTGTTGCATTGGATAGAGGATAACCATGTAGTACTGCTGTAATACTATTGTCCAGTAATTTGTCTCACTGAAATTTTTAAAATCTATGCATAGCCCATCCTGTCTGTTCCACTCTTAATAGTGCTTGCCTGATCCCAGGTACTTGTGTTTACACTTCGTCACAAATTTCACTGGAAAATGAGATGCAAGCTGCTAGCTAATTAGAATTTGAAGATTAGTTCAAATTTAAAGTGAGGCCAGCGCCGCGGCTCACTAGGCTAATCCTCTGCCTTGCCGCGCCGGCACACCGGGTTCTAGTCCCGGTCGGGGCACCGGATTCTGTCCCAGTTGCCCCTCTTCCAGGCCAGCTCTCTGCTGTGGCCAGGGAGTGCAGTGGAGGATGGCCCAAGTGCTTGTGCCCTGCACCCCATGGGAGACCAGGAGAAGTAGCTGGCTCCTGCCATCGGATCAGCATGGTGTGCCGGCCGCAGCGCGCCAGCCGTGGCAGCCATTGGAGGGTGAACCAACGGCAAAGGAAGACCTTTCTCTCTGTCTCTCTCTCTCACTGTCCACTCTGCCTGTCAAAAAAAAAAAAAAAATTAAAGTGAATCTTGCTTTTTTCCCAACAGGATCAAATCAGCAGTAAACTTTTATTTTATTTTATTTTTGGACAGGCAGAGTTAGACAGTGAGAGAGAGAGAGACAGAGAGACAGGTCTTCCTTTTTCTGTTGGTTCACCCCCAAAATGGCTGCTACGGCTGGTATGCTGTGCGGATCCAAAGCCAGGTGCCAGGTGCTTCCTCCTAGTCTCCCATGCAGGTGCAGGGCCCAAGCACTTGAGCCATCCTCCACTGCCTTCCCAGGCCACAGCAGAGAGCTGGACTGGAAGAGGAGCAACCAGGACAGAATCCGGCACCCCGACCGGGACTAGAACCTGGGGTGCCGGCGCCACAGGCGGAGGATTAGCCTAGTGAGCCGCAGCGCCAGCCAGCAGTAGACTTTTCTGGTCAGGCTACAAATCAAAAGGAGAGGAATTGAGCACTGGTATGGATGTTATCAGTGTAGTGAATTTCCCTGCTCACTCCTAAGATAACTAAGATGTTTGAACCTATGGATTTTCTTTTTCCTTCAGTAGCATAATTTAATACTGAGGACAAAAACATTTTACAGAATTAATCAGATAATACTAATCCTGCATGATGGAGGAAACTTAGAAGCAAGTCACTCCAAAACAGTTAAAAATAGGATCTAAGTGCTAAATCCTGAGTAAGGAAATTGGCTCATTTGTGAAATATGTTAGCAAAAGAACTTCACTGATATTGACTGTGGCTTCTGAGCTCAGCTATAAGATTTTCTACTCCTGGACAGAGTTCTAATAGGCAAACAGAAAAGTCAAACTCTAAGACTAACAGGAAATTGTATCTTCTCAGAGGTCACATTTGCCGCAACTTTTGAATAAGGTACAAAAGGGCAAGAGGACCAAAGACCCTGGCGCAATCAGGACCCTGTCCCCTGAAGCCAACGACTGAGTGGCAAAATAATTTCATATCCTCATGCCTGGATTTTAAGTGCAGAAAGCAATATACTGTGGCAAAAATATAGGACATAAATTTAATAAAATGAGTTTTATTAGATGGGGCACTGCAGAGCTTCCCCTAATTAAACTTTATCTTCACGTTAGGGCAATTTTTTCCTTTTGGAGACCAGTCTATTCTTTATTTCTTAACTTCCTGTCATTCTTTTTTATTGGTAAAGCAATTATTTTTGCTAAAACCAGTGGACAGAGCTCATAAAATGGTATTGTTTTATACACACCCTGCATTGTTGAATGATATAAAGAATGAATATATACTTTGGGACAAGAAATAAATCCTCAATGATTACTCATGATTGTAGATTATACCCCTCATTATGACTTTAAACTAGGTTTTCTGGATAAAGATTGGGAAAATAACCATTTTAGCATAGAAAAATAATACTTTTGTAGACATTATATCAAATGGATTTCAGATTGAAAAATTAACTCCAGAACCAAGGAAAGGTGTCCCTCAGAGGTTCCTGAATGTATATTCTCTAGTGTCTGAAAACTATACCTAAACCAGTCTCAACTCCTGAAACTATTTCATCAAAGCATCTCAACATGACTTGCTAGAGCAAGCACAGCTAAATTGTCACCTGTAAATATGTCTGCAGGGAAAATAAGCTTGCTATACAAATCACTACAAACTTCTATAAAAATATGTATCAGGTTTCATTATTAAATAACCATTTCAGCTGTTGAAAGTCAATATAGACAATGGATAAAGTAGCAGCACCAAATAGTCCTTTCATAACTTACAGCACAATCCACATAAAAAGATCTTAGTGACAAAGATTTACTCATAAATCACTTGCTTTATTATATTGATTTGACTTTTGAATAGATAGGGAGAGAGAGAGAGAGAAAGTGGGATTTAAGAGAGGAAAAATGAGCCGGCGCCACGGCTCACTAGGCTAATCCTCCGCCTAGCGGCGCCGGCACACCGGGTTCTAGTCCCGGTCGGGGCGCCGGATTCTGTCCCGGTTGCCCTTCTTCCAGGCCAGCCCTCTGCTGTGGCCAGGGAGTGCAGTGGAGGATGGCCCAGGTGCGTGGGTCCTGCGCCCCATGGGAGACCAGGAAAAGCACCTGGCTCCTGGCTCCTGCCATCGGATCAGTGCGGTGCGCCGGCCGCAGCGGCCATTGGAGGGTGAACCAACGTTAAAGGAAGACCTTTCTCTCTCTCTCTCTCTCTCTCTCTCTTTCACTGTCCACTCTGTCTGTAAAAAAAAAAAAAAAAAAAAAAAGAGAGAGGAAAAATGAACTCCAATCCCTTCAATAACAGTTGTGTTGTCATTTGTAGAAGGATATATGGGACAAATCACGTACAACTTTACTGTTTTTAAACAAATTTATTTATTATTTATTTTCATTTTATGTTGAAGTTAGAAGGACAGAGAGAAAGAGACAGACACAGAGAAAGATTTTTCCATCTGTAGATTCACTCCCCAAATGCCTACAACAGTTGGGCTGGGCCAGGCCAAAGCCACAAGGCAGGCACTCAATCTGGATCTTCACGTGGGCAACAGGTGATCAAGTATTCAAGTACTTGAGCCATTATCTGCTGTCTCCCAGGGTGTCAGTAACAGGAAGCCACAATCAGCATCTCAGCTGCCATGCCAAACACTCCCTTGCTGTTACTTTAAGGTAACAAACCTTGAACTATGAGTTTCATGACATAGTACACATACTTTGGAAGCCAAAATTTCCCAATATGTCATTGTATTCCACCTGTTGACTGTCTACAGAGAAACACCCAGTGATGCTGAAGACTGTATTCTTTGAAAAAATGAGAATGATTTTCACATCCAGATTCTACATCAGTTATAGAGGAAACATGAGCATCCCAAAGCTACTTATTTAAGGTGGTTTCATGAAACAGACTCTATCACATTAATTAGCTCCCGTTGGTGGGTTTTCCTTTTTTTTTTTAAAGATGTATTAATTTATTTGAAAGGCAGAAATACAGAGTGAGAAGGAGAAAGAGAAATCTTCCATCTACTGGTTCACTCTGCAAATGGCTGTAATGGCCAGGGCTGGACCAGGTCAAAGCCAGGAGCCACGAGTTTCTTCCAGGTCTCCCACACAGGTGCAGGGTCCCAAGGACTTGACTCATCCTCTACTGCTTTCGCAGGCCATAGCAGGGAGCTGGATCAGAAGTGGAGCAGCCGGGACTCAAGCCCATGCCCATATGGGATGCCAGCACAGCAGGTGGATGCTTTACCCATTATGCCACAGCGCTGGCCCCCTTTACTTACTGTTTTAATAAACCTTTGTTTATGCCCAGAAGCGCCATTAAATTGCCAGGCAGACACTAATCTACAGTTCATTGGGGAATGGGAGAAGCGCAGTGACACCTGCAGAGGGGTTCACTTAGAGCTCACTTACCACTGTGTTTAGACTAGGAACTGGACAAAAGAAGGGAAAATCAAGGTTGTGCCTCAATCATATCCCAAGACTGTTCTCCTCTCAGACATGGGGATGAATAGCCATTTATGATGTGGATCAAATAACCACAATGGCAGGCTTTAAAAAATACTCGTATTTAATCTTTCAGAGACAGTCTTTCTATGGTTAAAGAGAGAATAATTAAATTTTCTATCTTTAATTTGAAGGAATGAATGAAAATGGGGTGTTTGACATTGAATACTATGTTTTGTCCTCTTCCACTTGATAGCTCAGAACACAGCACAGAGTCCATGGATAAGGGACTGGGTCTCCTTGAGAAAATAACCAAGGAGGCATCAGTTCCCACCTGTGAAAATAAATGTCAAACATTATGTAATTCAGAAAATCAATCTGAACATTGCTGTGAGACCTAAGTCTGAATTGGTTTGGCATGTTAACTCTAATTAAAGTAATTAGATTACAAGTAATTCATCAGTTATCAGCACAATGGGTTAATGGCATTGCATGTCTGATGGGTGATCTTGATTTTTCTTTTCAGCATTTAAACAATAATGCTGCCAAGAAGCTGAGAATAGCAACTCAAAATCATTTTTCAAGTTTATAATGCAAATCAGAGCTTAGACATTCTATTCAGTGATTGAAAAATGTGCTTTTTTTTAATGCTCTCATGTGCTAGAGCAAACATCACAGCAATACAATGAAAATAAGAAAGCAATGCTGGCAAAATGGAGCCATTTTTCTCTGCTAAATGGAATGCAGGGAGCATTCTTAACTCTAAGAATTCATGGAAGTAAGTGAGTAACTTCCCACTGAGGCTCTCATAGGCTGCCTGGCATAGCCTTGGAAATGTGGTTGTTGAAGCCTTCACTCACATTTTAAAAAATTTTTATATATTTATTTGAAAGGCAGAGAGAGAGAGAGAGAGAGAATCTTCTATCCTCTGGTTCACTCTGCTACAGCCCAGATTAGGCCAGGTGGAAACCAGGAGCCAGAAACCATCCATGTCTCCCACATGGGTAGCAGAGGCCTTAGACAATCATCTGCTGCCTTCCCAGGCAAATTAGCAGGAAGCTTGATAAGAAGCAGAGCATTCAGAACCTGAAATTATGTGAGATGCCAGCCTTACAGGTGGCAGCTTAACCTACAGCCATAGCCCTGGCCCCTCACTTTTAAAATATAAGATTGATGATCTAAGTAAAATTTGAATGACAGCTGAGTTTTTCTAGTATTGATAATAATGAAACAAGTCTCTTGCAATTAGCCCCAAATTATGTGTGTATGTATGTGTATAAACACTAAAAATAAATATTGGATAAGCTGCAAAGGGGAAATGAGAAGTGTTAAAGTCCTCTGAGAATGCAATTCTGGTCATATCTATTAAGATTAAAAGTACGTGCACCCCTTCCTCTAACAACTTGATGAAAACAAAACCATCAGAAAGTCGGGAACTTCTTCGCACCCAGGAGGCTGCACCTGGCGGTTCTAAGGCCGTCACCATGCCACAAAATGAATATATTGAATTACACTGTAAACGCTATGGGTACCATTTGGATTACCATGAGAAAAAGAGAAAAAAGGAAAGTCGGGAGGCTCATGAACGTTCAAAGAAAGCAAAAAAGATGATCGGTCTGAAGGCCAAGCTCTACCATAAGCAGCGCCATGCTGAGAAAATACAGATGAAAAAGACTATCAAGATGCATGAGAAGAGAAACACGAAACAAAAGAATGATGAAAAGACTCCCAAGGGAGCAGTGCCTGCCTATCTGCTAGACAGAGAAGGACAGTCCCGAGCTAAAGTACTTTCCAACATGATTAAACAAAAACGAAAAGAGAAGGCAGGAAAATGGGAAGTCCCTCTGCCTAAAGTTCGTGCCCAGGGAGAAACAGAAGTATTAAAAGGTATTCGGACAGGGAAAAGAAAAAAGAAGGCACGGAAGAGGATGGTTACCAAAGTCTGCTTTGTTGGAGATGGCTTTACAAGAAAACCACCTAAATATGAAAGATTCATTAGACCAATGGGCTTACGTTTTAAGAAGGCCCATGTAACACATCCAGAACTGAAAGCTACCTTCTGTCTGCCAATACTTGGTGTAAAAAAGAATCCATCATCCCCATTATACACAACTCTGGGTGTAATTACTAAAGGTACTGTCATTGAGGTGAATGTGAGCGAGCTGGGCCTTGTGATGCAAGGAGGCAAGGTTATTTGGGGGAAATATGCCCAGGTTACCAACAATCCTGAAAATGATGGATGCATAAATGCAATCTTACTTGTTTGATAACAGTAACTCCTAATCATTATTGAAGACTACAAACTAAGTGGGAAAACTGTCTTTCTGAATACTTCCAAATAGCCTTCATGTCTGCAGTTAGCAAGAGAATTATTTTAAGGTGTAAAAAACATTAAAAAGATGCACTTTTACTGACTGTTCTTTATTGGAGTCTGCTTAAGGTTTACATGTTAATAAAATGTGAATAATTAAAGCAAAAAAAAAATCAGCACAAGGAGTCCTCCTCACCAGGGGAATAGAAGAGGAAACTGTGGTTCTTCAGTGTTGCTCACTGAAGAGAATGCGTAAGATTTGTATGAGTGGATTTGGAGGGATTTTTTACACTATGTGTTCAAGTGCACAGAACAGTTTTTTAATGTCTGTGGTGAAGACAGCTGGGTAAGAGTTGGAAGAGAGAGGGAAAAACAGTTTAATAAAATGTTTTGGAAGCATTCTCAGTGAAACATAAAATAGGATTTTATCCAAAATTTTACAAACAAATATGTCTCTGCATAAGTCAGTCAGAAGAGATGTGTTAAATAGTAGTTGTTGAGCAGTCGGTGCTGTGGTGTAGTGGGTAAAGCCACCGCCTGCCTTGCCAGCATCCTATGTGGGCATTGGTTCAAGTCCCGGCTGCTCCACTTCTGACCCAGCTCTAAGCTATGGCCTGGGAAAGCAGTAGAAAATGGCCCAAGTCTTTGGGCCCCTGCACCCATGTGGGAGACCCAGAAGAAGTTCCTGCCTCCTGCCTTTGGATTGGCCCAGCTCTGGCCATTGTAGCCATTTGGCGAAGGAACCAGCAGATAAAAGACCTCCCCCCACCTCTCTCCCTCTCTGTAACTCTGCCTTTCATATAAATAAATAAATATTTTAAAAAATAGTAGTCATTGAAGGGGCCAGTGTTGCAATATAGTAGGTAAAGCGGCCACCTGTGGTGCTGGCATCACATACGGGCACCCGTTCAAGATCTGGTTGCTCCACTTCTGACCCAGCTCCCTGCTAATGTGGCTGGGGAGGTAGCAGAGCATGGCCCCAAGTAATTGGACCCCTGAACCAACATGGGAGACCTAGAAGAAGCTCCTAGACCCTGGTTTTGGATCTGCCCAGCTTTCACTCATTGTGGCCATATGGAGAGTGAACCAGCAGATGCAAGATCTGTCTCTCTGTCTCTCCCTCTCTCTCTGTAACTCTGCCTTCAAATAAGTAAATCTTAAGAAAAAGATATTTGGCTCATTTTCAAAGTAAAGTGTTTAGCTGTGAGTAGACAACTAGCTAGCAACAGCTGCAGACAAGTAGCTAGCTAGCCTGACAACTAGGTTACATGCACCTGCAAAGTTCTTAGGCAATCAGGATATTAGGAGTGGCCAAAACAGCTGAAGCAAATGCGGGTAATAGTGTAACTCCGTGACACTCAGCTGATGAGAACTGGGGGAGGGACCTGCAAGCTAGAGAATAAATAGTTTGTTGTAAATTTCCCTGGCTGTGTCTGCCCACCTACAGATGCCTGATCTCGCAAGGCCATTAGTGTCTCACTTTCTCTGCAGTTCCTGAGTCTGAATCCATCTTTTGAGTGGACGGGTGAGTTTGTTTCTCACAGTAACCAAAGTGTTAATGGTGGTTATCTTGGGTGATTTTGAGTTTTTTATATATTTTTATTTGGGTTGAGTACTTTACAATGACATCTTTTATTTGTAAGAAATAGAAAGTTTAAAGAATGATCAGTAAAACAATATTATGTGTTACATTTTCAAACAAAAGGCTGCATATGTATTCCAGACAACTAGCACTTTTTCTTTAAATTTGGCACATTTTTAAAACATTGCATAAAGGAATTGTATTATGCTATCATGGTCCAAGTACAAAATGTGGACAATCTGCAAGTCCTACTTTGTCTAAAGGCCTGCAAAACCAACTAGACTCTGTCAAAATTGGATACTCCAGCTTTGAAAAATGGGGCTTTGATTTAAAGAACCAGAAAGAATAGCAGAACCTGATCCTCCTGGGCCGTATTGGCAACGTCCTCCTGCTTCCAAGGAGAAAGCATGCAAGCCTGAGGTTGCCAACACCTTCTAAAATAATAGATTAACCTATAACTACTTCTTTGTTTTGGCCATCTAAACATCTGTGTCATCATGCGGCGGACTTATCTCTGTTTTGAATATAGTGAAATGAATTTCTTGGATGACATTTGATAAAATAGCCATAATATCTACCATTTGTTGATCATTGGCAATGTGCTAAGTACGAAGGTAAGTGCCTTCTGTGCATGATGTACTTTAACGCTTCCAGAACAGGAAGGGAGTGTTTTCTCCACATGGCATGCTTGCTCATTTTACTCAGATTTCAAATGGCAGCTCCTCCGAGAGGCTGCCCTAGTCACCCAGTCTAAACAAGAATATCTCACCCAGGTACAGTACCAGGGACTTGGGCATTCCAGTCCAGAGCCTCCAAATCTACCTGGACACTTAGTAAATATCTTTGAGTAAATTATTTTTACTTCTCAAACAACATAAGGTCATTGTGATGACTAACTTGATGGGTTAAAGGGATACTCAGATAGCTGGTAAAATATTATTTTGGGGTGTGCCTCTGAGCGCGTTTCTGGAAGAGATGAGCATTTGTATCAGTAGAGTGAGTAAAGAAGATGTAACATGGCAGCCATTGTCCAACCTGTTCAAAGAGGCAGAGGAAGGGGGAACATGCTTTCTCTAGCACTGGAACATCCATCTCTGTGCAGACATTCACGCTCCTGGCTCTCAGTCCTTCCCACTCAGTCTGAATGACACTACCAGCTTCCCTGCATCTCCAACTTGCACATGGCAGACGTGGGACTTCCTGCCCTTCATAACACAATCCAGTGAGCAAATTCTTACAACAAAAGCCCCTCTTACATGCGTATATATGTCCTAGGAGTTCTTTTTCCCTGGAGAATGCTAATGCAATCACGAGTCAATTTCCTCGTCTGTTTCATTTATGCTTTCATTGGCTCATTCAGCAAATATTTATTAGTATCAACTATATTCCAGGCCTGTACTAGGCCTTTAGGAAGTGTCAGTGAGAAGAAGTTCCTGTGTTGGTGGAGCTTACCTCTTAGTCATGAAAATATTTTTCCCCATGTAATTTTCATGGATCGCCAGAAAAGGAGTAACAAATGTAAGCACTGTCTTAGTTTCCTTCAAGGGAACTTTAAAAATACAGATACTCCTGCCGGGATGCTAGAAATCCAGCATGTCCTGCAGCTCACATTTGAAATTGTTTGTTCTCTACTTGAATAGTGTTAGATGACTGCAGAGATGAAATAAAGTTATAGAGTAATACCAGAAATGACTATTTAATGAAGCCATTGTGTCTCTTTTTAAATTTTATTTTACTTGTGAAAGACAGAGTTACAGAGAGAGGTAGCAACAGAGAAAGAGGCAGTTTCCATCTGCTGGTTCACTCCCCAAATGGCCGCAACACTGGGGCTGAGCTGATTCGAAGCCAGGAGCCAGGAGCTTCTTCCGGGTCTCCCATGTGGATGCAGGAGCCCAAGCATTTGGGCCATCCTCCACTACTTTCCCAGGCACGTTGACAGGGAGCTGAATCAGAAGTGTAGTAGCTGGGACTCAAACTGGCGCCAATATGGGATGCAGGTCCTGCAGCCTGGGGCTTTAACCAGCTTCAATACAGTGCAAGCCTCAAGCCATTGTCTTAGTACAAGGTCATAAGAAAACAAGGTAGGGGCCAGCATTGTGAAACATGGAGTATGGAGGATGTCTGCAGTGCCAGCATCCCATGTGGGCACTGTCTGTGTCCTGGCTGCTCAACTTCCAATTTAGCTCCTGCTAATAGCCTGGGAAAGCAGCAGAAGATGGTCCTTGAGCTTGGGCCCCTACACCCATGTTGAAGATCAGGATGGCCGGCGCCGCGGCTCACTACGCTAATCCTCCGCCTTGGGGCGCCGACACACCAGGTTCTAGTCCCGGTTGGGGCGCCAGATTCTTTCCCGGTTGCCCCTCTTCCAGGCCAGCTCTCTGCTGTGGCCCGGGAGTGCAGTGGAGGATGGCCCAGGTGCTTGGGCCCTGCACCCCATGGGAGACCAGGAAAAGCACCTGGCTCCTGGCTCCTGCCATCGGATCAGCGCAGTGCGCCGGCCGCAGCGCACCGGCCGCGGCGGCCATTGGAGGGTGAACCAACAGCAAAGGAAGACCTTTCTCTCTGTCTCTCTCTCTCACTGTCCACTCTGCCTGTCAAAAAAAAAAAAAAAAAAAAAGATCAGGATGAAGTTTCTGAAGCCTGGTTCAGCCTGGGCCATCGTGGCCACTTGGGGAGTGAGCCAGAACATGGAAGATCTCTCCCTCTCTCTATGAAACTATGACTTTCAAATAAATAAATAAACACATCTTTTTAAAAAAATCAATAAATATAGAAATAATTTTGAGCTCATTTTCTATTTTTTTTATTTTTTCAATAAATTTTGATGTTTGAATCATGGTTTTAGCAAGCTTAAAATATTAGATGCTATTTCCTTATTAGGAGAAAGATTACTCTACAATTGCCAATGAACAAACCTTATAAGCAATCTGAAAACTTGATTTATTTGTTTGCTTGCTTTGTGTTCTAATGCTAATCCTGCACAAATGTGGCCTGAGACCTCCAATCACTGTTTCTTAATCACTAAAAGGGAATAATATCTACACGATTGTGAAGAGAAAGTGAATACTTGTGAGTTTTCATAACTGCATGTTCTACTTAGGTTCTACATTAAAGATTTTACTTGGTACAATTTTAGGAATGCAAAAATGATGTCTCTTAACAACATCTAACATACTTTGTAAATGCAGTGAGCCTTCTGTGTCCATGGTTTAGCATCTGCTGGTTCCTCATCCCCAGATTTAGCCAACCATGGAAAGAGACAAAGTGCCTCTATTGGTGATGTGTCCCATGTAGTTGGGCCTCTGAGGCGTGTGTCTGCATGGAACATGTATAGACTTCTTGCTGTTCCCTAAATAACACAGTATAAAATCTACTTATATATATTATATAATACAATGAAATGATAAGTAATCTAGAGATAATTTAAAGTATACAAGAGGATTTGCCTAAATTATAAACAAATACTACAGCATTTTATAGAAGGGACTTGTGCCTTTGTGGGTTTTGGTATGGGGAATGGTGATTCCCAGAACCAATCTTCACTGGATATTGAGAGACAACTATAGTTTTAGAATGGGAAAAATTAAATTTAATAATAACTTCCCAATATGTTCCACCTTAATGAAGTGAATGTGAAACTAAGAAACTTCCAGTTTACATTGGTCTTAAAGATGGTGAAAGGGTGGGGTCAGAGCTGTGGCATAATGGGTAAAGCCACTACCTGCAGTGCCAGCATCTCATTATAGGACTGGTTGGAATCCCAACTGCTCCAGTTCAGAACCAGCTCTCTGCTATGGCCTGGGAAAGCAATAGAAGATGGCCAAGTCCTTGGGGCCCTGCACCCACGTGGGACACCTGGAAGAAGCTCCTGGCTCCTGGCTTTGGATTGACCCAGCTCTGGCCATTGTAGTCATCTGTGGAGTGAACCAGCAGATGGAAGACCTCTCTCTCTCTCTTTCTCTCTTTCTTTCTCCCTCTCTCTCCCCCTCCGTTCTCTCTCTTTCGCTCTCTGCCTCTCTGTAAGTCTGCCTTTCAAATAAATAAATAAATCTTTTTTAAAAAATTAAAACAATGGTGAAAGGGTAACTCAAAAATCAAATTAATTGTCAGGTCAAGCTTAAAGCTTTTGTAGAAAGCCATAAGGCAAATTCAAGGTTGGAAAATTGTAATTCTTTTGACATTTTCCCTTGATAACTGTACATTATCTACTGTAGATTAATAGAAATATTTTAAAAAGGTAGTATACCATATTGAAAGATTTTTTTTAAAAAACTTTTCAATGCTTTATTTTATTTTCATCTCCTTGAAAGAATAAGAGTGAGCACAAGAGCCAGAGCAAACAAGAGAGAGAGATTGATCTTCCATCCTCTTTCACTCCCCCAAATGCTTGGAAAAGCCATGGCTGGGCCAGGAGCAGAAAACAGGAGCCAGGAACTCCATCTAGGTCTTCCAGATGGGTGGCAAGGGCCTCTTGAGCCATCATCTTGCTGCATCCCAGGATGCACTAGCAGAAGACAGATTCAAGGTGGAGGACAGAGACTTGAATCAGTGCTCCGGTCTGGGATGCTGGAGTTACAAGTAGGAGCGTAACTTGCTGTGCTACAACACTCACCCCTAAAGATGAGATTTTGATGCAATAGCATAAGATTAAAACTGATGGTTGGTAGTTATGGAATAAACCCTGAAAAGGATAGCTCAGGTGGGAGGACTGGTTCCATAGCTGGATTGATTCTGATTTCACATTCCAAGGAGCTCCTTAGAATCCACAGCTGTCTCAGACACAGACTCAGCACTCCTGGCCCCCAGAGGCCTCTGGGCTCCTCTGTCTATTGAAGTCCTGGAAAGTTCTTAGCTTCTGTGCACAGGGCTTTCCACACATCAAGCACTAGGGAGCTTGGGAGTTGGAGATGCAATAGGAGGGCACCTCATCTACTGTCCTCGGGAGTCTGTGGGACTTCCTAGGGAGGGATACCTGAAGTATCAAAGGAGGAGTAGAAGTTGTTTGATGGAGCAAAGCTGTTGGGAGGGGCTGGTGCTATGGTGTAGTGGGTAAAACCATAGGTGCTGGTTTGAGTCCCAGTTGCTGTACTTCTGATCCAGCTCTCTGCTATGGCCTGGAAAAGCAGTAAAAGATGACCCAAGTCCTTGGGCCCCTGCACCCACCTGGGAGACCCAGAGGAAGCTCCCAGTTCCTGGCTTCAGATCAGCCCAGCTGCAACCATTGTGTCCATATGGGATGCAGGCAGAGGCTTAACCTATTATGCCATAGTACCAGCACCTCGGCTGAAGGTTTGATATGGAAAAGGGGTGGTGGTAGTGGTGGATGGTGAATACAGGAGACCTGTTGACAGGCTATGTAACCATTTTTAGCCTCGTTATCTTGAAAGAGAGCAGAGGAATCCCATTTCCCCAAAGTCACAGTGAAATGAGTTGCATAAATGTTATTTAGAAGAGTCCCCTTGTACACCATAGACCCTTGCTTCTTGGAGAAAGGGGTAAATTTCTATCATCACCATCTATCCCCAATTCTTGTTTTTGAATAGTATGTATAGTTACCAAAGTTTCTACTGAATAAATGGTCAAATCAAATTGATTTAATCCTAGGAAATAAAGTTTCTTAATGGATTGTTCTAATCACTTGAATGTGCTATAGAATAAAAAGTCATTAGCATTTGATCTGGAACCCAAGTGAGGGTTTCAAAAGCAAGCAATGGGATTGACAGTTCATGGCTCACATCCAGTTACCCTCTGCCTTCCCTTCACTCCCTTTTGTGGGGATAGTGGTGACTGGACTCAGGAAAGAAGAAAGCAGAGAGGAAAGGTTTTCAATGCAATGGGCTCCTCTAGGAGCTTTCTTTTCCAGGGTCCCATTCTCCTGCCCTTGAGAAAGTGCCATTTCCTTGGGATGATAAAGTTATACCCCCATCGCTTTCCTAGAGCCTGGACCTTCCCCTGCAAACCTACCTGGCCTATTCTTAGGCTTGTAAGAGTTCTATTCCAGCCCTCTAGAAACCCTCTGTGTTGAGCCTTTGAGTGCTTTCTTTGAACATGAGGAGTGGTGATAATGGGAGAGGGCAATATGGACTACTTTCCCTCACAGAGATGTTATCAGGATAAATGAAATGATATTCATGCAGCACTTTAGGATGTTCTTATAAAATGCACCTTTGTAAATATGAAGTATTCTAAAAGGCCAGTGACTGCAACGTCTATTTAAAGTAAAAATTGCTGACAACCATTTCCACTCTGGAAAGCAAACACATCAGCTTGAAATGGAAGTGCACTTTGCCAGGTAGCAGCAGGCTGATGGCATATCTGGATCCTTACCACAAATAAGGCTAAATGTTAGCCTGCATTGCTGTGTGCAGCTCCACTCGCCCAGCCTCTGATGTTTAAAAGCATCAAAAGGCAGTGGCCCAGTCCTGTGTCCTTTGTGATCCAGCAGAATCAGAAAGTGTGCTTTAGTCTTAGACCCTCCAAAGGCATCACAGTCTATTTTGAGAAAGCTAGGATTGGAGACATCCTGAGACCCTGAACTGCAACTGGATCCATGGTTGCTCCTGCTCCTTGGAGCCCACGAAAGCCATCCCACGCAGGTTCACGGATCAAAGTGACTTTCTGAGAAACCTTCAACCTGGAGTCACAAGCAAAACTCTCAGCCCTCAGGTGGCCAAGGTCTGGGAATTAGGCCTTGTCCTGGGAACATGTCTGGAGTTATGTGCATGCGAACCGCATATGTTAGCCCCTTACAGTATACCAGGAAATGTTCTCTTGTCATGGAGCCCTAATGTATTTTAGACCCTAACAGGCAAGATATGACTTAGGACTAGAGATCATACACTAATTTAGGATCCTGGATACAGAAGGGGATGACGTGGCAGCAGCGAACCTTCTGTGAGTTGATAGGACCAAGTCAACAAATGCAATAGGGAGAACTGGAAAGAAAATTAGTCTTGGAGAGTGCAGTCCAGGTAGATATCCCAGGAAGCTATGCAAGGGAGACCTGGCTCTGGGATAACATAAGATAAAGCCACAAAGACTGAGCAATGGGAAAATGGGAATGTCAGTAAGAGGAAGAAGGCAATTATGTCAATCTTGGGAATAAAGCGACTTCTCACACAACCACACCCTTGACCACTCCATGTGTCTCTTCCCACTTTTAACCTCATTTTTTGCTCTCCACTGTGGGATTTCTGCTTAGGTCTCTGTTTGCCTTCCTGACATATGTGTAAAATGGAGTATCTATTTAAAGATTCACAGAAGAAAAGCAATCTACAAATAACAAATTAGGGGGGCCGCATTGTGGCTCAGAGAGCTAAGCCGTGGCCTGTGATGCTGGCATCTGATATCAGAGCACTGGTTTCAGTCCCAGCTACTCCACTGCCAATGCAGCTCCCTGCTAATGCCTCTGGGAAAGTAGTGGAAGATGGCCCAAATGCTTGGGTCCCTGCTATACCCATGTATAGATCTATATGGAGAGCTATATGGAGTTCCAGGCTCCTGGCTTCAGCCTGCCCTAGACTTGGCTGTTGTGGCCATTTGGGGAGTGAACTAATGGATGGAAGATACCACTGTGTATGTGTGTGTGTGTCCCTCTCTCTGTCATTCTGCCTTTCAAATAAATAAATCTTTTAAAATGCACATTAGGATTTCAGTACTGGTTGCCAATTCACATACAAATATACCAAATAATATCTCAAAAATAATGTTCTTCTTTGCAGAATTTTGAACTTCAAACTTGGATGTTTTGATGTTCTTTTTGGATCTGTTGTTACATGGCTTCAGAAGAGGTGCTAACATTTGGGGCCTTGTACTTCTACGTTTTTAAAGTGAGAATAATTGCATTTGTCATATACAAAGATTCCAGAAAGGTCTTAGATGTTGTGCCATGATTTTGTTTGTAATTAACACATCTGAGACTTTCATCCTATTTTATTCCTAAATCTATTCTGTAAATACCGATGTTTAGGATCACCATGAACTGATCTCCTCTTTAAGAACAGAAAGATGGAGAAAACATAAGGGAAAAATAATGAATATTTGTGCTTTATCTGTATTTAACTTCCAAGACCACCTTAAGAGGTCAGTATCATTAACCAAGACATATCTCACCAGCAGGTAGAAGGAGCACTTGTCTCTCAATGAGAGAGTAATACGTTTTTATGCAATTCTTAAAATGTTAACAATAGGATATATCTTTCTTGTGATTTAAAAAAATATTATTGTTTATTTATTTGAAAGAGTAAGAAAGAGAGCAGGAAAGACAGAGATAGAAAGATCTTCCACCTCCAAGTTCAATCCCCAAATACCTCCGACAGCCAGGTCTGGGCCATGCCGAAGCCCAGAACCAGTAACTTAATCTCGGTTCTCCACCTCGATGACAGGAGCTCCATATACTCAGATTATCTTCTGCTTCCTTCCCAAGTGCATTAGCAGGAAGCTGTATCAGAAGCAGAGCACCTGGGACTGGAATCAGTACTCTGATTGGGTTGCCAGCTTTGCAAACAGCAGCTTAACATTATGCTGCAATGCTGGCCCTTTTCTATGGTTTTGAAGTAGAATTTGCCAGATATTAACACTGCTCCTTTACCATTCTATTCTATCAGTGAAGATAACCGTGTAACTGTGGATAGGTAATTTATGCAAATGGTAAGTGTAGAGTTTCAAGCTCCCAGGTTTTCACTCTGCCTTGGTTTCTTGAGTGTTTTAAAGTGAGGCACCTCAAACTGGTTTTAGAAGCACATGCATCTGTAATCATCACTTAGGCTTCAAAATAAATCTTTAGATAGATGACTAAATGATCATGGGCAAGTCATAAACCATGAAAATGGAATCATTTAAAACATGTTTGTTCTTTCCTCCTCTTCATTGCTTTTAGAGTGTTTGGTTTTAGAAACGCAACAAGTAGGGGTAACGTAGGACTGACTCCAGCTGTTTGTAATGTAGTACCAGCTGAGGCAGTATGTTAGTTCAAGCAAAAGGGGGAGGAGGAAGTGGACTGCTTACGGTACTTTCTTGTTGCTTTTTCCCACATTCTGTTAGAAAGTAATTCAAAGGTCTGGTGTTGTGGTGTGGCAGGTGGAGCTGCAGCCTGCAATGCCTGCATCCCATGTAGGCGCTGGTTCTGGGTCACGGCTGCTCCACTTTCAACCCTGCTCCCAGCTGGTGGCCTGGGAAAAGGATTGGAAGATGGCTCAGGTGCTTGGACTGCTGCACCCATGAGGGAGACCCGGATGAAGCTCCGGACTCCTGGATCAGCCCTGGTCATTGCAGCCATCTGGGGAATGAATCAGTGGATGGAACATTCTCTCTCTCTCTCTCTCTCTCTCTCTCCTTCCTCTGTGTGTGTGTCCCTCTCTCTCTGTGGCTCTCACTTTCAAATGAGCAAATATTTAAAAAAAAAACTCATTCATCAGTGTTTTCTCACTCTTAATATTAAAAAGAGACAATAATTCAAAAACACACTTATTTTGGCTTGGCATTAGTTGTTTCTCCATTATACTTTGCTTTCTTGGCTTAGCTTGCCGATGGCTTTAGGCATGTGTCCTACAATATATCATTCAAGTACAGAGACCCAAGTTGTGAAAAGATCAAAATATTTCTCAGATGTTCCCAGCTCTCCCAGTTATTGGGCTATGAAGATCGTATCGCTTGAGAAAATGCCAGTCTTAAGGCAGAGAACCAGAAACAGCTTTTTAAAAAGATAGTTAAAAACACTGCTGATGGCAAATCCAGTTCTAAAGCCCTCTGGGGATTTGGCTACCAAACCTAATATATCAAAGAAACATTTGTTTTGTAAGTAATGTTAATGATACTATCCAGCTCCAGGTTTATTGTTTAACAGTGCTATCATTTATTGATGACTAATAGCCAATAAACAGAGCCCCTTGCCTTTCCTCTAGCTTTGAGCAGTATTTATGGATTAGGTCCATCAGTCTCTTTTCCAAAACATTTGCACCTGTGCTCAGCTGCAGCGATGCAAAAACCATTATCTGCCACTCAGGTAGAGATAAAGAAGTGAACTGAGCAGAAGATGTGCTATGGCAACCACAAAGAAACACTAACATAAGTGCTATAGGGACCTATTTAACATTGATGAAGATTAGCAGTATGGTTACCTCTTTATTCTAGCTTCTAGGATGCTAATCTCTAATAGATTCCATATTCTCTCCTAGGGTTCCACAAAGAACTATGAGAACACAGTGGTTGAGACCACTTTATGGAAAATAAATGCTCAGACATCTAAGTATCTAGAAGAAATAAAGGAATGAAGAGAAAACTTAATGGCTAGAAGTCGATGGTGAAAGGAAGAATGCACACAATTCAGAGAAATACATCACAAGCAAACAGTCATTAAAAGAGGAGGAAAATGCTAATAGAGTTTTTCCCTTCTCTATTCTTAATTGGAAGATATACTTGAGCTATCAAAGTACTGTTACATTCAGTTTGCAACTAATACATATACACTTAAGAACTGACTTTCCCTCTCAAATGAACTCTCAAAGACTGATTCTCCAATTGTCAAGACGACTCTGAATCCATAAACATTTTACATTTTCTTTCTTAAAATTGGGTTTTGTATCTAATAATCTTCACCATCAAAACAGCTTTTCTGGAAGAATTTGTCTCAGTGCAGTGAAGGGAGAAAGTGTAATAGAAGAAAGAACATGGGAAAGGGACTGGATAATTTATGTTATGTCAGTAGATGGCCTATGATTTTATAGCAGGGGAACAACTGGTCCTATTGTTATCTAGGCATGTTGAAAGAGAATTATTTTAACATTTACCTTTGGTTTTAAATTCAGAAAAATGGTGGCAAATTTAAATAGAATTGATTCTCTAACCATCTTTATTTGTTAAGCACTCACAGCAGAAATATGTGAAAATAGCCCAAGTCCTTGGGCCACTACACCCACGTGGGAACCCTGAAAGAGGCTCCAGACTCCTGGCTTCTGCCTGATCCAGCCCTGGCCGTCAAACATTTGGGGTGTGAACCAGCAGATAGAAGATATCTGTGTGTGTGTGTTCTCCTCTTTCTGTAACTCTGCCTTTCAAATTAAAAAATGAATCTTAAAAAGAATATCAACTTTTTTCTTTCTGAAGATAGTATAGTATAGGTAGGGAGCAGCAAAGTTCCCTTGCAAAGGCAAATACCTGTCAAAGGCTAAATGTTAAATATTTTGGCTTTGCTAAATGATGACTCAGCTGTGTCTACTCAACTCCACTGTTATAGAAAAGCAGCCACAGATAATTCTCAACAAATGGCCAAGGCTGTGGTTACATCTTAGTGAAACTTTTCTTATAAAAACAGGATTTGGCTCAAGGGCTTTTGTTTGCTCATCCTTGGTTTAAGATAAAGGATTCTAGCCAGTAATGAGGGGGTATGAATTTAAGAGCTCTGTTTTCATAAGCTATATGGATTGGGAAATGCTATGGGTCTGGTTATTCAATCCCTCGATTCCAAGAAAACATATGCAACAGCACTTGGAGTTGAGGGAAGAAGAGGCACTACTTCTCTGGGGAGTGGTAGTTGCACTTTCTCTCCCCCTCCTTATACAAAATTTTAGTTCCAGTGCCCAGAGTCACTCTGATGTCAAGGTTCAGCCTTGTCATTGATTTTAGGATTTCCAGTATATTCAAAAATAATATTTGTGGATGCCTGACTTAGTATGTTTGAGTTGTTTTCAGCTATGGCTTCTGACTTTTTCCTTCATCCAATTATGCACAAATTTGACTTATCAAGATATGTAAGCCAATCACAACAGCAAATTCCAGCATTAGTTTTCTATTTGATAATCACCCTGTCACCAATGATTCCATTTCTACTGAGTGTAAGTTCAAAAGATTGTAAGGGGGCTATTGCTGTGGCATACTGGCAAACCCACCACTTGGACTCCACATCCCATACAGGCTCCAGTTCATGTCCCAGCTGCTCTATTTCTGATCCAGCTCTCTGCCAATGGCCTGAGAAAAGCAATGGAAAGTGACAAAAATGTTCATGACCATGCCACCCATGTTGTAGACCCAGATGAAGCTCCTGGCTCCTGGCTCCTGGCTCCTGGCTCCTGGCTTTAACCTGGCCCAGCCCTCACTGTTGCAGCTATCCGAGGAGTGAACCAACATATGGAAGATCTGTGTGTGTGTGTGCGTGTGTGTCTCTCTCCATATCTCTCTTTTAACTCTTTCAAATAAATAAATCTTTAAAAAAGAGCCTCAGGTGATTACTGACATCATAAATAAGAGTGTCAATTGTTGAATCAACAATGGAAGTCACTGTGCACTTACTCTCCATGTAGGACCTCTGTCCTTAATGTGTTATACTATGCGAATTAACGGTAAAACTAGTATTCAAACAGTACTCTATACTTTGTGTGTCTGTGTGGGTGCAAGCTGTTGAAATATTTACTTAGAATATACTAAGTTGACTTTCTGTATATAAAGACAATTAAAAATGAATCTTAATGAAGAATGGGATGGGAGGGGGGTAGGAAATGGGATGGATTGCAGGTGGGAGGGAGGTTATGTGGGGAAAACCTCTATAATCCAAAAGTTGTACTTTCAAAATTTATATTTATTAAATAAAAGTTTTTAAAAAAGATATTGTATGAATTGAAAGCAATCAATGAAGCAGTAGTCTGGGTTAATTTTTGGAGCATCTTTGGATCAAGAGACAGGTACTTACTTTTCTACATTTCAGAAACACACTGCATATTATTTAACATTTGAGTCCCCTTTAAGTAATAGAAAAATAGCAATGTTCTGTGAGATAGAAGTTTGCTCCTCTCTTACACATACTCAGATGGAGCCTGGATGGCACACTGGGATGCTCCCATTTTGTTGCCCTTCCAGTCTTGGCAGAGGATGGTCGCAGCCATTTCAGCCTTTACATTTGCACTCCAGCCAGCAAGAAGAAGGAAGGAATAAAGAGATGAGTGTCCCTATCTTTAAGTAACTTCCCAGAAATCAGTCACTTTCAATTGCATTGCAATGATGGAACCTAGTCACATGCCCATTTACTAGCTTCACAAGAAACTACAATTTTTATTTCTTAAAAAAGCTTTTATCTAGTTATTTAAAAAGCAGAGTTAAAAAGAGTGAGAGAGGCCGGTGCCACAGCTCACTAGGCTAATCCTCTGCCTTGTGGCACCGGCACACCGGGTTCTAGTCCCGGTAGGGGCGCCGGATTCTGTCCCGGTTGCCCCTTTTCCAGGCCAGCTCTCTGCTGTGGCCAGGGAGTGCAGTGGAGGATGGCCCAGGTGCTTGGGCCCTGCACCCCATGGGAGACCAGGAGAAGTAGCTGGCTCCTGCCATCGGATCAGTGTGGTGCGCCGGCCGCAGCGTGCCGGCCGCGGCGGCCATTGGAAGGTGAACCAACGCAAAGGAAGACCTTTCTCTCTGTCTCTCTCTCACTGTCCACTCTGCCTGTCAAAAAATTTAAAAAAAAAAGTGAGAGGTAGAAGAGAGACAGACAGACACACAGACACATTCACACACACATGCAGAGGCAGGAGGGAAAAGAGAGAGAGAGAGACAGAGGGTGTCTTCCATCCAATTGTTCACTCTCCAGATGGCTCCAATGGCCAGAGCTGGACCAGTCCAAAGTAAGGAGCCTGGAATTCCATCAAGCATTTGGACCATCTCCATCTGCTTTCTCAGGCTCATTAGCAGGGAGTTGGATAGGAAGTGGAGCTGCGGGGACTTGAACCAGCACTCATGGGATGCTGGTGTCCCGGACCACAACTTAACTGACTATGCCGCATCACTGACCCATATAATCTTTACTTAGCAGCGCCATGCTCACACAAATCAGGGGTTCCAGCACTAACAAAGGGAAGAATGTACAACAGCAGACAGCTGCAGTGTCTCCTACCTATTCTAACTCTACTGCCCTTTTTATCAGTGAGTCCAACGTATTCTTTGGAATGTGCAGTCTTTGGGAGTTCCCTGAACCTAGTGTGATGCATGCAGTTCTCCAAAGCACAGAGACATACATCTCCCCAAGTTTCTGTTAGATCTTTGTTCCTTCTTCAACTGGACTCCAGCTGATGCTCCACCTTAGAGGCCACTGAGATATAAAGCTATATATAATTTTCTAGGAGGAGATAAAAATCCCCTCTGGAGACTTTTAAAATGTTTGGCATTTCTCTCAGGAATATGAAGTGGACTATCACTCTATAAATAGTCTTGATCTGCCCTAGAGGAATATAGGCAGCCATATTTTCCCTAAAAATCAACATTAAAAATTATTCAGGTAATTATTATACATTGTTTTCTGATAGTGCAAGGTAAAGTTGTATTCATATATTTAATTAATTTTAAACAACAAAACTTATATTACCCATGCTGTTTTACACACACACACATGCAGGCTTTTGAATTTTCTCTTTTTATCCCAGTCATCCTTCATTAACAGTGCCAAGTTGTGCCTTTGTCTTTAGTTTAGCTGGTGTTTCCAAGTGCTTCTGTGACATTGTTATGCGCAAAGTGTGGGCTTAATTTCTTTTACTCTTTCTCTCCTTCATCATTTATTAATGATACAGACTATGTGATGAAGAGTTGTCAACATTCCCATCTTTCTATATTTACAGGTATAATAACTGCCTTGAAGTGGATTTGTCTTCTAATAGCCTTAAATGATCTCGTTCTTTCCAGCTGCATTTCCCTCCATTATTTACCGTGCCTCTCAATAGCTTCTCATCCACTGCTGTCTGTTCTCCTCTCTCCCCTTAATTTCCTGAGACAGATTTCCACTTAAGAGACCAAGAAACTATTAGATAGAGAGATTCCACAAACCACCAGAGCATAAGGTCTTCTGCACAGGGAAAGATTCACCCACTATGGGTTAAAGAAAGTAAGTAGCACTACATCTTCCACGCTGACAAACCCGGTCACTGTCAATGCGAGAGGGCGTAATCCCATTTGAGTGGAGGGAATCTACATGCATAACGCTCATTAACACAAATACGCTAGAAACTAAGTGCCTACATTCCGGCACAGGGAAGAGAAGTGGTTATACATCTAGTCTAATGTAAAGCATGGTTTCCTATATTTGAATTTGAATTTTCATAACTGTTTAATATTAGTGTATGAGTTGTTCTAGGGAGAGACAATATCAAAGAAGAAAATAGTACTCTATCTCTGTAAAGCATTTTAACAGTGCTCAGAAAACAGACAACAAACATCTATTTTAGAAATTATCCACTTAGCTACATTACATACTTTGAGATTATGCGTGTATTGGTAGCATCCTGTTGTAAACTGGCAAGCACTGTATATCATTGCTATTTTTGGAGTACCCACAAAGATATCAGAATTTTCTTTCATGGTAATATTTTGAAGCTAACAGTATTCACAAGTATGAAAAGTATTCCCTGATCAAAACAGTTACTCTTAAATCTATGTTTGTTTGAAGATTGCATATGTTCTTGTGTTTCTTTCCATTTAATTTTTAATTACTTCCATTGATGAAAAAGAATACAAATTGGGGGCCTGCTCTGTGATGTCATAGGCTAAGTCTCTACCTGTGGCACTGGCAATCCTATATGGGCCTCTGTTCAAGCCCCAGCTGTCCCACTTCCAATCCAGCTCCTTGATAATGACCTGGGAAAGCAGTGGAAGATGGCCCAAGTACTTGGCTCCCTGCACCCGCTTGAGAGACCCAGAAGAAGCTCTTGGCTCCTGACTTCCGATTAGCTCAGCTCTAGACATTGTGGCCATTTGAGAAGTGAACCAGCAGATGGAAGACCCCTCTTTTGTGTATCTACCTCTCTCTGTAACTGTCTTTCAAACAAATAAAATAAATCTTAAAAAAAAAAAAAGAGAGAGAGATGGGTCCTTGAAGAAGCGGTTTGATTATGAAGGCAGAGTTCTGGTGAATGGGATTAATGAGGTAGAAAAGATGCCCAAGAGAGTGCATGTACCCTTTCTGTCATGTGACAATGCAGTGAGAAGGTGCCATCTAGGACTTAGAGTGTGGACTCTCACCAGAGGCTGAATCTGCTGTTGCCTTGTTCATGAACTTCACAGTCTCTAGAAATGTAAGAAATACAGTTCTGTTGTTTGTAAACCACCCAGCCCCTGGTAACAGCCTGAGCAAGTTAAAATACTCCTTGTGGGAAACATATCTGCTATGTTTACACTATATACCTATGCATTTTTGTAGAACCCCCAAAACACTTAAGTTGCTCACCCAATGCATAGCAAGCCAATCCTATCATCAGGGTGATGGAAGAAAGTAGTACTTTGTGAAATGTAGAGCATGTCTTTTGGGCAGCTAGCACTTAGTTCCTGACTCCCTGGAATTCAGGGTAAGGAGTCTTTCAGACTGAAGTTTGTGCTGAGAGGTGCACGTTCGGCTTATGCACAGGCCTGTGGTTGGTCTGCAATACTTATGGCCCTCCTTTGATTGGCCAGCATTATTTTGTTGTTTGGAGAATTATAATGATGGCACAGTAGGTTCTAGTCTGTATAGGTGGCTGTAACCTTGTTTGCTCAAGGCCTGGGGTCTCTGTAAAGAAAAACCCTCAAGTCAAGCCATAACATCAAAGTATTATTTATCAAGGAGATAAACAGCCTCACGTGATCTGGGACCCTACAGTGCTGGCTGTACCTCATACACTGCTCTCCAATTTAGTGAGTTCATCTTTAGTAAGAAGCTGATGTGCAATCATCACAACAAGGCAAAGAAATTTTATGGTAAGGGAGGGACACTGAGGGCCCAGAGCCTGATAATGTCTATATCAGAGGCACTATATTAAGGTCTCATTTTCACATAAATCACCTGAAACATGGATTCTGCCTTTGTTTGCACTAAGCACTTGGTATATATGCTGCCAGTCAATTGAATCCACAGGGTGGTAAAAAACTCAAATGAGTTGATCCAGATAAAATTTAACTCCTGACACATGGTATGCTACAACAACAACAACAAAAACAATCAATAATAATAACTACAGAAGCCTATATATAACAATCGTTTCTATCACCGTCACCCATTTCTAAGCATGTACTCCTTGCCATCTATGTATTTTGTATAACTTTTTAGGGAACACATCCATGAAACATACTTTTAAAAATATTTATTTATTTATTTATTTGAAAGGAAGAAATGCACAGAGAGGAGAGACAGAGACAGAGAGAGAGAGAGAGAGAGAGAGATGTTGTATCCACTGATTCACTCTCCAAATAGCTGCAAGAGCCAGGGCTGATCCAGGCCAAAGCCAGGAGCCAGGAACTTCTTCTGGGTCTCCCTCATGTGTGCAGGGGCCCAAGGGCTTGGGCCATCCTCTGTTGCTTTCCCAGGCCTTTAGGAGAGAGCTGGATCAGAAGTGGAACAGCCGGGACTTGAACCAGCGGTTATATAGGATGCTGCACTGCAGAGGTAGCTCCAGCCACTGCGCCACAGTGCCGGCCCCATGAAACACATTTTTTTTTTTTTTTTTGATAGGCAGAGTGGACAGTGAGAGAGAGAGACAGAGAGAGAAAGGTCTTCCTTTTGCCGTTGGTTCACCCTCCAATGGCCGCCGCTGCAGCCGGCGCACCGCGCTGATCCGATGGCAGGAGCCAGGAGCCAGGTGCTTTTCCTGGTCTCCCATGGGGTGCAGGGCCCAAGCACCTGGGCCATCCTCCACTGCACTCCCCGGCCACAGCAGAGAGCTGGCCTGGAAAAGGGGCAACCGGGACAGAATCCGGCGCCCCGACCGGGACTAGAACCCGGTGTGCCGGCGCCGCAAGGTGGAGGATTAGCCTATTGAGCCACGGCGCCGGCTCATGAAACACATTTTTACCAGTGAAGAAACTGAGTCAGAGTTTTACTGAGTCACAGACTTGCTTGTCTTGATGAATAAATCTATAAGTGAGTATTAATAGGTCTAAAATCCATATTTCTTTCCTTTTTTTTTAAAAAAAGATTTATTTATTTTATTTGAAAGGCAGAGTTACAGAAAGAGAAAGGGACAGAGAGAGAGAGAGAAAGATCTTTCATCTGCTGGCTCATACCCCAAATGGCTGCAATGGCTGGAGCTAGGTCAAAGTGAAGCCAGGAGTTCCTTCTGGGTCTCCCACATGGGTGCAGAGGCCCAAGCACTCGGGCCATCCTCTGCTGCTTTCCCAGGTGCATTAGCAGCAAGCTGGATCAGAAGTGGAGCAGCTTGGAATCAAATTGGTGTGCATATGGGATGCCAGCACTGCAGGCAGCAGCTTCAGCCACTATGCCACAGTACAGGCCCCCAAACCCACATTTCTTAACCAATTATGCTAACACCATCATTCTTGCGAGGTCCTGATTAGGTGGAAAGACAAAATCTGAATGCATTATTTTTGAGTCCTTTTTAATTTGTAAAGAAGTTCAGTGATTCTTTGAAGTTTTCAGCTAAGGAGAGTACTGTTGTTGGATCATGGTCAGAACACAGATGTGTCTAACGCAGTTTCCATCCTGTCCCACCTCACAGCCATCCTGTGTTACCCATTATTTCATGACAACCACCATCATCTAGGATGCTTATAGCTATCTAGACTTCCAGATCAGTTACACAAACCAAAATTCACATTTTCTCTGTTACCTGCTGTAAGTCCTGTCCCCTTCTGCACATTGTACCTTGTGATTTTATACCAACTATTGAAGTTGTTAAATAAAAATTATAGGAGGCCACTATTTTGGACTAAGCTGTTGCACTAGACTCCAACAAACCAGCCTAAAAATCAACATGGAGTCATCCACACTAAACTTTCATGTCACTAAGGGCAAACTAAGTTGTTATCTGACTTACTGAGAAATCAGGAGTGGAGAGATCTTCAAATTTCCTAAACAAGCCATTTTCAATTGGCATGAAAATCAAGTTCCCTTTGCCTAACCCTTGTACAACAAAGGTCACCTGCTATAAACCGACACTACCTTAATCCATGTTTTTCTATTGCTCTGTCTCCTATCCTTGTCTTAAAAGGAAGATAACTAATCTCTGTTTCATTTCTTGTTTCTGCTTTCTTTAGCAATTTACTGTCCATAAAACCCACTGTTCCTGACACAAAGTGAGTTCACTGCTTGCTGAGTGGAAATTAAAACCTTCATCAGAAGTAGTTGTCAGGCTAAGCCTCTACCCCTGGTACCAGCATCCATATGGCTGTGTTGTGTTGTCCCGGCTGCTCCTCTTCCAATCTAGCTCCCTGTTGGTGGCCCGGGAAAGCAGTGGAAGATGGCTCAAATCCTTGGGCCCCTGCACCCGCATGGGAGACGGGAAGAAGCTCCTGGCTCCTGGCTTCAAATAGGCTCAGCACTGGGCCATTGTGGCCATTTGGGGAGTGAACCAGTGGATGGAAGACCTTTCTCTCTGTCTCTCCCTCCCTCTGTCTGTAACTGTACCTCTCAAATAAATAAATAATCTTTTTTAAAAGAAGTAGTTGTCACACAAAGTAATCTTTATTTGCAGCAATTAAGGAGACCACAGGGAATCATTTCCAAAAAGCCATGGTTTCCCAAGCAATGAAAAGCAGGTAGCTCTTACTTGGGATGTGGAGTGAATATCCCAATGCAGACATTTTGTTATTACATGTAAATGTGTGTAACGCATGCAGGCACAGTTTGAAAACATGCTCTCATATACATCTCGTGTTATGGAAATGAGACTTAAGCTCCTTCTGGAGTGGAGATCTTAGCATTGACAGGAAGTAAAAGGTGACTTTTGTATACTTGTGGGCCATCTGTGTAGGTGTTGCTCTTACAGTAGGGTCTGGACCAGTTCAGAGTGGCTGGTGACTGTGTCTCTCCCCAGAAAAAACTGAAAACAAATTTGAAAAACGTTCAGTTCTTTGGAAAGCTTTAGGGCTCTGAGGTGGAAGTGAGTCAAGGTAAATACTTTTGGGCATTAGCCAGTGACACCATTAGGTAGGAAAGTAGACGTTAACCTGTTTGTGTGAGAGACGCTGAAGAGGAAACAATACGGAATGTTGGTGAGGCTGAAAGAGGGAAGAAACACAGAAGCAGGCCTTGGAAGCAGACAGGCATTTACAGGTCAAAGTTCTGCGTGTGTCTAGTGACCTGGTAGGTATGCTTCCAGCTCTCCCCTGGGGACATCCCTGGGGACTCGTCCAGCCCAGTTCCAGGGTGCTATCTGGTCTAATAAATCCAGGGAGGAATTTCACAAATTCCATGCCCAGAAATCCCTTCAGCCAGCAATACCTCAGAAGGGGAAGGAGCAGAACTCATGGGCCACACCCATCAAAATTCCAGTCTGAATGCAGACTGGGCTCTCATCTCAGTTCTTTGCTGAGATGCCTGCCTGGACTGCTAGGTGTATTCTCTCCCATAAACCTCACCAGCTGACTTGTTGCCTATTCCGTCTCATGTCTGGAATTCTTTTCTTATGGGAAGACAGGAACCCGTGTTCCAGCTATCTCTGACTACAACACAACCTCTTCTGTTTGGCTCATTGAGACATTTATTCTATTTTATGGAACAACGTATTGCCTGATTCTAGAATTGAAAACAAAACCAATAGGATCATTACACTGTTGTAGTTTTGTCCTTTGACAAGTCAATGGACATGTATATGGTGCTTATTATATCTCATGTTACTGTGTGACCTGGTGTGGCTGACAGTAAGATAAAAAGAAGCAAAATCCTGATTCTTGAGACATTTTCAATATAGTTGTAGTAAAGTATGTACACAAATAACCTTAAGGTAACTGCAACAAAGGGAGAAACACAAGAGAGGGCCAGATTATTCCTGGCTCAAGGGAGTAAGAAAGCCTTCATAAAAGATGTAAGATTCGATGTTTTATGATATAAGGGAGGAAATACCATGTTTTGACACAGATATCCATATATATAATGTAGTCTTTATTTTCATTTTATTTGAGAGAGCAAGAGAGAGACTGATTTTACATCTATTGGTTTATTCCCCAAATGCCCACAACTGCCAGAGCTGGGCCAGGCTGAAGCCAGAAGCCAAGAACCCCATCATGTGCACCATGTGGGTATCAGAAGCTCAAGTACATGGGCTGTCATTTGCATTCTTCCAGGCACATCAGCAGGCAGCTGGATCACAAGCATGGAGCAGTCAGGACTTGAGCCAGGATGGGAGGTGGACATACAAAGCTGCCTGCCCCCACAATCTATTACCTGGAGGTCTGGGGTGCAGACAGCGCTGTCCTACTTGTGGAGATTCCACAGGAGACCTTTTCCTTGCCTTCTGCAGCTATCAGAGGTTGCCTTTTCTTGGCTTATGACTCCCTTCTGGTAATCAAATCACTCCGATCTCTGCTTCTATCTCACACCTTTTTCTGAACCTGCTGCCTCCCTCTTCAATCTCTGACAGACCTTTGTCATCACATTGGGCTCACCTAGATAATCCAGGATGATCTTCCTATCATAAGACCTTAACTTAATTACTTCTACAAAAAGAGAAAAAGTCCCTTTGCCTTGAAAGGACACACACTCTTAGAATCTGGGGATAAGTAAGTAGAGATCTTGAGGAGCTGGGTGATGTCAGTCATTATTCTGCTAATCAAACTCAGCACAGAAACACTTTTGTAACCAAGGGTGTGGGTTTTTCCTCACACCAATCAACTCTCCAATTCCAGCTGGGTGTCCTGTAATTCAACTCAATTCTGATGCTATCTACCTGGAATTAGAGTCAGATCTTCCAGGTTAAGGGCTGAGTCCCAGAAGACTGTGCGTCACCTCTGATGTTAGTTGCAAATCCTCGCCGCTGCTATTCCTGCCCAACCAGTTATAAATTGTGGAATCTCACAGCCCCCATATTTGGTTCAGTAATAATTTGAGGATGGCTCACAGTACTTGGGGTGACACTACTTACTCTTGCTGTTTCCTTATAAATAGCCAACTTGAAGAGATCCACTGGGTGAAGTTCAGACGGGCCCTCAGTGTGGGAGCTACTGTCCTGTCCTTTCAGAGTTGGGTGCATCACCTTCCTGGTTCTTGGATGTGTTCAGCGACCTGGCAGCTCTTCGAATCCCACTGTTTTGGACTTTTATAGAGGCTTCTTCAGGTTGGCATGTTTGATTGAGTTATAAGTTCTTGGTGAGCAACCCAACCTTCTGTCTCTCTACCCTCTCAAGCCAGGGTGGCATGGGGCTGAAAAGTCTAACCCTTGAGTCACATGATTGGTTCTCCTGGCAACTATCTCCCATCCTGAGGCTACCAGGAGTCATCAGCCAACAGCTATTTATTGACAAACAAGGACTCTCATCACTTTGGAGATTCCAAAGGTTTTAGGAGATGTGTCCAGAAAACTGAGCATATATATATATATATTTATTATACTACAGCATCGCAGAGCTTCTATTTCTGCTTCATTATTAAGGTCTCCCTTCTAACCAATCATTTTCACCAGCATATGAAAATATTTTAATAGCACTCATCTTCCTTTTTTTTTTTTTTTTTTTAAGTTTTTGCCAGGCAGAGTTAGACAGTGAGAGGGAGAGACAGAGAGTTATGGACAGTGAGAGAGAGAAAGGTCTTCCTTCCGTTGGTTCACTCCCCTAATGGCTGCTAGGGCCGGTGCTGCACCAATCCAAAGCCAGGAGCCAGGTGCTTCCTCCCGGTCTCCCATGCGGGTACAGGGACCCAAGCACTTGGACCATTCTTGGCTGCCCTCTCGGGCCACAGCAGAGAGCTGGACTGGAAGAGGAGCAACAGGGACTAGTACCTGGTGCCCCAACTGGGACTAGAACCCGGGGTGCTGGCGCCACAGGTGGAGGATTAACCAAGTGAGCCATGGCTCCAGCCAATAGCGCTCATCTTCAAAACAAGAAAATCTTCTGCTCCGCATCTCCCTGCGGAGTGATTCTGTTCACCGGCATTGCAAAACTTTACCAATTTGTCCATGCCCACAATGCAGGCACTTTACTACTCTTTCCGACTTGGCTTAGGTATTAGTTATTGCTGTGTAATGAATTATTCCAATCTAACAGCTTAAAACAGCAGGTGTTATCTCACATTTGCTGTGGCTTGAAAATCTGGGCTTGGCTTATTTAGACACCTCCAGCTACAACTGAGGTGTAGGCTGGCACTGCAGCCATCTGAAGACCTCACTGGGGAAGCTCCTGATGGATGTTGGAGGAAAGGAAAGATCACTTTTTTGCCACATGGCTACTGGCTTCCTTCAGAAAAGGAACAAACATGAAAAAAGCCTTTGTCTTTTTTATAGCCTAATCTTGGAAGTGATATCTGATCATTACGGCATATTCTTTTGGTTACAAGAATGTGAGTAAGTCTGTGCACACTATAAGAAGGGCATTACACAGAGGCTTGGAAGTGGAACTCTATCTTAGAAGTTGCCAGCCACAGCATCCATGCCCACTGAAAGGGCTCTTGTTGATGTCCCTCACAACATGTAGTCAAATGCTGGTAGCATTTGCCCCAGATGGCTACTCCATCCTCCATCAAATTTTCTACCTCATCTTCTAAGATTCCAAACTCTCTGATTTCCCTCTACTTTTCTGTCTTTAGTCTCAGTCTGCTTCATGGCATCCTGCCCCTTTATCCAACATTCCCCCTTTTCCATCACCTCACTGGTTAGGTCACTCACTCCCTTGGCTTTACCACCACTGGCTGAATGCTGATGGATTCCAAACATACATCCTGAATACAAACTCCTTCCCTGACCTCTGTATTTTTTTATTTATTTTCCCCAAAGAAACCTTTTTTTTTTTTAAGGAATACTGACTTCTTGCATTCCATAGTACATTTAGGAATATAGTGACACTTCCCACCATACCTGCCCTCCCACCCACTCTACCGCCCCTTCTCCTCCTCCTTCTCCCATTCCCAGTCCGATTCTCTATGAAGATCCATTTTTTATTAACTTCATACACAGAAGACCAACTCTATACTAAGAGTACAACAATTTTCATGGTAAAAAACAACAACAACAACAAAACCAAGAAACCAAAACCAAACCAAACCAAACAGAATGTTCCTCAACGGTTGAGACAAGGCTTGTTCAAAGTCATTGCATCTTGAGATTAATTTCACTTTTTTTTTAGAAACTTCATTAACTTTAAGAAAGCACTTTATATTTTACATTTTTTAGGAGCACGTAGACATAGTTATAATACAACTCTTTGAGGATAGAAGTGCTATATGGGAGGTTAGTGCACAGTGACTCTTGTTGTTAATTTAACAATTAACACTCTTATGTATGATGTCAGTGATCACCTGAGGCTCTTGACATGAGCTGCCTAGGCTATGGAAGGCTTTTGATTCTGCAAACCTCGTCAGAATTCAGACAAGGCCATAAGCAAAGTGGAAATTCTGTTCTCTCTTCAGAGAAAAGTACCTCCTTCTTTGATGACTGTTTCTTTACACTGGGGACTCACCCACTGAGATCCTTCATGTAGGACATTTTTTGCCTCAGTGTCTTGGCTTTCCATGCCTGAAATGCTCTCATGGGCTTTTCAGCCAGACCAGAATGCCTTACAGGCTGATTCTGACTGAACTCTGTATTCATGTATTCTGTTGCCCTTCTGACATCACCATGTACACGTACTGGTGGTATCTCAAACCACACAAGTCCAAACCAGAACTTAAGTTTTTTTTTTTCCTCAAAACTTCTCAATCTGATTTTTGAAAATTCCAGTTGTCTGATATTAGAAAAATAAAATACTGGTCTTTCATTTATGTGGACTGTGAAGCTCATCCCCACCTGATTAACAGCTGTGTCTCAGCTCTCAGTGACGCCTTCCCTTGTCTAGATTATTCTCAATATCCTGCTCTTTTCCTTGTACAAATCACGTTGTTTACAACTGTTCCTTCCACTGGATGATAAGCTCTGCGAGGACAGGTAACCTATTTCTTTTTCTTTACCACTGATGCTCAACATCTGAAACACATCGGGCATATCATGGAGGCACATTAAATAATTCTTCAATTAAGAAATACAATATTTGCTACTGTTTGAATGTGTCTCCCAAAAGTATATATGTTGGAAACTTAATTCCCAAATATATGTTAATAGTATTTGAAGGTGGGACTTCTGAGGGGGTAATTAGGTGAGGTCATGGGCCATGGGGTCCTTGATGTAGTAGTGGATTTCTTTTTTGTTAATATTTATTTATTTGAAAGGCAGAATTAGAGAGAGAAATAAGGTTGGACAGAAAGAGTGAGATCTAGAGTGCACAAGAGAAAGATCTTCCATTTGCTGGTTCACTCCCCAAATGGCTGCAACAGCCAGGAACTCCACCTGGGTCTTCCATGTAAGTGGCAGGGTCCCAAGCACTTGGATCACCTTCCACTGTCTTCCTAGGCATTTTAGCAGGGAGCTGGATGGGAAATGGAACAGGCAGGACTTGAACCAGCTCTCATATGGTATGCTGACATCCCAGGCAGTGGCTTGACCTGCTGTGCCACCACACTGGCTGCATTAGTGGAATTCTAAGAGGAAGCGTGTCCAAGCTGACATGCTTGCTGTCTCATCATGTGATGCCCATGCTGTTTGGTGCAGCAAGAAGGCCCTCCCCAGGTGCTGGCACCTTCCTCTTGGACTTACCAGCTTTTAGAACCATGAACCAAATAAATGAGCCTTTATAAATGACCTGGTCTCAGGTATTTTTTATAGCAACAGAAAAGACAGTATTTATTGAAGAAAAAAAAAAAAAAACAAAACAAAACCAGATTATCCTATGGCTTTTAAAGAGCTGTGGTTTCTGTGTTCATTTTGGTTGAGGTGTCAGGTGAAGCAACAGAGGTCACAAAGAAAACATTGAGATGAAGAGACAGGGTAAAGAAAAAGATGACAGGAAAAAAAGTGAGAGAGGAGTTATTGAAGAGAGTAATGGAAGGAAGAGAAGGGAGGGAGGGGCATTGTAGTGAGTTGAACGCTGGCTACACCAAAGATAAATCCACATCATATCCCTAGAAGCTATGACTATAACAGAGTGGTACTAAGTGGGTGGCTTTAAAAAAAGCCATTTATTTCCTCACGTGTTCGGAAGCCAGAGATCTGAAATGAAGGTGTTGGCAGGCTTTGTACCTTCTGGAGGCATCCTGGGAGGATCTGTTTCCTACACTTCTGGCCTTGCAGGCGGTTTGCCAGCAATCCTTGGCTTGTAGGCCTATCACTTCAGTCTGCTTCCACCTTTAAACGGTGTTCTCAGGTGTGTGTCTCACTTGTGTCTTCACATGGCATTCTTCTCAGGACAGCAGTCATTGGATTTAAGATCCACCTTAATCTAGTATGATCTCAACTGATTATGCCTGAAGAGAGTGATTTCCAACTAAACTCAACTTCTGAGGCGTCAGAAAGAACCTCACTTGGAAAAAAGGGTATCTACAGATGTAATTGAGAGATCCTTCTGGATCCGACACTCAGTGTGCTTATAAGAAATCCACGGAAGAGCAGGGACGGTGTGAAGACGGTTCAGACTGAAGTGATGTGGCCACTAGAGAGACACACAGAGGGGTGACTGTGACTTCTTTTCCATTAAATACCATTCAAAGCAAGACAAAAATCTTTTCATGAGTTAGATTCTGCTCTCAATAGTTGAGTTCTTAGTAAACAAGAATTTGTGAACAGCCATAAAGTTCAAGCAGCTTAATTCTGTAAACATGTTTAATGATCTTTTAGTGCACAAGCAACCCTTCAATGACTCTAACCTACTAAGAAATTACTCTAAGAAAATAATTGCTGTAAACTATGTTTCGTGTTATCTCCACTTATCTTGGAACTCCCTGATAATTCCCATCAGATTTTATCACACCTGGTGTGCAAGTTGTTGAATGTGTCTCCCCGTTAGGTTCTTTTTTATCTTGGAATGAGCTTTTCTTCATGCTTGCCTGATGTATAATTCCATGACATTGGGTACTGGGCAACCTACAGGTGGTAGCAGCTTAGATTTTTGATAGCAACTCATATCATCATGATAATGCTAAAATAAATCAAGGAAATTACCCGATCGGGTCTCTTTCAGGTTTTCCAGAGCTGACCATGGAAGTGGAAGATGCCAAGCTTCCTCAAACCACAACGCAGTGTTTTACTGTGTTCTTTATCAGGGTGCATAACAGAGAGGAGGTGATGTTCCTACGGGGTCTACCAGTACAAAGTCCATTCGTTAAAACGTCAACACCGACCACCAGCTGGAGGATGGACATCACACCCGCCAGGCTCCCCGGCCTCATCACCCCTGACCCCCTTCCTAGGGTGGCCCCCAGCGGCGTCGGTGGCTCAGTTCTGGGGGTCCAGCACAGACCCCACTCCGCCCAAAGGCGGCTTCCAGGGCGGGAAGGAACTCGGAGCGCTCACTCCCAGCCCCCGAGGGGAAGAGCTGCGGACCCCCGCTGTCCTCCCCACTCTCGAGGGCAGAGATGGGCTGAGGTGGGGCCCCAGGTAGAGCGCCTGGCCCACTTTCCTCAGGCTTGGGCGAACGCCGAGACGGAGGTCTGGTAAAAGCGGGCCTCCAATTACCAAGACAACGGCGCGCCTCAGGCGCCCGGGTCAGGGAGCCGCCCTCCCGCGCCCGTCGGAACGTCTAACTCCCCGCCGGACCCGGGAGACCCGAGAGCGCCTCCCCTCCCCCCGCGCGCACGTCCGCGCCGGCGTCGGGGCGGCGCCGTAAAGCCCAGAAGAAGCGCGCCTCTAACAAATGTGCTCCCCGCCGCCGCAGCTCCAACAGAGAAACCTGTGCCCCAAACGCACGCCGGCCGTTCCCAAAGGCTCATGGCAGAGAAAGAGAGGCTGTCGGTGTGGATCTGCTTCCGGGGCGCTGGTGGCTGTGCCTGAGGCTTGTTTTAGTGACACCTCTGTCAGGCTTTGTGGTTCTGGCGCTTCATGACGCATCTCCGCCCCAGTCATTATGAAATTTCCTCAGACCTAGGTAGCGGCGGGTCTGTTAGCCCTACCCGGTGGCCAGCGTCCCTTCTCCGATTGCCTGCTCTTGCGGGCTTGGCCCTCGCCTCCGCTTCTGATCACAGGCGTTCGGTAGCTCGCGGCTAGAGCTAAGAGAGCGTGTGCGCAACTATCAGAAGGCGCGTGGTAGAGATGGCGGCGCTCAGTGAGACTTTCCTGTCACTGGATACTACTACTCCCAGCCCTCCTCCTAGCCGCCCGAGCTACCCTCTGCTCTTGAGTTTACAAGTGGCAATTTGACTTGCTCTGCTGCATGTCTGGAGGGACCGAGGAAAGTGTGGAGACGCCCCGGAGATTAAGGGATAGCAGCTCGAAAAGAAAAAAAGCCAAACAAACAAACAAAACCCACCCCCCCTAGCAAACATGAGGCTGCTGGAGAGGATGAGGAAGGAATGGTTCATGATCGGGATCGTGTTGGTCATCGCCGCAGCTAAGCTGGAGCCGTCGGTGGGGGTGAACGGGGGTAAGTGCTGCCCCTCAGCCGGCTCCACCGCGGAGCCCACTTCAGAACTAATTCAAGGAGGGGCGGCCCCAGGGGGCAAGCTCGGGGTGTCCTCTGCCCCTTTTGCAGATTTACCTCCCCAGAGGCCACTTGCAGCTTAGGGAGAGGGCAGAGGAACTGAGCACAGGTGGCCTGTGCCGTGAACCATCAATGACTTTCCTCGGCGTCCAGGAAGAGAGATGGAAACTTACTCCTCTTGCCTTCAAAGTAGCATCCTATCCCCAGGGACGCCTGGTTGCTGGGAGTTGCTTATCTATCTTGGAGTGGACCTCATCGTCTGGTCTGTTTCCGACTCCTCCTGCCCACGTTAAAAAAAAAAAGAGAGAGAGAGAGAAAAGGTGGAGGTAAAAAGGGGGCCCCCGCTGCTCGCTGCGTTGGCTCTGTGGCCCACGTGTTGGAGAGTGATGATTTGCTGCAGTCGCTGCCGCTCCTGAAACTCCCAAGCCGACTGACACGTTGCACTCTTGATTCCGGGACCTTACTTCCGTGTGCCGCTGGGATTCAGCGGCCGTGCTGGCCGGCTCAGGGATACACCCTGGGTTACATACCCGGGGCAGGGTGTATTCTTGCAGCACTGTGTGGGTGGGCCCAGTTAGGGGGCGACACTGGAGATGCCATTAATGGCTTCGAAATCCCTAGAAATCTGGTCCTACTGCTCAGACCCACGAATTGAACTTGTCCCATTCATTCGTGAAACTGACCTTGGGTGTCTATGGCCAAGCTTATTGGGGAGTTTCAGGCATACGCAGCTGGGGCAGATGAGGTCAGAAGTGAACACACACGCACTTTATGGTAATCCTGCTTGCAAGTATATTTGAAGTTGCTTGTACCTTTTTGTGAAAACACGATGGAAATGAATGAAATGATCTCTCAGAATGATACAGGTTCCTTCTCCCCTCCACCCCCACTTCCTAGACATATGCCAAAAAGAATTATTTACACAGAGATTGTGGAGATGAAAGCTTTTTTGTTTGTTTTAAAGAGTTTCCTTCGTCTAGATTCAAGCTCAGAATTCGTGAAGGAGTATGTAACGGTGAGAATAAAGCCGTCATTCCTTGTGGTTTCTCCCTTGGAAAATACATCTCTTAGACACACTGCTCTGTGAGCTTTCCGGAAACTTTTCGGAAGCTGATGGCAGGTGATGAGCTCCTTCTCTCCCTGGAACCAGCTGAGTAGTGGGAATGAAACTCCGCGTGCCCTTGTGGTGTGCAGAGCTCCCCTCTGAGAGATTCTGGTGTTGGAGCCCTTGCTCCCTTTTGCAGTGCCGTGACTGGTGATGGATGCTTGGACAGCTTACATATGCAGGGGCTAGGTTTGGCAAAATGCAAACATACTTCAAAAAGTTCATGGGAAGCGAATTAAAATATATGTTTCTTTTGGTGCAAAAGCATTGAAATCTGACATATTAGAAGTCTTCAAAAATGCATGGAAAATATCTATTCTGACAAAAACTATGCATGGATTTCAACTTTCTTTTTTTGCTCCAGCATGAACTTGTCTTTGAATTCCATTCCCCATGAGGTTTTTGAAGGACTGAGTTACCTTTCCCTCAGAGCTCTGTGGACACACATGTGGTTGAGTGCTGCGTCCTCTCCTCCCTGTAGTGTTGAGACAGACTCTATACTCTTCTTTGTTCCTTTGGAATGTGCTTACTGAAGTTGTGGTACATTATTATATCTTAGAAACACTGCTTCCCATTTTCCCTAGTCCTCATGTCATTAACAGAGAACAGTTCATTTCTTTAATTATAACGGAGTAGAATGTTAAGAGCTGAAAAGACTTCCAAATATATTAAGCCCGCCTGCCTCTTTCCCAACTGGAGATACTTAGGCCTGAAGCCAGGTGATTCACCCTAGGTTAAGTTAGCTAGCTTTGGGAAGAGAAACAACTGAGACCAGGACTCCTTATTTCATACCACTTGCAGAATCCATACTAATTGTTCCGGCAACAATCAGTAAAACTGAATATCTCTTTTAAGGAATATTACCACATGCTGAGTGCTGACCCAAGGAAACACAGCAAAATCAGCTGATATTAGACAAGAATAACAGCGTACCACATGCTGCTGTCTTTGATAGCTATTCCAGTGTAAAAGCTAATTTTGTGAAAACAACCTTTAAGCAGTTGTTTGGGATATCCTATAGAGGCTGTCGACCTAAGTTCTGTTGAGTTTTTAATGGACCTTCCCTCCTGCTAGACCTCTTGAACAGAAACCCACCTGCAATTTGTAGCACATCCATCTCCCTAGTTAAAAACAACGAAGAGCTAGCAAGAAGGAGAGGAATGGCAGCTGAAAACACCCTTCTCTTTATAGTGGTCTAAAGCTCTTTTTGCTTGGAATTTTTAACTAAAAGTTTCCATTTATGGGCTTTGTCCACTAGGAATGTGATTTGTAATACATTCACATCAGCTGGACAGTTTTCAATTGAACATTTTTCTAGACATTTTTAAATAGGAAAAGTTTCAGTAGTTTTTAGTTTTTTTGTGATACTTATTTTACCTTGGCCTTAATTAATACCTTAAAGATTGCACTGTATTTTTTTAAAGTGTGGACTTTTTTCACTTAAAATTTCACGTATATGAGTTCCTTTAACAAAATCTTTACAGTCAGTTGGTGAATTAGTGTGACAGAAAATGTATAGATGTGGGAACCTTAACATTTGAGACACCGAATATTTTCTGAATGGAAAGAAGCACAGCAATTATCTGCTTAGATAATTTAACATTAACTCGGTATTCTTTTTACATTTAATTTAATTTTTAAATGTATAGGAGATTGAAAATAAATAGCCTTAGAAGATGTAAATCTGTAGTCAGATGTTAATGATCTGTTCTAAGGAGTCCTGAGCTGTCGCTTACCTTAGAAGTTAGGGGTGTTCAGCACTGTGCCATTTGTCTTTGGGAAGAGAAAAGTTTGCTTCTTTGGAGGTTTAGAGTAAGTCTCACTTCTACCTGAGTCTTAACCCAAATTATTGCCCTTAATAAGACAATCCTAAAAAGGAAATTGCTTCATTTTTCCATTAAAAATATATCCTGAAACTGGCTATAAGTGTGAAGAATATTAGCATGAATATCTTAGCTTTAGAAGGGAAATTTACTTTGGTGATGAGGGCTTTTGTGGATTGGCAATCATTCCTTGCATTCCTATGTATTCCAAATCATTTTCTTTCTCCCTCCCATTAAAAATCATGGGTTTTGGAGCCCAAATGTTGCTTCTGATTTTATGCTTAGCTTTTTTTTGGATTGTGATTCCCCATTTCATTTTTGTTGATAAACATTTAAAAATTTTGTTTAAAGTAAAACATACTTCCACTTTGAGCTTTATAGCCATTTTAAGATCTGAATGTGGTTTTCTTGTGACTTGGAAGATATAATTGTTAGCTTGGGGAGGGAACAGATGTAATTTTTATATTATAGTTTCAACTCTCACCTCTGTGCAAATATTTGCCAACTTTTTATTTCAGCCCTAGATGACTTCCAGTTCCGCATTCCCAACTTGGATGATCTGTTAGCTTCTCAGTTGATTATGTTTCAGAAGGACCTTAAGTTGCTCTAAGTCAAAATAAATTCCTCTTTCCTCTTTTCAGGCACATCATAGGCAGCCCCAGAATGTCCTCACCATACTCTTTCATGGATTGGAGTTATTTAGATGTGCAGCTAGTATAAAAGACAATATACCTTGTCTCTAGGACTTAAAGCATTAAAAATTAGGGATCAACGTATTGAATTATGCCAGTTAGTTACTAGTTAGGTGTATTTACGAATGTGTGTGTGGAGTTCAGGAATAGTTAGCATCTTAAAAAAAACCACTTTGTTGTTCACCTATTGTGGATGCTTCACTTGCCCCAAAGAAACATGCATTCTGAGTCAATGGCAAGTGTTTGCTGTGGAGACATAACTTTGAACTTGTGCCCTAACCCTCAATAACAATCGCCTTGATAATTCTAACTCCTCCTGTTAGAAATTCTGGAGACATCACTGTGGATGGAACCAAAATGGATAAGAATAAGGGCTCATAAAAAGCAGGGGACTCGAGGGAAATAAAAATATGAGTCATAGAGCAGGGCATTTAGAATTCCTGGGAGCCATCTATCTGCTTCCAAAACAAGCCGGATTTCTTCATGTTAAAATCTGCTTCTGAATTACCCTCCTCAGCTGTTGGAGAAATATTGTTTCTGAGTGTGAGCTGCCGAGACAGACTCGCTCACAAGTGTAAAAATAATGTTCTTCTTTTTCAAAATTGTTCCTGCCCTGCAATGAAAAGTAAGCCTTCACTGGCCTTCACCCATTTGCTCCCTCCTCTCAGACCTCAACGAAATGATCTGTGTAAAGGGAGGATACACAGAAACACTTGCTGCAGTGTTTGAGAAATCTTTGCTTTTTTTGTTCAAGGTGGTGCAATAAATGCCTAAGAAGTAGTAGGTGCTCAAGAAATACTTTTAAAATGAGTGAGTGATGATTTCCTTTCCAAGCTTGGTCTTCTAGATATTTATTGAGCAATGCCTATAGGTATGGTGGAGGGGTGTAGGGGTATGGAGGAGACATGATTGTGGTCCTGTTGTTTGACTTAAGGAGTATCTGGGTTTCTTGGGGCTGTTGCAACCAATGACTATGAATCGGGTGACTTGAAACAACAGATATTTATTTCTCATAACTCTTGATGTCAGAAGTCTGAAGTCAAAACACTCCCTGAGGGCTCTGCAGAGGGACCCTTCCTGGCTTCCTCTAGCGTGTGATTGTTGCTGGCTGTCCTTAGCATTCCCAGAGTTGTGGCAGTGGCACTCCAACCTCCACCTCCCATCTTCATGTGGCCTACTTTCCTTGTGTGTCTCTTCTTGGAAGAATACCATTCATTGGATTAGTGACCACAGTAGTCTAATAAGACCCCACCTTAACTTGATTATATTTGCAAAGACCGTATTTCCTAGTGAGATCACATTCATAGGTTCTGGGCAGATATGAGTTTTGGAAACATTACTTAATCCATTACAAGAGAGCTGAACAGAATATTAAATATGAGATGACCTCAGGTTTTAAAATGTTGGTATGCACTAGGATTTCTCAGTGTGAGCACTACTGACATTTTGGACACAATAATTTGTTGTTGGAAGTACTGTCATATGGCTTCCAGGATGTTTAGCAGAATTCTTGATCTCTATCCACCCTATGTTAGCAGCACATCTTCTGAGTTATGCCAAACAAAAAAAGTTTTTACACGCTGCCAGATGTCTGTGGTGGCCCAAATCCAGTGCTGGAGAACCACTGACATGTAGGTATAAAATGACATTTATCTCAGAACTGTGTCTTCTGAAAGAAAGTTACTGTTTGGTTAACCCATGAGATCTTCAAGTCAATTGGGTACAGTTCACATGCGACATTTTGTATGTCAGGACAGCCCCTGTTGTCCTCATAGCGTTAACACATTTGCAGCAATCGCTGCCTAATTCCAGGAAGGCCTGTCCTTGTGGGCGTATCACAGTACCCCAGGCCTAGCACAAGTTAATAATAACTACATTCATGGCCGTGTATTATACGTCCTCTCTATATGCTGTATCTTACTCCTGAAGTAAGTGCTTCCTAAGTGTTAGTAGAATGCATACTCTTGGGCTGATCCAAATACTCGCATGGATGCAAGCTTTTATTTCTAGTATCCTAGAAGGAATAAAATATTTGCTAAAGAGAAGGAAACTCCATCGAGTCTCTTCTTCGTGTTTGGTGGGGGGCATTTTGGTTGCTGGGGCAGCAATGGTACGGGTGATAGATCTAGTTAGGACTTACATGGAAGGTTTGGCCTTCCTTCTCTCCTGTGTGTTTTTTTATTCTTCTGAGGTGAGGATACAGTGCTGATGCAGATAGCCATGATCCCTGCCTTCAGTTAGGCTACCTCGTAGCAAATGCTTTGCTCTGTCAGGACAGTTGAACACTAGAGGCAATGCTGATATTTAAAGTACCATTGGTTCTTCTCCAATAGCTTCCTCTTTCATACCAAGTTACCTATTGGAAATCCTTTGCTAACAGTAATTCATTTCTCTCTTTTTAGGACCACTGAAGCCAGAAATAACTGTATCGTACATTGCTGTTGCAACAATATTTTTTAACAGTGGACTGTCATTGAAAACAGAGGTACTGTCACCTATGGGGCACATGAATTTCAGAGAGAAACATTTAATTCGTACTTACTGTTTTGACATTTGAGGGTCCTTTTGGTAAAGTTGTTTATAGCTATGATCCCAAGGTTTCCATATGAGAAAAGATAACCTAGACTTAAGCAAAGATTGTGTGTTTTGTTCTTATGTCCTATAGGACCCTGGGATGTGGCTATGATGAATATTGTGTGTGTGTGTGTGTGTGTGTTTGTGTGTGTTTAAAGGTATACTTATTTATTTGAAAGGCAGAGTAAAAGAGATGGGAGAGAGAGAGAGAGAGAGAGAGATCAATCTTCCATTTGCTAGTTTACTCCCCAAATGACCACAACATTACAATAGCCAGAGCAGGGCCAGACTGAAGCTAGGCACCAGGAACTTGAGCCTGGTCTCCCTCATGGGTGGCAGGGACCCAAGCACAGGTCCTCTTCTGCTGCTTCCTCAGATGTGTTAGTGGAAAGCTAAATTAGAAGCAGAGCAAGCAGGACTCCAACTGGTGCTCCCTTAAAGGATGCTGGCAACACAAGCAATGACTTAACCCATTGTACCACGTCTGCCCCTAGATGTGTGTTTGTAAATACTTATTTATTTATCTATTTGACAAGTAGAGAGACAGAGAGTGCCCATTCCCTTTTTCAATCCCCAGTTGGTTGTAACACCTAGCCAGGGGCTGAAACTCAGTCTGGATCTCTCATATAGGCGGGTGGTGGGGACCCAACCAATTGAGCTACCAACTGCTGCCTCCCAGGGTGTGCATTTGTTGGAAACTGCAGTCAGGAATGGCACAGTGACTTGAACCCAGGCTCTTCATTTGGGATGTGGGCGTCCTAACTGGAGCCTTAACCACTAGGCCAAATACCCACCGCTTGAACCTTTTTTTAATATGGCAACTGAACTTAAGCATCTACTTCAGGTCATCCTCAAATGATGATGGTAACTCATGGGAACCTGTTGTGCTTGGGCACATTTGCATTGTTAAAGCTTATTTTGATTTCCTGAAGTTTTGTGGATCACCTTTTGTTACCAGAATTCATGCTATACTGGAAATGCTTTTTGTGTCTTAACTCTTAACTGCTATTTGTTTACAAAAGCATATTCCTCTTTAGCATATCTACTAAATATTAATAGATATTTCAGAAGCAATATTGATAATTTTCAGAATGAGTCATAATCTGTCATGGAGACAGATAGGTGTTACTACTCACTGTTTCACTGAACATGGGATTCTCTTGGGAGTAAAGGAATCCAGATATTTTTACATGTGAAAGAAGAATGAGTAGGATTTAGTTTTCTCATTTGACTTGTAATGGAAGAAAAAAGGGGAGAAAATGCCCATTTGATTGGAAAAAATTATATAAAGTTATCATTCAGACATGCTTATTACTATGTAAATAAGGCAATCTTATTGTAAGAAGGAATTTTTTCTTTTAAATGGCTTTTAAAGTGAAAATTATGGTTCAGCATCATGTCTTGCTTTTATGTATTTTAAGTTTATTTTCTTGTCTTTTAAGTATGATTTCAATGAAGGCAAAATTTAATTACCTCCTTCTGAGATCACCCTAGTAGCCACATGAAAAATGTGATTTTACTAAATTTATGGATATGGTAGCTGTCAGGGTGATATTAATTTTTTCATTGTAATGTATTTATGTGTATATGTGTGTATGTACAATTTGTAGCGTCTATAGCTGATAAATTGCATATCAAGAAATGCAAATATTTTTGCTGATTGCCTGATCCTGTGACTGTAACTGGCATGGTATGGAATTCTCTAAAAATGTCCAATTCTGGTTTTGGTAAATCATACTGATATCACAGGGCTATGATTAGTGCTTCCAGGGCACAGGGTTTTTCTGTCAACAGTTAAGTCCTAATATTGGTTCTCAAATGTGGAACACAGTGATACAGAAAGATCTGTAAAGTGGTGTGGATTCTCTTACTTGGAAGTCTTACTCCTGCCCTGGCTAATGCTCTTTGTGGAGCAAGTGCCTTACCCAAGTCCTTCACTGGGGACATTGCTCTGACTACATCCCCTGATGGCTGCTTAATGGCTCCAGCTGCTACTTATACTATGAGAAATCTGGCAAGAGACTCTTCACTGCTTAGCTTCGTACTTAAAGCTGTTCTGTAAAGCAGCCAATTTCATAGATGTAGGAGTTGAAGAAGGAAGAGTGTCACAGCTATCAGTGTTTCTCTAAGGAACAACTTTCTTAAGTACATAGGAAACCTTCAGAGTCATCCAGCTAATTTGTATCTAATCATGAAATGCCTTGATCCTGAGCTTCATCGTGGTATCTAAGCGGCCATCAAAGCCATTTTCTCCATCAAAGGTCCTTTTCAAATGAATACAACATTAAGTCATTTTCAAAAGCCATTTAACTTAAGATGTCCTCTGTTGTATCTCTGTGTAACTTTAAAACACTTCTAAGCCCTGCTAATTTCCTGGGCAACTAAACAGCTATAAGTTAGGAGATAGTAGTCTTGTTATTTGATTTCTAGTTAATAATCACAAATTAATTTCTGCTGGGACTATGATCTGTATCTGGGTAGGTTCTAGAGTAGCACATTTTTTACATAGGAGATATTCTGTAAATTATTGTTGCCTTGAGTTTATTTGGAAGCATTTATGTTGGTCCCATTTAATTTACATTGAACATTGCATACAGTATTATTCATATATTGATTTACTGAAGTGTATTTTAAAATGTTTTACTAATTTATTAAAATTGTAAAGGCAACTGTACTAATGTAATAGTAAATCTTCAATTTTATATTGATATGTAGTTTCTGAAATAACTGTTGAAATAATTTTTGAAATTTTATTATATTGAAGTGAAATAAGGTCACGCTTTAAATTTATTTTATATTTATTTGCCTTCGACCTGCAGTTTCAGATTGTGGTAGTGGAGCCAATTCATTTCAACAAATACTCTTGAAATGCCTATGGGTACAAGGCACTGTGCTTGGTGCTGGGCATGGAAACAATGATGAGTGGGAGGCTTATGGCCTGGAAAGGGGTCCTGAATACTCTATTTTCCTAAGCAGGTTATTACTTTTTAATCCCATTAACTGAAAAGTAAATATAGCAAACTTCAAAACTGTAGGCCGTGCTGCTTGTTTTAAGCCCAGAGCTATGAGACTGAGTCTCAGAAAGTGAATCAGATAAAGGTCAAATAAGGGCTAGACGGGAAATTGGTATGTAATGAAAATATTTCTACGTCCCAGTCAAAGCCCTGGTTTAAGCCATTCTTGATGCTGTCAGTGAGACTGTGGCATAATCAGTACATTATGTGGAATATCTCCTTCCTCTTATTTTAATGGAATCTGACCTGTATTACATGTGAATAAACAAAATGTCATGCAGAATCAACTTTTCAATTTTTCATGATGGTATTTATTTGAATATGTGGCCCTGAACTCTACATGGATATATGGGAATAATACAACTTTGGGTTTTATAGGGTTTTCTTGCTTCTTTCTTTTCCAGTGTTACTTTATCTTTATGGTTATTGGAAGAAGATATGGAAAATATATGACACTGGGTTTTTGTGACAGCCTTGAGCCTTTTCCTTGGAAACACTTATGTCTGTTACTTCTCTGTTTTTAAGGAGACCCTCATAGCCCATGGTAGTCTGTTGGGGCTCATTTTGCTGGGTACTTCTTTTTTTTTTAAAGATATCTATCTATCTATCAGTCTGTCGATCTGTCTGAAAGGCTGAATGTCAGAGAGAGAGGGAGAGACATCTTTCATCTGCTGGTTCTCTCCCCAGATGGCTGCAATGGGCTAGGCTAAAGTGAACTCCATTAGTGTCTCTCATATGGGTGGCAGGGACCCAAACACTGGGGCCATCTTCCACTGCTTTCCCAGGTGCATTAACAGGGAGCTAGATTGGAAGTGAAGCACCTGGGACTTGAACCGGTACTTTGATATGGGATGTCAGTATTGTAGGCCATGACTTCCTTCTGTGCTACACGCCAACCCCTTTGCTGTATTCTTTTTTTAATTTAATTTTTATTTCTATTTTAAAAGATTTATTTATTTATTTGAAAGAGTTACAAAGAAATAAGGAGAGACACAGAGAAAGATCTTCCATCTGCTGGTTCACTCCCTAAATGCCCTCAACAACTGGGGCTAGGCCAGGCTGAAGCCAGGAGCCAGGAACTTCTGAGTATCCCACATGAGTGCAGGGACCCAGGAACTTGGGCTGTCTTCTGCTACTTTCCCAGGTGCATTGTCAGGGAGCTGGATCAGAAGTGGAACAGCCTTGACTCTAACCAGCACCCATATGAGATGCAGGTGCTGCAGGCCACTGCTTAATCAGCTGTGCCACAGTGCTGGCCCCTGTTGTGTTCCTTAATGTACCGTTATGCTGATGCAATGTCAGTTGTTGCTAATTGTCATTTACTGAATCAGCTAGTATTTGTAACTCCATTTTAGTTTTACATTTTTTCTGGTTATAAAAGTAGTATTTGCAGAAAGATTAGAAAGAATAAACATAACAGCTATTAAAATCTCTATATTTTGTATCCCTTTTTGTTTCCCCAAGCATTTTAAAATTTCTGTTTATTTGAGAAGGGGCGGGAGGATAGAAAGAGACAGACAGACAGGTAGACAGAGAGGGTTTCCATACACTGGTTCTATCCCCACACAGTTGTGAGAGAAGGGGCTGGGTTGAGGCCAAGGCCAAAGCTAGGAGACAGAAACTCCATTCATGTCTCTTACCTGGTTAGCAGGAACTCAGTTACTGGAGCCATCACTGCTGCCTCCCAGGGTACGTGTTAGCAAGAAGCTGGAGAGAGGAATTAGATATGGGTATTGAGCCAAGGCAGTCCAGTATGGGATACTGATGCATTAAGTGAGGTTTTAACTGCTAGACCAAATGCCTGTCTTCCTAACCATGTTTTATATTTAGAGTATTTATAAAACAAGATATATTTTAAAAAATAAAATTCTCTATATATGTTTATGCATGTACTTACAGACATATGCATGTACACACACCTATCACCTTATCTTATTTGTTGCCTGTAGCCATGAATTATTTTTGGGAACTTAAGTTTGATTTTTTTTTTACTTTTACATTATTTTATTCACATAGTTCAGAATTAAAAGGTACAAAAATGAGTGTGTATAGTAAGGAGTCTTCCTTTCATATCTCTACCAGATGTGTTTTCTGTGGAAACAACTGAGATTAACAATTTCTGTGTACTTTTCCAGAGAAAATTCTATGTAAAATATAGACACTTATATCCTAGTATCTTTAAGTTATAGTATTTTTACACTGACACTTCATGGTATTTTACTTGAAAGGATATTTTGTAGTTTGTTTCATATGATATAAAGAATCCAGTTTCATTTTGTGTGCCAGATAATGTTCTTTTGTACAGGTGTGTCATGATATGGCTATTTTGGTAATTAGCAAGGTTTTGGTATTCCAAGTATATTGGCATTATCTACACTTGGGAACACAGGTGAAGAGATACACTCTGGAAGTACATTTGCTAGGTTAATAGTGTGTGCTGTTTAAATTGTTATAGACACCCTAAGTATCTAGGATGGTGCCAGGTGCTCAGTAAGTATTTCTAGAATTAAGGAATGAGTTGCCAGATTACTCTCCATAGATTGTGGCAATTTCCACTCTTTCTAGTGGCGTTTGGGAAAGATCCTGTACTCCATATGCTCATCATAGTTTTTAATAGCTAATAACACTTTCATTATACTTATTTAATTATTATTCTTATTTATTCTTTTGTAAAACTTATTTAATTATTCTCTGATTTTTGGACATTTGTTTCTAGATTTTGCTCTAACAGATGATATTTTGACCATCAAATTCTCTGTATAACTGTAACCTCTTTACATCCTTAGAATAAAAGCCTACACATAAAATTTGGGGTCAAGAATATAAATTATATTATGGCCCTTGATATATATCATCAAACTGCTTTTCAGAAGTGATGCCATCATCTTCAAAAAGTTGACAGAATTTGCATATTTTGAAAAATTTATGCATAGATTTAAAATTTTTGCACCATAGTAAACTTACTAATTTCATTTTCCACAAGCTTTTTGTGATACCATCCTGTTCCTATCAGAATTATTTTTTAAAAAGATTTATTTTATTTATTTGAAAGGCAGAGTTACAAAGAGAGAAGGGGATAGAGAAGGGTGGTTCCATTTGCTGGTTCACTTCCTAAAAGGCTGCAACATCCAGGGCTGGGTTAGGCTGAAGCCAGGAGTCAGGAACCTTATCCATGTTTCCCACATGGGTGCAGGAGCCCAAGGCCATGGGACATTCCCGAGTGTATTAGCAGGGAGCGGGATCGGAAGTGGAGCAGCAGAACTCCAGCTGTCACTGATACAGGATGCTGGTGTTACAGGTGATGGTTTTACCTGCTATGCCACAACACCAGCTCCCTGAAGTATTTTCAGATCTCTTCATTAGTGTATTCTGGGTAATTACTTTATTATGACTTTTTTTAAAATGAAAAATTAATATTTCTTTCATTTTTAAAGCACTTTTTAAAGATTTATTTGGTTTGAAAGGCAATTACAGAGAAAAGGAGAGAGAGAAAGAAAGAGAGAGTATCTTCCATTTGCTGGTTCACTCCCCAAATGGCCGCAATGGCCAGGGCTGGGCCAGGCCATAGTCAGGAGCCAAGAGCCTCTTACTGGTCTCCCATGTGGGTGCAGAGGCCCCAGGACTTGGGCCATCTTCCACTGCTTTCCCAGGAGCATTAGCAGAGAGCTGGATTGGAAGTGGAGTGACCAGGACTCAAATTGGCACCCATATGGGATGCGGGAGATGCAAGTGGAACCTGTCATGCCACAACACCAGTCCCATAATATTTGTTTCATATTTATCAAATGCCTCTCAGCATATTTAAATGAGATTTGGTCTCAAGCTTGTTGAGAATTCTCTGAACTGCCATCACTCAAGAGTTCTCTAGGGTGCAACTGTAAAAATTCTGATTTATTGTAGGGATGCCTCATTTTCTCTCAGGTCTCTCCAAGGATTTAATGTTGCTTCTGGTAGGCTGGCATTTCCCGGTGGCCATAAGGGAGATCCAGATTGCCAAGAATTCCTTAAATGTCATTAGGGACATCTTGTGACGAAGCAGGAACTGCTGCCTGTCTCCGCACAGTGTGATTGATAGTGTGAGTTGATGGGACAGGTCTCAGAATGTGACCATGAGTGAATTAGTCTGCATTAAATCATTGCTATTCATTATTATGCTTACTATTGTTAAATTCACATTATATTTTAATTCCATTTTTCATTAACTTATTTATTTTTATTTGTTTAATTATTTGAAAGGCATTGTGTATGGAGAGAGAGAGAGAGAGAGAGAGAGAGAGAGAGAGAGAGAGGCCTTCCATACACTGGTTCACTCCCCGAATGCCTGCAATAGCTACACTGGGCCAGGCTGAAACCAAGAGCCAGGAATTTCATCCAGGACTCCCATTTAGGTGGTGGGGACCCCATTACTTAGGCCATCATCTGCTTTCTCTCAATGTGCATTTGCAGGAAGCTAGATTGGAAGTGGAGGTGGGACTGGATCTCAGGTGCTCCAATATGAGACACAGCACCCCAGTGGGCAGCTTGACTGGCTGTGCTACAGTGCCCATCCCATCCTTCTCAATGTAAAGGTCATGACCTTTGGTGAACATCTCTTGAACATCTCAGTTGAGCTAGGGGATTGTTACAGTTCTATGTTTTCCACCAGTCAAAACTCTGGCTTCAGTGACTACTTGCTGATTAATTATTCTACTACTGTTTGAATTTGTTTTATTTCAACTGAATAACCACATAATAGAAATTCAAATGCAAATGTTTGTTGGTTTATATATACTTGAAACCCAGAGGTTTAGTTAATTATTCCTTTTTAGTTGTGAGACATACAACATGTGTGCCTGGTTTGCCATGTTGAATGTGTATCCTTTTTGCTCTTGGATCAGCTGTATGATACAGTGGAACAAGCACAAGTGGGTCTGATAACATGCTAGAGGTAGGCTTGGTTCTGGTCTTCACCTATAGTAACTCATACTCTAATGGGGTTGTTGTGAGAATTAAACGAGGTAACATTCCTAAAGAGATAAGTTCAGATCCTAGCATTTAGCTGCATTCAGTAAATGGTTTTTTTTTTTTTTTTTGACAGGCAGAGTGGACAATGAGAGAGACAGAGAGAAAGGTCTTCCTTTGCCGTTGGTTCACCCTCCAATGGCTGCCGCGGCCAGTGCGCTGCGGCCAGCGCATTGCGCTGATCTGAAGCCAGGAGCCAGGTGTTTCTCCTGGTCTCCCATGCAGGTGCAGGTTGGGCCATCCTCCACTGCACTCCCTGGCCACAGCAGAGAGCTGGCCTGGAAGAGGGGCAACCGGGACAGAATCCGGCGCCCCAACCGGGACTAGAACCCGGTGTGCCAGCGCCACAGGCGGAGGATTAGCCTATTGAGCCGTGGTGCTGGCCTGCATTCAGTAAATGTTAACAACAACAAAAAAATCTAAGGAGTAGATTGTAGAGGGAAAAGTCACTTTAAACTATAGACAATGACTGAGGAAAACATTCAAAAATTATTAATCATAGCCCAATAACATCTTGTCAAATTGAGGCCTTCTAGTTTTGGTGTAATGAATAGAGATTAATTATTAAATTTGGTTAAAATGAGATATGTTGTGCTGAAGTTTTTTAAAACTTTTTTTTATGCAGTTAAATATGTCCATTTGTTTATGATGTCAAGAATTCCCACATCTATACTGGTGTGAGGGTAGTTAGTTTTGTCCTGGTCCAAAATTTTACAAATTTGATATATTAGGGCATGAATGTTCCAGAAATTTTATATGAAAATACTATATAATCATCATGAGTAATATTTTTATTTTAACTTTGGTCTTTTATAGGTATGCTTAGAGATTTTAGCTATGAAGTAACTTACAGTCAAAAACTAACTCGTGATGTTATTTTAGTAATGATCTCTTTCCAGAAGTAGTTTTCTTATCTTTGTTTATTTTGTGCCTTCATATTTTCAGGAGCTGACCAGTGCTTTGGTGCACATAAAACTGCATCTTTTTATTCAGATCTTTACACTTGCATTCTTCCCAGCAACAATATGGCTTTTCCTTCAGCTTTTATCAATCACACCCATCAATGAATGGCTTTTAAAGGGGTATGTATGTTTAAATCCTTTGAGGATTTACCGGTGTGTCTCTAATGACTTCATTGTTTTTTATGGCAAATATATACCAGAGGCTTATATACTTATTTTAGAATTTTAATTTTTATTTATTTTAAAATGAGGATGGGGGAGACTGAGAGAGAGAGAGAGAGAGAGGGAGAATCTTTCATTCTGTGGTTCATTCCCTAAGTACTTGGCAATAGCCAGGGCTGGGCCAGACCAAAGCCTGGAACCCAAATGTAATTCCTGGTCTCCCACATGGGTGTCAGGGACTCACCTATTAGAGCCATCACTGTCTGCCTCCCAGTGTATGCATTTGCAGTTCGCTGGAATTGAAAGTGGAGCTGGGTCTTGAACCTAATCACTTTGGTATGGGATGCGGGTGTCCCAAGCAGCTTCTGAACAGCAGAACAAACACCTACCCCATGTAGGTTATTTTATAAGGAAAAAAAAACACTTTTAGCATTATTATCATTATTTAAAACGATATTCATCAAGGAGTTTCACCAAAGAATTATTTTTAAAAAATCTTAAATGTATCCGTGTAGTTAAGTTCAAGGTTGGACCCTTTTCTGGAACTTTTAAAGAGTGATCTTGGGAGAAAAATGCAAGGGAGAATGTCATATCTGTATGCTATAGACTGTCCATTGGATGTTTTGGCTTTTATAACTTACAAAACATCCACAGATAATGCTGATTCTGTGTCTTTTTAAAATGGATGTGAGGGGCTAGTGTTGTTGGGTAGCTGGTGAAGCTGCTGCTTGTGACACCGGCATCCCACATGGTGCCAGTTTGTGTCCTGGCTACTCTACTTCCGATCCTGTTCCCTGCTAATGGTCTGGCAAAAGCAAAAGAAGATAGCCCAAGTGCTTGGGCCCCTGCCACCCACATGGGAGACCTGCAATAAGCTCCTGGCTCCTGGCTTTGGCTTGGTCCAGCCTAGGCCACTGCAGCCATCTGGGGAGTGAGCTAGTGGATGGAAAATTTCTGTCTCTGTCTCTCCCTCTCTCTCTGTAACTCTGTAACTCTATCTATTTATTCAAATAAATAAATAAAATCTTTCAAAAAATGGATATGAAACAAAGAAATTATATATATAGAATTTTTTCATTTGTTTGGTTTTATGTTTGATATAATAGCTGAACTAACAGTAGATTTTTATTGGACTATTTTCTTTAATTAAAAATATTACCATGTTTATTAAAGGGATTTAACAATTTAACAAATTATTCAAAGCGTTTTACAAGTAACCACATTTTAGTGTGATATTATAGCCAAAACCCTGAACTTAAGAGTTAGAAGGTTGAGTTCTGACCCTGTCCATAATGTACGACATTAAGCAGTATTGTTTAATAGTTTTGAACCTCAGTTTTCTGGTCTGTAAAATAAAGGTAATCATATTTTTACTGCCTCCTTAATAATGATATTGGGTATATAAATTAAAGACACTGATTCACTGATTTATTCAAATCATTCATTTAATTACTGCTATGTACTAGAAATTATTATAGTTGTTGGAAAAACAATAGTGACCAAAACTGACAAAGTGCCAGCTAGTTTTGCATGTGGAAGAGACTTGGGGGGTGTAAACACAGGAATAAGTGATCAAGGTAGAAATAAGTGATGTGAAAAGAGTAAGACAATGTGATGTGGTTGAAAGCGGTTTGGCAGGCAAGCTGCTGATCAATTTAGATTGCAGAATTCTGAGGGCAGAATGTTCTAGGCACAGGAAATGATGCGCAGAACCTCTAGGGCAGGAACAAGTCTGATATGTGCTGTGGGAAAATAATATGGCATAGAGGTGGGAAAGGTAGACAGGAGCCTGGCAGGTGGAGACTTGTGGGCTATGTTCAAGCATTCAGATTTTACATAGCCTGCTGAAGGAAGCTGTTTGGGGGCGGGGATTGAAGTGTGGGAGTGATGTGGTCTGATTTATTCTGGCAAATGATTGTTCTGGCTGCTGTGTGGAGAACAGAAAGCAGAGGGGCTGAGAGAAAGCTAAGAGGCCAGCTTGCAGACTAGAATGGAGCCAGAGCTGTGCAATACTGATAAATGAATGTGTGGAAGGTAGACTTTAAAGTGAGTGCTCTCACCACCTGTGGATGGAGAAGATTGTAGGGTGAGAAGGAGTGGAGGAATCAAGTGTGGTAGGAGCCACTGGGTAATTGTGGCATCATTTACATAGCTGGGGGGAAAGAAGAGGAGAGGTGTAACTGTTTTCACTATAGCTTGAGTTTGGGAGAAGGAACATCAAAGCTCACGCAAAAGCATAAAATGCCATCTGAATATGATGACATCATTTTGGACAAACAATGTGCTATGCTTATCAAGAACCAGTAGTTACTGAATATCTAACAGGTATAGGGCACTCAAGGGATAATATTAACTTGTTTCTGTTTGTCTTTAACCTAGTTGGATACATAGGATAAATTGTGTGTGTGTGTGTGTGTGTGTGTGTGTGAGAGAGAGAGAGAGAGAGAGAGATCTACCAAAATGGGGTGTGTGATTTGTCACTTGAATGTTATAATTAGTTCAGCAGAGTTGGATATGGTGAAAGTAGAGTTCAGAGATGAGGCTTTAGTGGGAGACAAGATAAAATGTTTCTTTTGGGCAAACTTGCAGAAGACCTGGACCACTGGGGCGAGGAGTTTGCATGTGAAACTATAGATGATGGAGAGAGAGCCCATGAGTGCTGAACGAGAGAACAACGTGCTAAGAATTGGATGTCAAGGAAGATTAATCTGAAAGCATTGTACCAGTCCCAGTATGCTAAATGAAACAGGTGTATAGTTCTCACCTTACAGTCTTAAAGGAGTACACAGTCACCCTACTGTACTTACAGAAAGCTCTTTCAGCTCATTTCTCTCCCATCCCCTCTCTCCTTCTCCTTCCCCATTTGAGGGTACTATTTAATATGTTACCCTCAGGGAGGTATAAACTCCTACCTAAGAGTCACGGGTAAGGCATTGGAATGAAGATGCTCTGAGCACACACTCCTTGCCTTGCTCTCCTGAGAGGACAGTGTGGAGCAGACTGTCCAGCAGGACTTTGTAACTGTCCAGATGTCGGTGAAGGCGTCTGAGCAGTCATGAAGAGGAATGGAAAGCTGGTTATGTTGACTGATTGTTTATGAGGAGCAAGTAGAGTTGCATATAACTCCAGAGATTCAAACTGGATTGTTGGCGGGGGGGAGGGAAACACACCAAAATTGGCCTGGGGCAAATATATACTTGGCGTATTCATATTGCATATCAGAGTGCCTGGGTGCAAGTGCCAATTCTGTGCTGGATTCCAGTCTTCTGTCAGTGCGTACCCTGGGAGGCAGCAGCAGGTGATGGCTCAGTTCCTTGGATTGCTGTCACACACTGTTCCTGGCTCCCAACTCCAGCCTGGACCAGCCCCAGCTGTTGTGGACATTTAGAAAGAGAATTAGGGGTGTGGACTCTGCCCGCCTGCCTGCCTGTCTCTGTCTCTCTGTCTCTCTGCCTTTCTAAAAACAAAACAAAGCAAAAAAAAAAAAATCAAACTAAACAAAAAACTGTTCCCATTGACAGAAACAGTTAAATTCAGAGGGGAGATTACATTTTTATAAAATACATGAATTTGTTCCAGAGATTTGTTCTACAATACATGTTTTATATTAAAAATGGCTGAGTAGATCGTATATGTTTTCACCATATCAAAAAAATAACTATGAGGTGATAGATATGGTAATTAGCTTGATTGTGGTGATCATTCCTCAATTTATACTTATATCAAGATTGTTACACTCTAGTCTGTAAACATACAAAATATTAACTTATCAGTTATATATCAGTAAAGTTATACAAATAAAAAATATATAAATATAATATAGGATGTGTTTAGCTTGAAGTGCCAGTCATAGACAGCTCTAAATTTAAGAATGGAAGCTAGAGTAAGACATAAATTTGAATGTACAGGCTACAGACTGAAAATAGGATTGAAAAGAAAACAGGAGTCAGCAAAAAACCAGAATGGGCTGGGTGAAGGGAAAGAAGATAAATTAGAGTGGTGAAGTACAATAGTAACCAAGCAAAGATAATACCCTGACAAGCAGGGATGGGAGTAGAATGAATATGGGAAAGCAGACTTTGGAATCGGACTTTTGAAAATCACTGGTTCCTTTTCAGGTTGCTGCTTTTTCTAATAGAGAGGACAGAAGTTGCATTCCAGAAGAGTAAAGAGAGAACGATCTGTGGAGGGTGATAGAAGTAGATTACTCTTTGAAGAAGGCCAACAGTGAGATACAGTGGAAGAAGGAGGATTGTAGTTTGGGAAGGCAACAGTCTACCCTTTCTGTTAGTTATGTACATTTATGTATTGAATCTGCTGTCTCCATGAAGGCAGGAATAATGTCTTTTTAATACTTCTGTGTAGCATCTTGTTCATGGATGTCGTGTATATTCTGTTTATATAGTTTAGGTCTTTAAGAATGGGGAGAATTCCATGTTTTTGTTTTTGTTTTTGTATATAGAAAGGACAGGGCCAGAGAGGAAAGGATTGAAAAAGTTAGAATGATTGGAAATACCTCAGTGAACCTGTCCCTAGTGTAGGTGGTGGGGAGATAGAAGACCTGGGTGCCAGAGTTAAAGTTTAACTCTAGAGAGCTGGCTTTGTGAGTTTGGAAAAGTTACCTAACTTATGTCTCAACTTCAGTTTCTGGCAAAATGAGAAGAATAATAGTGTTCACCTTAAATTATTGCGAGGAATAAGTGACATAGTGCATGTAAAGCATCTAGAGTAGTATCTACTACAAATGATGAATGCTCAGTAGGTATTAGTGATTATGATGTTGAACAAATAGGAAGGTCAGAGGTTGGTCACTTATAAGATCACAGACTACTTCAGCATCTCTTAGAAAACTGGACTGTAAAAGAAGACCACATTGAATTAAATTGAGATGGAAATTCCATAAAACATCCAAATAAATGAAAACTTTTTTTAAAGTTTAGGTGATATATTTTATAAAAATGAATAAAAATAATCTGTGTTCACACCCATTCAAAATCCATGTAAGTCTGACAGATTGGGTCCTCTATGCCCCATGTGGACTTTCTACTCAAGGCAGCTACTTGCTCTCCCCAGAAGGCACATCTATATGAATTATGCGTAGTTTCAGAAAAATTTTAGTGTTTGGGCCGGCGCCGCGGCTCACTAGGCTAATCCTCCGCCTAGCGGCGCCGGCACACCGGGTTCTAGTCCCGGTCGGGGCGCCGGATTCTGTCCCGGTTGCCCCTCTTCCAGGCCAGCTCTCTGCTGTGGCCAGGGAGTGCAGTGGAGGATGGCCCAAGTGCTTGGGCCCTGCACCCCATGGGAGACAAGGAAAAGCACCTGGCTCCTGGCTCCTGCCATCGGATTAGCGCGGTGCGCCGGCCGCAGCGCGCCGGCCACAGCGGCCATTGGAGGGTGAACCAACGGCAAAGGAAGACCTTCCTCTCTGTCTCTCTCTCTCACTGTCCACTCTGCCTGTCAAAAAAATAAAAAAAAATAAAAATAAAAATAAAAAAAAAGAAAAAGAAAAATTTTAGTGTTTGAATTTACTACTCATATTTGAATTTGCTTGTCATGTAGTTTGTTTTCTATCATGGGAATCGGATTGAAAATAGATATATTAGAATTTGTTCAAGTACGAGTGAAACAATCTATGATTGGATCATGCCTGTTTCTATAATTTTATTATAACATCTTTTATGAAGTGTAAGTTTGAGAAATGCTGTTTTATAGAAAGAAATCCAAAAATGTAAACTTGTGTTTTATATTATTTTTTTGAATTTTGGAAGTGGTTTCGAAGTTTAAACCAAAGGACTTCTTAGAAAAGAAAGCAAATAAAAGATTTTATTTTATGTGAAAATGATCTCAGACTGTATATACCTACCAAATTCTGAATAATTTTGATTATCTTTTAGTGAATTATATACTCACTATAAGTAGCTGGGTTTTTTTTTAAAGATTTATTTATTTATTTGAAAGCAGAATTATAGAGGGGCAGAGGCAGAGAGAGAGATCTTCAATCTGCTGGTTCACTCCCCAGATGGCCTCAACAGCCAGAAATGGGCCAATCCAAAGCCAGGAGCCGGGAGCCAGTAGCTTCTTCCAGTCTCCCACATGGGTGCAGGGGCCCAAGGACTTGGGCCATCTTCCACTGCTTTCCCAGGCCATAGCAAAGAGCTGGATCGGAAGTGGAGCATCTGGGACTCAAACTGGCGCCCATATGGGATGCCGGCACTGCAGATGGTGGCTTTAACCACTATGCCACAATGCTGGCCCCTAAGTAGCTATATATATTTTTTTTAAGTTTTGAAAAGATTTTATTTATCTGGGGGGGGGGGGGGCGGTGAGAAAAAGAAGGAGAGAGAGAGAGAGAGAGAGAGAGAGAGAGAGAGAGCCTAGCATTCCTATCTGCTGGCTCACTCACCACTTGCCTGCAATAGTGGGGAAGAGAAGAGCTGTGAATTCAGTCTAGTTCTCCCAATCACTTGAACCATCACCACTGCCTTCCAGGGTCTGCTTTAGCAGAAAGCTGGAGTCAGGAGATGGTGCCTTAGCACGGCACTCTGATGTGGGGCAGGGGCAACCTAACTGGCATCTTAATCGCTAGGGTAAATGCTCTTCCCTGTCTTTTTGAGTTATATAAAAGAGCTTAAATAACTTAAAAATAAACTCACTCAAAGCCTGAGGGATGAAATGAGAGCTTGGAGCCTGTGCATTTGGAGCATCTTCTAGGCCAGGTCACCTCGTGTAGAATTGTCTAAACACAGAAGGGCAGGTGCATCAGTTAACACTGTTCTGTCTTCATTTGGTCAGCTCTGCCATTTTAGAGTGAATGAAGTGAAAGCTGTTTGTGATTGAAAAAGCCCTGTAATTGAATTTTCTTTTATTTTTCAGTTTGCAGACAGTAGGTTGCATGCCTCCCCCTGTGTCTTCTGCAGTGATTTTAACCAAAGCAGTTGGTGGAAATGAGGTGAGTCATGGGGGCTAACTTTATACTTAAGTGCATGCTGTGTTTTGAACGTAGTTTTAAACCTGAATGAGTCATGTTGCCGAAAACTCGTAACTGCAGCCACTGATGAAAGGAGCCAGGTGTGTTCATGTACCAGGGGGAAGCTCAGATTGTGGTCATGAATAGAATTTGGAATTTCAAAGAGAGGAGCAAAGGAGATGAATAAAGAAGCATTGGTGATTTCCTCTACTTCAGTGGGAGGTTGGGACACAGAGGATTGAAGATTCCAAGGAAAAGGACTTTTCATCCAAGACTCACAGAGGACAGCTCCTATGGCTGTTCTTTAGTTTCTAAGAAACCAAAACCCATCCAAATGGGCAGGGGGAAAGGTTGGTGATGAGGCCATAACAAGAGCATTCAGGCCAGTTCTCTAGGACAAGTTCAAAGAAATTATCCGACTGCTCGGGGACAGTGACAAAACGTGCTTGTGCATTGGGGTAGCAATCGCCCATTTCAGAAGCTTTTAAAAGTGTGTCTTTGTGGCAGAAAGGCCTTGCGATTCATACTGAGGAGCTTTTGGGAAAGCTTGTTCCTCCTCTTCCACTTTTATTTTCTCATTCAGAATACTATTGAATGAAGATATAATGAGTTGGTTCCCACTTCAATTCATTGCTATGATTCTGTTTTCTTAATATTATTTCATTGGTACTTACTTAATCCTTCAAAAAGTATTTATGAAGTGCCTGCTATCTTCTCTTTTAGAATAAGTTTATTAAATGTGATTAAGAAATATGAAGTGCAAGCACTTGGCTTAGTGGTTATACACCTCTTTTGATGCCTGTATTCCGGGTGTGGTTTGAGTCCTGGATATCCTTCCGATGCAGCTTCCTGTTAATGTGCACTGTGAGAGGCAGTGATGGTGCCTGAAGTGGTCCCTGCCACCCACGTGCGAGAGCTGGATTGATTTTCAGGCTCCTGGCTTTGGCCTGTCCTAGCCTTGGGTATTGCAGGCATCTGGGGTCTGAACCAGTAAGCTCTCTCTGTCTCTGTCTCTATGCTTTTTAAATAAAGTAAAAAATTTTTAAATTTATTGAATCCTTGCTGCATTTTTTAAAATAGGCTTAATAAAGCATACAATAAGCTGCAAAAATCTAAGCAATTTAAGGTTTTAACATATGTGTACACCTGTGACCCTGAAATCAAGATGAAGAAGCTACCCACCACCCTCAGAAGTCCCCTTGTACCCTTTGACATCACTTCCTCCCATTCTCATGACCCCTCCTGACCTGATTTCTGTCACCGTAGACTTGTGTGTGCTTTCTGGAGTTTTATATAAGTACAATAAGTATTCAATATGTCATACAATAAGTATTCTTTTATTTTTCTTTTCTGGCTTCTTTTACTCAGCACAGTTATATATTTTGAGATTCATCAATATTATATGTTTATTGCTAGGTAGTGTTGTTTTGTAGGCATATACCAGTTTATCCATTTGCCTGTTGATGGACTTCTGGGCAGTTTCTAGTTTTAGGCTGTGAATATCAATGGACACATCTTAATGTGGATATGTATGCTCATTTCTCTTAGGAATGGCTAGGAGTGGAATGACTCAGTCATCTGGTAGGTTTATATTTTAGTGCAAGGAAGAATCATCTATAGTTATAAATCATCTAAGACCTTCTGAGATGGACAGTTTACCACTATGTAAGCATTCTTTTACCACAGATATATGTTTAACTTTCTAAGAACACTGTTTTTTTTTTCTTACTATTTGTTGACTTCTTTATTTAGTGGAGGCTTAAGCTTATGATCATAAAATAAACAAAGTAAGTCATTATAAAAATTAAAAGAAAAACTAAGAAAGGAAGGAGGAGGGAGGGGGAGTGTAGATGGGAGGGAGTGTAGGGTGGGAAGAATCACTATGTTCTTACATCCTAAAAAACTGCCAAACTATTTTCCAAACTATTTGTACCATTTTATATTTTAGTTATGCTAAATAGAAATTATCGGGGACCTTAGCAGAGTGGCTTTGATGGAGCATTGGGACAAAAGCTTGTTTGTAGTGGGCTCAAAACAAAGCAAGCAAACAGAAAAACTAAAGAAGAAAAATGGAAAGAGAAGAATTACAGGTAGCTTTGAGGTTCTTAGTGATAAAAAGGAGAGGAATGGAGATATGTTTTTTTTTTTTTTTAAGTGCAGCTATGACAGTATATTTCCATTTTGGTGAGAATGGTACAGTAGAGACAGAACTATTGATATAAGGGAGAAAGAGCAAGTAGTAGAGTAATATATTTGACCAACTGAGAGAGAATGCAGCCAGGTTTTATGAGTCTCAGTAAGAACTTGGACCATTCAGAATGATAGAAGGGATGGTAGAGTGTGCAGACAAAGGTGCATGTAGGTGGACACAAGGGGTGCACTTGGGTGTCCTGTTCAATGGCTTTTATTAACGGGTAGGAAGCAGAGTCAGCAGTTGGGCTGGATGATGGGGTAGGTGGTATCAACGTTTGAGACGAGAAGTGTGCTGCTTTCCTCTAAGTGAGGAGAGTGGGTTGGCTTGAAGTTGTGGTAGGGTTGGGAGGCAGCACTAAAATCCTAACTGACACCCATAGACATGTATTGAAAGTGAAGCCAGGCATCATGGCTGTATGTTTTCTCTTTGCTGCATTTAAATTCTTGGAGTATGAGTGGTATTGACTTTATTAAGCCAGGTAATTATTTTTAGTTGCCACAAAATTAGAGAGAGAGAAAGGAGTTATAGGAGTCTTGCACTAATGCCCACTATGGTTTTCTTCCTTCTTTTGCCTTGGAAGAATTTCATATATAGTTCTTTTATGGTATGTGTAAGACAAATGTTAATTGACTTGAAGGTGTCATTTATCACTTTCTAATGTGATTCCTGTAAGAAGTATATATTCTACATGGATTTAAATTAAAAGACTAGAAAAATCTTTTTGTTCTTAAATGACTTTGGTATGACTTCAAAGTTCATCCATTTTCTTGACATTAACATATAGCACTGGATTCTTTTGAAATGTATTTACATGTCGATTCCTCAGTAGATATTTAAATTATTTACATTGAAGTAGCAGGTTAATAATGTGGAATTTAGAAATACCTGTCTTATTTGGTAAAAGCATGGGTTTACTTCTTTAAGTGTTTATATTGTGGACCCTCAAGATTATCAAGTGGCTTTGTAGACCTGAGGAGTAAGATATAATTTTTCATCAATCTTGAAAATCAAATTTCAGAAATAAAGTCTGCAGGGTCCAGTTTAGTCATATCTTCTGATGTGAAATGAATAGACTATTTCACATTTACATCAGATTATGGGAGAAATAATCTAAAAGACAAGACAGTAGATTTTAAGTTTAATGTATTTCTTAAATAATGTTATTGGATAATTGATTGAGGGCTTTCATTGAAGTAAATGTAAGAGAAGATCCATCTCTTGTATGGTGTATCGGGAAAAATCTTATCAAAGGGTGGAAAGTGAATCTGTTGGTAGGTGTAAATGGAGAGGTCCAAAAGCTGGATCCTGTGCCGGATGCCCAGTCAGTGGTGGTGAACCTGTTTTGGTTATTCTGCCAAGAACCGTTTGGTTATTTATAACATCATTTGCAGTCCGTACAAAATTATCAACTTCATAATCAGCCTGCTATAGATTTATTGACTCTCGAGTCCCACCTGTGGCTTCCTTCGCAGGGGCAGACCAGATGATTTCATGAGTCTTTTATGCCCCGTGGACAGCTGGTCCCGCCTCCTGCTAGATGAAGGTTCGGATCTCACCTCCCTGCAGTTCTGTTTTGCCTTGCATGAAGGGCTTCCTGTCTCACCATGATAGTAGAATTGCTGTGGCATGTTTCCGCATTGCACTCTCCTTTCAAACTGACTGTACTTGGCAGTGTTTATGATATGTCCAAAAACTTCTTCCTCCAGGACTTTTTGTTACTAACTTCTTTATGTTAAGTGAATGTTTTGGTATATGTGCCTACCGCAACTTTATATATAATATGTGCATGTTTTTGTATACTCTCATTTAGTAAAGAAAGTGTGGTTGTGCAGTATATTTGCTTTTAATGACTTGGGGATGTATGTAGATACAGTGGTATCATTTGAAATGATTCTTTTACTTACTTTGTAAGTTGTTAGATAACTTAGGAGGAAATTTTTTTCCTGTTATATATGCTTTTAATTTTAAATGACTTTTTGGTAGAATTATTGATTACCAAGAGATTTTAACATGATTCAAAGAGTGATGGCATCCCTTTAAGTTTGACATTCAGACTGTGACAAGAAGTAGTCGTCTTAGTTTTTGTTAAGCTTAAAAATCATTTCTGTTATTACAACTCACGATATTTTTATTTCAGTGAGCCAACTAGAATTTATAATATTTTTAGTAGCAGAAGGAACTCAATGTATGTGCATGACAGTGTTTATACACTGGAAAGCCAGCATATCCTTTAGGTATTTACATGAAACTTTTTTCTTAAAGATTTATTTATTTATTTGAGAGGCAGAGTTAAAGACAGAGAGAGGGAGAGACAGAGAGAGATCTTCCATCTGCTTGTTCACTCCCTAGATGGCTGTAAGGGCCGGAGCTGGGCCAATCCAAAGCCAGGAGGTCTCCAACGTACAGGGGCCCAAGCACTTGGACCATCCTCTGCTGCTTTTCCAGGCACATTAGCAGGGAGCTGGGTCAGAAGTAGAGCAGCCAGGACTTGAACTGGTGCCCATATGGGATGCCAGCGCTGCTGGGGGAGGCTTAACCTACTACACCACAGTGTTGGCCCTAACATGAAACTGTTTTTAGAACTAACAGTTTTATTTTGTGCCTTTTTTACTTTTAGATTATTTTATATAAATACTAGAAATATAGTTGAATTCTTTTTTTTGTGATTGTTATTTATTAATACCAATTTTTTAAATGCAGTTTTTCAAAATTACAAAATGACCCAGTGCGCTATTGACGTAGTCTAGCTGGTGATGCAGGTAGTTGTGAGTGTGTGGTGTGTGGACATGTCCATTTTTTATATATTTATTTATTTAAAAGATTTATTTATTTGAAAGTCAGAGTTACACAGAGAGAGGACAGGCAGAGAGAGAGAGAGAGAGAGAGAGAGAGGGGTCTTCCATCCAATGGTTCACTCCCCAAATGGCCACATCGGCCAGAGCTGTGCCAATCCGAAACCAGGAGCTTCCTCCAGGTCTCCCACGTGGGTTCAGGGGCCCAAGGACTTGGGCCATCTTCTACTGCTTTCCCAGGCCATAGCAGAGAGCTGGATTGGAAGTGGAGCTGCCGGGACTGGAACTGGTGCCCATATGGGTTGACGGTACTTCAGGCCAGGGCGTTAACCCTGCTGTGCCACAGCGCTGGCCCCTATGTATTTCTTTTTCATGCATTTGAAAGCTGTGTGTGTGTGTGTGTGTGTGTGTGTGTTTGGAGGGAGGGAGAAAGAGAGAGAGAAAAAGAGAGAGGGAGAGGGAGAGAGATTCCATTTGTGGGTTTACTTTTCAGATGCCAGGAATAGTTGGGACTGGCTGGGGCCAGGCTGAAGCTTGGAGCCAGGAATCCAATCCAGCTCTCCCACCTGGGTTGTGGGGACCCAACTACTTGAACCTGCTGCCTCACAGGAGGCACAAGGTACAATAAACATGCACATATTATATATAAAGATGTGATATGTAAATATGCCACTATGTGCATTAGCAGGAGAGCTGTAATCAGAAGAGCTGTGACTTAAACCAGGCATTCTGATATGGTGTGCAAATATCCCAAGTGGTTTCTTTTCTTTTTTTTTTTAATTTATTTATTTTACTTAAAAGTCAGAGTTACACAGAGAGAGAAGGGGAGGCAGAGAGAGAGAGAGAGAGAGAGAGAGAGGTCTTCCATCTGCTAGTTTATTCCCCGATTGGCCACAATGGCTGGAGCTGGGCTGATCTGAAGCCAGGAGCCAGGAGTTTCTTCCAGATCTCCCACACGGGTGCAGGGGCCCAAGGACTTGGGCCATCTTCCACTGCTTTCCCAGGCCACAGCAGAGAGCTGGATCAGAAGAGGAGCAGCCGTGACTAGAACCAGGGCCCACGTGGGATACCGGCGCTTCAGGCGTTGGCTTTTCCTGCTAAGCCACAGTGCCATCCTCCCAAGTGGTTTCTTACTGTTATGCTAAATGCCTACCCCTAGTTCTTTTTTAAATAATAAAAAAAGTAATAAGACTTGGTGAATCCTAATTTTATTGCCAAATATGAGAAGATAGATAAAAATATTTTATTACTTATCTAACCTGGGAGACATAGAATAAACTCCTATTCATTGTTTAAAACCATGTACATTTGTTTAATATAAAATTCAGTATGTTTCCCAAAAGCCTTGCAAAGTTTTAAACTTTGTGAGACTTGTTAAGAGAATCATTGTATTGAAGTTGTAGTTACTCTGCCTTATTGTAACTACCACAGGGATTCCCTTTTGATTAATTAATGAAAAGGCGGGGGGTGGGGGGAGAAACTTCCCATAACCTGGTTCACTCCCTGTATGTCCTCAGTGGCCACAGCTGGCCATTACAGCCATGTGGAAAGTGAACGAGCAGAGAGATCTCAGTCTCGCTGTTTCTCCCTCTCCCTCTCTTTAACTCTACCTCTCAAATAAATAAAGAAATCTTTTTTTTTAAAGTTTAACATAAATACCCAAAGGATATACTGGCTTTCCAGTGTATAAACATTGTTATGCACATACATTGAGTTCCTTCGGCTGCTTAAAATTATTATAAATTCTGGTTGGCTCACTGAAATAAAGGTAACTTAAGTTGTAATAACAGAAATGATTTTTAATCTTAACAAAATCTAAGAAGACTACTTGTCTCAGTGTGAATGTCAAGTTTAAAGGGATGCCATCACTCTCCATATGGGTTGCAGGAACCCAGTTACCTGAGCCATCGCTGCTGCCTCCCAGGGGCTGCATTAACAGAATGCTGAAGCTAGAGGTGAGTATTGAATGCAGGCACCCCAGTGTGAGATATGGGCATCTTAACTGCTCAGCCAAATGCCTGTCCCAGGATGACTTTAGAAAAGAAATTCTGGGGCCAGTGTTGGAGGTTAAGCCTCCACCTATGATACTGGCATCCCATTTGGACACCAGTTCGAGTCCTGGCTGCTCCATTTCTGATCCAGCTTGCTGCTAATGTGCCTGGTAAAGCAGCAGAAGATGGCCCAAGTTCTTGGTGGGAAGATCTGGAAGAAGCTCTGAGCTGCTAGCTTCAGCCTGGTCCAGCTATGGCCATTGTGGCCATTTGGGGAGTGAACCAGCAGATAGAAGATCTCTCTCTTTCTCTCCTCTCTGTTTCTTCTCTCTCTCTCTGTAACTCTGCCTTTCAAGAAAAACAAAATAAAAAATGGAATTTTTTTTTTAAGAAATCAAGGTTGTTTCTCTGTTTTCTCAAGAGAGACTTCAGTGGTTTTCATACTGTCACAATAGAAATATTTCATTTCCTTGCCATTTATGCTGGTGTTTAGTGAGAAATAAGGCAGGATTTGGGATAAGATGCACTCTTCTTTTACCTCAATATTTTTTCTTATGGACCCTGAGAAAAGAGAAGGATTCAGCTACAAGAATAACCTAAAAATGTAAGTAAAAATGAGGTCTTAACTGTAGAATGAAGTTGCAAAGCTGTATGTGAAATTTTGTGATTCTGGGTATTAGAACAAGTAGAAGAAGTATATAGTTATGGATCTCTGCCTTCAATTCTTGGAAGAGAAAGAAAAGAAAGACATTAAGAAGTGCAGTGGAAAAGAACCAGTCTAAGTTAGAAAGGAGCTCTCAGTCAGATGGAGGGGTGATGTTTACCTAAAGTCTGTTTTCTGTGTTAGGGCTAAACCTGGTCATTTAAACTATGAAAATAGGCAGGTTCTACACTAATAACAGTGTACTGATTTTGGACATGTTATTTATATTTGTTTGTCTCTCAAAATGAATTGCATGGATCACTTGAATTGGCATTACCTAGGTGATTAGAAAAATATGCTTAAATACTTCATGTCTACCCTAGATCTGTTGAGTTAGAATGTGGTGGGTGGACCTCAATCTTCTTTTGAAAATTCTGAAATCTCTCTTATCTACAAAAGATGTGTAAAACATATATGTACAGTTTAAAGCATAAAGAACACTTCTGTGTATACCAGTTATCTTTAGAAATAGAAAGTGGAGTTCAGCCAATAGTTAAGCACTCCCTTTACTCAAGACACTGTTTCCCACCATGGAGAATAAGATTTATGGGGAGAAAAAGTCATTTTTTGCTAAGCCATCACAAAGGTCAACAAAAGAAATCAGAAGACATTGTAACCAGAGTTTTATATAACATGGGAGGCTTTAGCAAGGATGATGAAAGAACCAGGGAGAGCTGGATTTTTATGCTAAGTCTGCTGAAAGCAGTGGCGAGCTGCTGGAGAAGAGTGGCTGGATGTAATGCTAATGCACAGGCACATTAGCAGGACCTGTTTGTTCACTTTATTTCCTGTATCTCTGTGAGACGTTCCTTCCTCCCTAACTGCCGGGTATGGGGCAATACACGCCAGGATCTACTTCAGGCAACAGGGAAGAAAGGTCCAGAGTGACCTTGCAGCTTCTATGACTCGTTTCTGGGGAGAGGAATTTTAGTTTCCGTGAACTGCTCAGAGGGAAACAGAGGGACTGAACAGGAGGGAGGGGAAAATAAGAGAGACCTCGGTTCTGAGGCCCACTTGTCTCCTTCAACTCAGAGCAAGTCAGCATGCGCAGGCCCATATTTGGGGGTGTTGAGTTCTGAGACCCAACAATCTGATGCCCGCCTTTGAGGAACTTAGATTTAGTGTGATTTCATGCTATTCAAAACCTCTGTTTCATGTTCCAAACCTCACAAAACACATTCCAAGTGAGGTCACAACTCCCAGCTGTGTGGGACAGCCAGGACATCAGCTTAAGAGTCTGGACTGTGTTCGCTGCTTGTAGGCAGGAGGCTGTCACCTTACCTAGTCTAGGATTCAGTGTGCTGCTTTTTTTCTTTTTCTTTTTTTTAAATTATTTTGTTTAAGGAATACAACTTCATGCATTTAATATATACAGATTTGGGGATATAACGCTTCTTCCTCTAACTCCCTCTCACCCATACTCCTGCCTTTCTTCCTCTTCCCTCTTCCTTTCCCATTATTTTTTACACAAATAAATTTTCAGTTAATTTTTATACTCCTTAACCCTACACTAAGTAAAGAGTTCACCCATTAGTATGAAGAAAAAAAGAAGTAAAGAACAAAAACAAACAAATGAGAAAATCATTGTTCTCTGACAGTCAAGGCAAGGGCTGTTCAAAGTCATTGCATCTCAAAATGTCAGTTTAACTCCTATAGATTACATTTTAAGTACTCTATTAGTTACCACATATCAGAGAGACCATGTGGTATTTGAGTTTTTGTGACTGGGGTATTTCACTAAGTATAATGGTTTCCAGTTGTATCCATTTTGTTGAAAATGACAGGATTTCATTTTTTATTGCTGGAGAGTATTCCATGGTGTATATATACCATAATTTCTTTATCCAGTCTTCAGTTGATGGACATCTGGGTTGATTCCATATCTTAGTTATTGTAAATTGAGCTGAAATGAACATGGAGATACAGATAACTCTTTCATATGCTGATTTCAGTTCCTTTGGATAAATTCCCAGGAGTGGGATGGTGGGGTCATATGGTGGGTCTGTATTCAGCTTGCCACAGTAGCTGTACCAGTTTACATTTCCACCAACAGTGGATTAAGGTTTCTTTCTCCCCCTATGTTTGCCAGCATTTCTTTGTTGATTTCTGTATCACAGCCATTCTAGCTGGGGTGAGGTGAAACTTCATTGTGGTTTTGATTTGCATTTCCCTGACTGATCGTGATCCTGAGCATTTTTTCATGTGTCTATTGGCCATTTGAATTTCCTCTTTTGAAAAGTATCTGTTCAGGTCCTTTGCCCATTTCTTAATTGAATTGTTTGTTCTGTTGTTGTTGAGTTTCTTGAGCTCTTCATAGATTCTGGAAGTTAATCCTTTGTCAGTTGTATAGTTTGCAAATATTTTCTCCCATTCTGTAAGTTCCCTCATAACTTTGCTATGGCATTGTCTGTGTATACAAAGGCTATTGATTTTTGTGTGTTGATTTTATATCCTACTACTTTACCAAACTCTTTTATGAGTTCCAATAGTCTCTTTGTGGAGTCTTTTGAGTTCCCTGTATATGGAATCATGACATCAGCAAATAGGGATAGTTTGAATTCTTCCTTCCCTATCTGTATTCCTTTGATTTCTTATTCTTGCCTAATGGCTCTGGTTAAAAATTCCAGGACTATATTAAATAGCAATGCTGAGAGTGAGCATCCTTATCTGGTTCCAGATCTTAATGGGAATGCCTCCAATTTTTCCCCATTCAGCAGGACACTGGCTATAAGTTTCTTATAAATTGCTTTGATTATGTTCAGGAATGTTCCTTTTATACCCAATTTGCTTAAGGTTTTTATCATAAAAGGGTGTTGAATTTTGTCAAATGTTTTCTCTGCATCCATTGAGATAATTATGGTTTTTGGTCTTCAGCTTATTAAGGTGTTTAATCATGTTTATTGATTTTCAGATGTTGAACTATCCGTGCATACCAGGAAGAAATCCCACTGGGTCTGGGTGAATGGTCTTTCTGATGTGTTGTTGGATTTGATTGGCTAGTATTTTGTTGAGGATTTTTGCATCTGTTTTCATCAGGACTATTAGTCCGTAGTTCTCTTTCTCTGTCGTATCTTTTCCTGGCTCTGGGAATTAAGGTGATTCAGGCTTCACAGAAGGAGTTTTGGAGGATTTCCTCCCTTTCAATTGTTTTGACTAGCTTGAGAAGAAGTGGAATCAGTTCTTCTTTAAATGTCTGGTAGAATTCAGCAGTGAAGCTGTCAGGTCATGGACTTTCTGGGCTTCTCTTTGTGGGAAGGGTCTTTATTACTGATTCAATCTCTGTCTTGGTTATTGGTCTGTTTAGGTATTTTTTGCCTTCATGACTCAACTTAGGTAGGTTGTATCTGTCTAGGAATTTTTCCATTTCTTCTAGGCTTCCCAATTTGCTGGCATACAGCTCTTCATAGTAATTCCTGATGATTCTTTTTTATTTATTTCTGTGGTATCTGTTGTTACATTTCCTTTTTCGTCTCTTGATTTTGTTTCTTTGGGTCTTCTCTCTCTCTCTCTCTTTTTTTTTTTTTTTTTTTTTTTTGTGTGTGTGTGTGTGTGTGTGTGCATTGGGCCAATGGTGTGTCAGTTTTTTTTTTTATTTTTTCAAGAAGCCAGCTCTTCTTTTTATTGATCTTTTGTATATTTTTTTGGTTTCAATTTTATTTCTTCCTTAATTTCAATTATTTCTTTCCTCCTACTAATTTGTGATTTGGTTTGTTGCTTTTGTCTAGGTCCTTGAGATACATTGACAACTCATTTATTTGATGGCTTTCTGGTTTCTTGATGTAGGCACTAATTGCTATAAACTTCCCTCTAACACTGCTTTTTCTGTATCCCCAAAGTTTTGATATAAGCTATTGTCATCTTCATTTGTTTCCAGAAATTTTTTAATTTCTGTTTTGATTTCTTTTATGACCCACTGTTCATTTAGGAGCATGTTGTTCAGTTTCCATGTGCTTGCATATGTTCTTGAGATTCTTGAATTGTTGGTTTCAAGCTTCAATCCATTGTGATCACAGTAGGTGCACAGTATGATTTTGATTTTTTTGAATTTGCTGAGACTTGGTTTATGGCCTAACATATGGTCTATACTGGAGAAAGTTCCGTGCACTGCTAAGAATGTGTATTCTCCAACTGTGGGGTGAAAAGTTATGTAGATATCAATTTGGTCCATTTGATGCATAGTGTCAATTAGCTCTGTTGTACCTTTGTTGATTTTCTGTCTGCTTGATCTATCCATTGATGAAAGTGGGATGTTGAAGTCCCTTGTTATTGTTGTATTGGAGTCTTTGTCTCCTTTTGGGTATGTTAACAAATCTTTTAAGTAGCCAGACACTCTACAATTATTATAGTAATACCTTCCTGTTGTATTGATCCCTTCATCATTACATGGTGTCCTTCTTTGTCTCTTCTAACAGTTTTTGTTTAAAATCTATTTTGTCTGATATTAGGATGGCTACCCCTGCCCTTTTATTTTTCCACTTACATAGAATGTCTTTTTCCATACTTTCACTTTCAGTCTACGTGTATCTTTGTTGGTGAGGTGTGTTTCTTGTAGGCAGCAAATAGATGAGTCTTGTTTTTTAATCCATTTTGGTCAGTCTGTATCTTTTACCTGGAGAATTGAGACCATTTACATTCAAGGTAACTATTGATAAGTAACTACTTGGCCCTACCATTTTCCCATGAATATTCCTATTGTTTACTATAGATTTCTTTTGTGATTTTCTGTCTGTGCATTCGTTCACAATGGTGGGTTTCTGTGTTTCCGTGTGTAGCAACTTTCTTTCAATTTCTGTTTGTTATGGAAGGTCTTTATTTCACTTTCATTCATAAATGAGAGCTTTGCAGGGTACAGTATCCCAGATTGACAATTTTTTTTCTCAAGATTTGGACCATATCTTGACATTGTTTTGTAGCCTGTAGGGTTCTGATCAGAAGTCAGCTGTGAATCTAATCGGAGATCCTCTGAAGATAATCTGGCATTTCTCTCATGCACACATTTTGGAATCTTTTCTTTATGCTTTGCTTGGAAAGTTTGACTACAATGTGTTGTGGTGAAGATATTTTCTGGTCATGTCTATTAGGAATTCTATGTGCTTCTTGTACTTGGACCTTCCTTTCTCTAGGTTAGGGAAATTTTCTGTAATTATTTCACTAAGACCTTCTCTTCCCTTCTCTTTTTCCACAACTTTAAGCACTTCTATGACCTGTATGTTGGGTTGTTTGATAGTATTCCATATATCTCCAACACTATTTTTAAGTTTTCTAATTTCTTTTTTTTTTTTTGTTTTTTTGGTGTGACTAAAATTTCTAGAGATTTGTGTTCTAGCTCGGATATTATTTTTTTTTGCCTCACGAACTTTGTTGTTAAGGCTTTCCACTGTGTTTTTTATTTGATTGATTGAATTCTTCATTTCTAGTATTTCATTTTGATTTGTTTTCTTCTTCTCCTTTTTTTTTTTTTTTTTTTTTGACAGGCAAAGTGGATAGTGAGAGAGAGAGAGACAGAGAGAAAGTCTTCTTTTTGTCGTTGGTTCACCCTCCAATGGCTGCCACAGCTGGCGTGCTGCAGCCGGCGCACCGCGCTGATCCGAAGGCAGGAGCCAGGTGCTTCTCCTGGTCTCCCATGGGGTGCAGGGCCCAAGCACTTGGGCCATCCTCCACTGCCTTCCCGGGCCACAGCAGAGAGCTGGCCTGGAAGAGGGGCAACCAGGAAAGAATCCGGCACCCGACCACGACTAGAATCCGGTATGCTGGCGCCGCTAGGTGGAGGATTAGCCTATTGAGCCGTGGCGCCGGCCTTGATTTCTCTTTAAAATTAAAATTTCATGGGAAAATTTTTCATTCCTATCATACAGTTTTCTTTGGCTCATGAATTTGCTTCTTATTACTTTTGAGTAATCCTATGATTAGTTTTTTGAATTCCATTCCTAGCATTTCCTCAATCTCTTTATCTTCACATTCTAATAGTGAAATGTTGTACTCCTTTGTGGAGGTTATAGTGTCTTTCTTGTTTCTTGAATTTTTGCATTTATTTTTAGGCATTTGTGGAATTTTTTTTTCTCTGCTGGCTTTTTATCTTTGAGCTATGCCTCTGTGGATTAATGGAATTTCTACTCTTTCAGTGAATACCACGAGGTGTGTGGTGGGTGTGGCCAGGGAGTTCTGGTCAGTGCTCTAGGATGGAGCAAGTATCTGGGGTAATATCCAAGTTGGGCGTGCTAGTGTTCCTCTGGTTAACTGGATGGAGAGGAATGGTCACCTCTGTTGGTGTGATCACTCCTTCTCTTCCAAGCTGAGGAGAGCCCAGGTGTTAGCCTCCAGTGTGTCTCTTCCACTCCAACACACATATGATCTGCTTTGCCCCTCCTGTGAGCACTGTTCCCTCCACTATGAACTGCTGTAGGCAACCAAGGAACTCTGAGAGTGTGCCACAACACTCTGAGTGCCCTGATCAAAGCCATACCCTATCTCCTTTCAAGGGATCACAGTGTTTTCTTAGTCTGATCAGCCAGGGCTCCCATGATCCAGGAGTACAAGTGGAGCCACTCTGCCTGGCTAGCCCATCCTGACCACAGGGGAACTGAGGCGCTCCCAGAGCCACTGTCCTCATATGTTCCAGCCCACTGGATCGATTCTTCTCCTCCCAACCAGATTTGATGCCAGTGGGGTACACAAGTTTTTCTCTCTTGTGAGATCTCTGGATCACAGTCACACACAATACCTGCTAGCTGCAGCCTTGCTTATTGTGCTGGGTGCATAGGAGAGTCCTGCAGGCAGCACTTCCCTTCCTTAGGGACGGCTCCTCCCCCCCCATTGCCAGGTGGGTACAGCTGGCGCAGTGGAGACTTGTCTCTATCATTTGCTCTTGCACTGCTGTGGATGCCCCTGCTAACTGGGTGGAGGGTGACCCCAACAGTTGCTGGGTGTGTGCATTCAAGTTGGGGTGGCCACTACATGCCTATGTCCAAAAATGGTACCAGCCCTCCTACCACTGGCTGCAGGTCACTGTTGTAGGAGGGAGGAGGGGAGAGAGAGCGATGTGCTGCTTCCCTCCCACCTCCCCATGAGCAGTTGCCTTGCTGTCCTGAGGGATCCCAGCTGGACTCAGAAAGGTACAGTTCACTAAGCTGTGCCTCCTGATGTATCAATAGCATCATGGGCCCTGGAAGTCCAATCTGACCTGTTTGGCCAGGGCAGACATCCTCTTTCCCAGATCCAAACTGCTGGGTGTTCTGTTGTCTCACTGTACCTTGCCATGTGTCTGCTCCTTCCTCACGGGTCCAGGCTGTTTCTACTGCTTTAGCAGGATCTCCACTGCAGTTCCTCCTGCAGCTTTACCCCTAGAGTGCACTTTCTCCACTTCTGTTAGTTTTACCCCACATAAATCAGTGCACCCTGTCGCTATTCTGCCATCTTAGAAACTCCACTCAGTGTGCTTCTTAAATGAAACATATTTTGCTGGCATTTTTATTATATTTCATTTAGCAGGTTGAACGATTTTAGAACACTTTGATAGTCATATTGAATTCAAAATACATATTTTTTAAAAGTTTTGACTTTGGATTGGAAGAAAGATACAAGTAAAAGTGGTGTGTGTGTGTGTGTGTGTGTGTGCACACGCACCCATGTGTGCCTGTGTATTAATTTCATCAATGGAGTCAGTACCCAAATCTCTTCAAAGATAATTTAAGGGTGTCTCCTGAGCAATGAAAATGATCACATGTGGTGAACTCTTTAAGTCATAGATGAAGGTCATGGCAGTCCGAGTGTATTTAAAAAAAGGTTCTCTATCTGCTTGGAAAGCAAATGAAGCTCTCATTACTAACTTTAAAAGTACAGCTATGAGATTTTTACTAGAGGTGAAAGATCAAATCATCACAGTCCAAAAGGAGACTGAAAGTTCAATTTCTGGCTTATCAAAGAGGCATGAAACATTTCAGGGTTATTTTGCATTATCAGTAGGGAGTTAGTCTTGCTAACCCAATGCATGAAGATAAGATTCATTGAAACATTTATAAAGGTAGTTTTAGTAGATATAATCAGGAGTGGGGGGAGGTAGGGAGGGAGGACAGACTTGGAGCGAGAAGGAGATCTGACTTGTCATTTACTCTCTTCTCCACCAGCAAGCACTTGGCCTTTTTGTTCCTTGCTTTTCTCTTCTGTTAAGTGGGGTTACTGCTTTTGGGTAGGTTCCTGGCATCCTGGAGGAATCTTAGGTCTAAAAAGGTTGTCAGGATTGAACTTTTTTGCCTGTTGGCAGATGTGTGTTTCTCAGCCTTCTGTCTCTCATGCTGTCTGGGAAAGGCAATATGTTTCCTTGTTTGATAGGAGCAAATATAGAAGTAACAGCAACAGCAACAAGAAATTTGGTCCCTATGCTTCTTCTAGACCGACCCTTTAACTTCAGTCTTATCTTCTGTGTTGGATTAGAGTTCTTAGGGACACTAGAAAGAGTTCACTGTGCTTATTTTAAATTGCTATAAAACTTCCTTGAAACACCTCAATTTCCCAAGATTTTGTGTATAGCTTAAAATTTTCTTACATGATTCTAATGCCTCTCAAATTGTTTTCCATTTCTACTACTCTAAACTACAAGAGTCCCTTCTTAATGACCAACAGTGGTGTGTGGTTAGCAGGTGCATGGCCAGTTCTCAGTTCTCATCCTCCGTGACCTAACTGCAGTCTTTTGTAACTTACATCCAACTTCCTTCTGCTTCCCTGACACAATTCGCTCCTGATTTTCTTCCTGGATCTCATCACTTCTTCTCTTCTCTGATTCTTTTCCTGTCCCAATGGGAAGTGTCTTCTGGAGACCTGATAATAACTGATAGAATTAAAAAGGAGAGAACGATCCAACATGGGAAGCAGGATACACAGCATACTCGGAATGGCAGATGCCCTAAACAGCACTCTGGCCTCAGAATCAGCCCTTAAGGGATTTGGATCTGGCTAAAAAGCCCATGAGAGTTTCTCAGGCATGGAAAGCCAAGACACTGTGGCAAAAAAAAAAAAAAAAAAAAAAAAAAAAAACCCTAAGGGCCGGCGCTGTGTCACGCTAGGTTAATCCTCCTCTGGCGGTGCCAGCATCCCATATGGGCACCAGTTCTAGTCCCAGCTGCTCCTCCATCTTTCAGTCCAGCTCTCTGCTGTGGCCTGGGATATCAGTGGAGGATGGCCCATGTGCTTGGGTCCCTGCACCTGCATGGGAGACCAGGAAGAAGCACCTGGCTCCTGATAGGCACAGCTCCGGCCATTGTAGCCATTTGGAGAGTGAACCAACGGAAGGAAGACCTTTGTCTATGTCTCTTTCTCACTGTCTGTAACTCTACCTGTCAAATAAATAAATCAAAATCTTAAAAAAAAAATGACCTAAATGAAAGATCTCCGTGAGTGAGATCCCAGCGGAAAGAACCAGCCATCAAAGAAGGAGATACCTTTCTCTGAAGGGAGGAGAGAACTTCTACTTTGATTATGGCCTTGTCTAAATAAGGTAGGAGTTTGTGAACTCAAGAGGCTTTCATAGCCTTGGCAGCTCACAAGAGCCTCAGGTGATCATTGACATCGTAAATAAGAGTGTCAATTGTTAAATCAACAATGGGAGTCACTGTGTACTTGCTCCTCATGTAGGACCTCTGTCTTAATCAGTTGTACTATGAGAATTAATCATAAAATGTGTCTTCAAACAGTACTTTATACTTTGTGTGTTTGTGTGGGTGTAAACTGTTAAAATCTTTATTTCGTATGTAATAAGTTGGTCTTCTGACAACCATTCTTAAGCGTTTAAAAATTAATAGGAAATTGATCTCTGTGGAACATGGGAGTGGGAATAAGAGAGGGAGGGGATATATAGGACGGCACATACTCAATCAGACCTACCTCCAATGGTGGAACTGGAAATGTGCCAGGGGATTTCAACTCAATCTTACCAAGGAGGCAGGTTCCAATGCCAGCACACTTGGTAAAGAGACAAATATAAATACACAACTGATCCAAAAGATAGGGTAAGTGTCGAAGAGAGTACACAAATAAGACCAGTGTAAGCAAATAATGAAAGATAGAATCAAAAGGGTTGAGAATGATCCTGCGGGGGAAGCAGGTCACACAGCAGACTCATAGAATGGCAAATGCCCAAAACAGCACTCCTGCCTCAGAATCAACCCTTGGGACATTCGGATCTGACTAAAAGGTCCATGAGAGTCTCGCAGGCATGGAAAGCCATGACACGGTGGCAAAAAACAATCTAAATGAAGGATCTTGGCGAACAACGCTCCAGCAGAAGGATCAGGCCATCAAGGAGAGAGGCGCCTTTCTCTGAAGGGAGGAAGGAACCTCCACTGTGATATGGCCTTGACTAAACAAATTCAGAGTTGGTGAAATCAAGGGGCTTCCATAGCCTAGACAGCTCATAGCAAGAGTCTCGGGTGATTGCTGACGTCATAAATAAGAGTGCCAATTGTTAAATCAACAACGGGAGTCACTGGGTTCATGCTCCCTTCGCAGGATCTCTGTCCTTAATATGTTTATGTATGAAACTCAAAAACAACACTACTAGTCGAACAATACCCTATACCTGGTTCGGTTGTGTGAGTGCAACCTGTTGAAATCCCTGCTTAGTATATACTAAATTGATCTTCGGTATATGAAGGTAACTGAAAATGAAATGTGATGAAGGGGGGAGAGGGGAGAGGAAGTGGGTGAGGGGAGGGCCACGGGAGGGAGGGAGGTCGGGGGGGAAGTCACAACAATGCAAAAGATGCGTTTTATATTCTACTTAAAACTATTGGTTGAGCTCTGTAATTAATACACAATTACTCTTAGGTGTTTAATTAATGCTATAACTAGTACTCAAATAGTATTTTACACTTTATGTTTCTGTGTGGGAGCAAAATGTGGTAATCTTTACTTAACATACGCTAAATTGATCTTCTGTATATAAAGATAATTGAAAATTAATTGTGATGTGAAGGGGAAGGGAAGAGGGAGTGGGAGAGGGGAGCGTTGTGGATGGGAGGGAAGACACGGGGTGTGGGGGAGGAGGCTATTGTGGTCCATAAGCTGTACTTTGGAAATTTATGCTTATTAAATAAATTTAAAAAAAAAATAAAAAAAAATTAAAAAAAAAAAAAAAGAAAATGAGTCTTGATGAAGAATGGGATGGGAGAGGGAGTGGGAGATGGGATGGTCGCGGGTGGGAGGGAGGTTAAGAGGGGAAAAACAGCTATAATCCAAAAGTTGTACTTTGGAAATTTATATTTATTAAATGAAAGTTAAAAAAAGGAAAAAAAAAAGAATTGAAAGACCTTGTTTAGCCCTACAAGCTTCTGAGTCCTCTTCTTTCTATAGCTAAAGCCGTGTGACCTCTACCTTTTCAGTCCAACTCTGACACTAGAACCAGGCTTAATCTTAATCTTAATCTTGGATGAAATGAGATTACTACAGCTCAACATACCATGGCACGATATTAGTACCTTTGCTGCTGGGTCCCCGGACCTTGAGCAAAGGATGCCCCTGGCATGAGCTCAAATCATGGATTTGAGTCTTGCTTTTACTATCACTCAGCTGTTGATCTCAGCAAGCCCTGGGCCTCTCTGAGCCTGGGTTTGCCACCTGAGGAGCCATATTCGCATACTTACTTCCTAGGATTGCTTACAAACATCTCGTGAATTTGCACATGGAAGTACTTACAAACTGTGGAAGAACAAATGGAGCAAACATCAACATTATATCATTGTTTCAGAGGTTTGTCACTGATAAAATCACTTGTGTTTTTGAGTCATTGCCATGGCTTTCTCAAGAATTTTATCTACTACATTTACTCATTCTCTAACTTTGTTCAAAAATAAATGTTGAGTACTTGCTATAGCTTGGAGTGTGTATAGTATATTTATAGAATTTTCAGTTTAGTAGGAGGTATGAAACAGAAAATTGCAGTATAATATGGTGTTTAAATACATTAACAAGGTGATGGCTATTAAATAAATTTAATAAACTGGGTGATCTAAGCTTATTAGTCTGTGTTATAGTTAATCCTAAATATTTTTGAATAAATATTTCCTGTCATAACCTGGAATACTCGTGTCAGATATCCAAAGTAACCCCTTCTGATAATGAAAGGGCATAGGAAGCTAAATTAGTAGTTGAAAGATTGCTTTGAGAACTTAGAAGCAGATATAAGGGTTTGAGTGGATTTATATGCTCTTTCCCCTAAACTGTGAAACTTTAGAAAAGTATCCCAGCTCCTTGCAATAAGCAACTAAGCCACAAACATTTTCTGGTAACATGCACCCTCCACCCTAAATAAACATTGAATATTTGCTATTAATCTAATTCTTCTTTTTCAGTATCAGAAAATCTGCATATATTAAAGTGACAAAGCTTTTTGCTTTTGATAATTTGATTTATGTTAACTAGCTACATTTTGAATACCAGATTTCCTTTTCAGGGAAATCCATTAGTGATTTTGAGGAAACACTAAACACATTTTTAGCTTTTCTCTTAGCTAATCTAATCTGATTAACATTTGATTTTTTTTCTTATTATGGAGAATTTATTTTTTTTTTCGGATTTATTTATTTATTTGAAAGGCAGAGTTAGAGAGAGAGAGACAGAGATCTTCCATCTGCTGCTGCACTCCCCAAATGGCTGCAACAGCCAGGGCTGGGCCAGGCCAAAGCCAGGAGCCTGTCACTCCATCTGGGTCTACCACATGGATCCTGGGGCAACAGCCTAACCCAGAATGCCAGGATGCTGGCCCAGAATGTGATTATTTTTACCTTTTTTTTTTAATTAAAGGAATGAACCTTTTAGAGTTCTGTGGCATATGTATACACTGACTATATGCTAGTTACACATTTCTGTAAACAATAGGGGATCTAGGTGTGAATACTGTGTCACAGTGGGTTAGCTGCTGCCTGGGATGCCTGCATAGTATATTGGAGTGCCAACTGGAGTCCCAGCTGCTCCACTTCTGATCCAGCTCCCTACTAATATATGTTGTGGGGTAGTATGTAATGGCTCCAGTGCTTGGGTCCCTGCCACCCACATGGGGGACCTGGGTGGAGTTCTGCACTCCGATCTTCAGCCTGGCTCAGCGTTGGCAATTGCAGGCATTCGGGAGTGAACTGGCGGATGGAAGATACTTCTGTTAGTCTCTCTCTCTCTTTCTCTCTCTCTCTCTGTTGCTCTGCTTTTCAAGTTGATGAAAATAAATAAATAAATAAATAAATATTTTTAAAAAGTAGGAAACCCATTCTCCAAGTTTAGTAAACCATAGACTTGTGGAAATACCAGTAAGTTAAACCTCAGAAGACTCAGCTTCTTTTGACCCTGCTCTAACCACCTCTATAACCTGGGGTATTCTCTCCCTCTCTCTATTTTTTTTCCTCAGATTTTTAACACTTGTGTGTAGGTAGAGCTGTTTTAAATGAAAATATTTAGAGAAAATACATATAAGAATCTATATAAATGAGAGGAGATGATCTGTCAGTTTAAACTGTTTCCTTCTTGGTGAAACAATCTCCTTTATTGCATTAATTGAAGACGTCTATGCTTTCTAAACTATTCTTATGAGATTATATGCCATGTAAAAGAATATTACACTGGGGCCAGTCTTGTAGATTAACAGATTAAGCCTTGGCTTATAGTACCAGTATCTCATATGGGTGTTGGTTCAAGTCCCGGCTACTCTGCTTCTGATCCAGCTCCCTACTGATGTGCTTGGGAAAGCATTAGAGGATGACCCAAGTCCTTGGGCCCCTGCACCCATGTAGGAGACCTGGATAAAACTCCTAGTTCCTGGTTTTGGCTTGGCCCAGCCCTGGCTGTTGCGGCCTTTTGTGAAGTGAACCAGCAGATGGACAATCATTCTATGTTTCACTCTCTCTCTGTAACTCTGCCTTTCAAATAAATAAAACAAATCTTGGAAAAAAGAATATTGCCTCATATTTGTATCTTTCACATGGTGTCTAGCAGAGTTTTTATTAAGAACATGGGAGTTGAAGAGTAGGCTAACAGAAGGAAGCTTGAATTTTACTGTACTGCTCCAAACTTTGGAAATAACCATTTAAAACTTTCCTCACTTTATAGAGACAGTAGGCTCTGTCTTTTAAGTACCCAATGAGAAGAGCCTGCTTATTTCAATAAGATTAATCATGGCCAAGAACACTCGGATCCAAAATAACACTGAACATATCTAGTGGGCTGAAACACACTCTAATCAAGTGCCACATTCATTTAAAGGTCCCTGTGGACCTTTATTTTATTTTATTTTCATTTATTTATTTTATTTTCATTAAAAACAACAACAAAAACAAAAACCCATAGCCACAGATAGAATCTGCAAAGCTTCTCAGAATCTCATTACAGTACGTGTAATCCACTCCCTCCTCTCCTTTCTTCCCCCATCTGCTTCCACCTGTTCTCAATGCCTGTCTCGGTTTCTTCCCATTTATTTTGGAAAGCAAAGTGCTAATCCATAGTCACAGAATTGATTTGTGAACCACAGGTTGAGAAGCACTACGTTAGACTGTAGGGGACACCTGCGATCCGCATTGCCTCTTCAGCCACCTCCTGTGATATCTGAACCAACCCTGTGACCTTTTGCTGGCCTCCCATCACTTGCAGACAGTCCTGTGGTGTTGGCCCCACACCACTTTGAAAACTTTGATTTCAGATGAATTCATCTGCTGCCTGTGGTCATTTCACGTGGCCTGATGAATTCATCTACGCCTACAGTCCAGTCCCGACCTCATATCTACCAGTTGGAAGCCCTGTTCAACGGTCAATCCCAGCTCAGAGACCCTTTCCCTCTGAAGACAGAGGTCCTGGCAGAATTAATGTTTTCTTCCTTCAACTGAAGAGTTTTGTGTGTGTACCTGTGTTGTGACACTTACCTGTAATCAGTTGTCTTTGTATGTATTTTACTTCTCAACTGATTTTTTAATTATTTTTTTGCAAGATCTACTTTTCTTTGTATCCCCTTAATACAGTAAAGTAGTATCTATAATAAAAATGGCACAAGAGGGTTTGGGGAAACAAGAGAATGGTTCAGTTTCCTCCTATTCATATTATTGTCCTAAGAGTTGTTCAGAACCATATTTCAGAACTAATTCCCAAAACTGAATTTTTCTTCTCTTTCAAGGAGATCTTTATGTATTTACTGTGCCGAAATAAGTATGGGGTAGAATTAAACAGTCTTAGTTTAGACATCATTTTTCATTGGTGGGAGTCTAGTTTAGATCCTGTTAATAAATCCTGTTATGGGAGTTTTCCGGGGTTGACCTGTTGTGCTTCTCGTTGAGTGATCCTTTACATGTGGACCCTGAGAAATTCAGTGTAATCACATTTGCATCACATTCAAGCTGCTCTGCAAATGGTACACTTTCTCCAATAGGCAGACCATGATAATTTAATTATGAAAAGCGGTCGGAGAGACTAACTATATGAAGCACAGCACATTTAACATACTAATCTTTGCTTGAGTGCATAAGGTTAGTCTGGAAAATGATTTTCAACTTTTGCAACTCTCCTCATCAAGAGCAACAGGGACCACTATGCCTAAACTGTCATTTGAGTTTACAGTTAGTCCTTGTCAAAATAAACCATCATCAAATCTGCTTACATTTCTGTAGTGGAGTTATTAGCACGTACTTAATCTGTATTCCTCTAAAGTCTGCTGTGCAGGGCCCAAGCACTTGGGCCATCCTCCACTGCCTTCCTGGCGACAGCAGAGAGCTGGACTGGAAGAGGGGCAACCAGGACAGAACCGGCACCCCAACCGGGACTAGAACCTGGGGTGCTGGCACCGCAGGCAGAGGATTAGCCAAGTGAGCCGTGGCACTGGCCCACAATATATGTATTTGAGTATTTTAATATTTTTGAAGACTTTTCTTTAAATCTAGTCCTAGACATGTCTTATTTTAAATATGTAATGAAAAGGCCATAATTCATATTCACTTATTCTTTGTACTATGTTAAATAAGCTTTTTTTTTTTTAAGATTTATTTATTTGAAAGAGTTAGAGGGGCCAGCACTGTAGCTCAGTGGTTTAATGCCCTGGCCTGAAGCACTGGCGTCCCATATGGGCGCCAGTTCTAGTCCCTGCTGCTCCTCTTCTGATCCAGCTCTCTGCTGTGGTCTGGGAAAGCAGTAGAAGATGGCCCAAGTCCTTGGGCCCCTGCACTCATGTAGGAGACCCGAAAGAAACTCCTGGCTCCTGGCTTCGGATCAGCGCAGCTCCGACTGTTGCGGCCATCTGGGGAGTGAACCAGTGGATTGTTTACTCTCTCTCTCTCTGCCTCTCCTTTCTCTGTGTAACTCTGACTTTCAAATAAATAAATAAATCCTTTTTTTTTTTTTTTTTAAAGAGTTACAGAGAGAAGGAGAGACAGAGAGATAGAGATCTTACATCCATGTTCACTTCCCAAATAGCTGCAATAGCCAGGCCTGGGCCACAACAAAGCCAGGAGCCTCTACCTCCATCCAGATCTCCCACATGGGTCAGGGGCCCAAGGCCTTAAGCCATTTTCCACTGCTTTCCAGGCATGTTAACTGGGAGCAGCATTGGAAGTAGAGAAGCCAGGACTCGAACTGGTGTCCACATGGGATGGTGGCGTTGCAAGTGACAGCTTAACTTGCTCTACCACAACATTGGCCCCTAAGTAAGCTTTTTATAGAAAAATCAAGCCTTTCTAGGAAAATCAAATATGCAATCCTTTGTGTCTTATAATATCTTTGTAGTTTTCAGTTATTCACACTCATTCTGCTTTGTTGAAGCCTTATGGTGGCCAGTCCCTCTAATGGCTGGCATAATGCCTGGAAGGAAATAAAACTTCTAATGCTTTGCAGGAAATAAAAGACCTCTGTAAAGGATTCATTGTTCATTCACAAGCCTATTGTGTGATGAGAAGCATACATAGAAATTCTAGTACTTGAGTGGAATCTTTAACCTGTTTTCTTCCTTTTTTCATTTTGAATGATGTTTAATTATGTACTCAAGTGAATGTCTTGTATGGGAAAAATTAATTGGATTTTAAAAGATTTTAGTAGATACTTGATAAATAAATATATGAGTGTATATATATATATATATATGACAAAGAGAGAATTCCTTTTTCTGATTTAAAATAAATGGTTTTTTTATGGAAGTTTTACAATATATAGCATTTAAATATGTAAGAATACTTCTTTAGGCCATCTGTCATTGTGACAAATACATCTTAAGTTATTGTGCCCACCTTGTTAAATGCTTTTATTTTTACAGCTTGAGCATCTATAATCTAAAATTCACAATGCTCATGTGTCAAGAAGTTTTGACCTTTGGAGCATTTTAGAGTTTGGAATTTTTAAATTAAGGATGATCAGCCAGTGAAGTGTGTACATATCTTCAAGTATGTGTAAAACTCATGAAATCTGAAATACTTCTGATTCTAAGCATTTGGATAGGGATACTTAATCTGTATTTTCTCTTTTCTAATTCTCAACAATTGCATGAAGTAGGTAGGATTGGCATTATGTTATCCTGATTTTGTAGTTGTTCAAGTCATCAATCCCCTGTCTAAGATAACTTTTCTCTGATTATACATTATGTCAAACCAGATCTACAGAACCCCAGACATCAAATGTGTAAGATCTAGATCTTGTGATGGTTCCTCATAAAAGGTGGTTCGCTTGAAAATTTTCCGAGGGATGAATGTCAGTGTTCTGTTGACGTAAAGCAGGTTATTCAGCACTTGGCACTTGTCAGACGACTGTGTTTACATCCTGATCAGTGGGGAGCTAGAGTTCAAAGGGACTCAGACCTAGTCTGCTTTCACAGGGATTTGTAATGAAATGGGAGGAAACTGGTGAGAACATACACCAGTGAGTGTGAATAAGTGAATAGGATGAGTGGGGAAAGAGCTGGGGAAGCCTATAGAACTTGAGTCAGGTTCTGGTTGGAAAGTTGGCCCTTGGATGTGAGATTTTCAGCTTCTCTTCTGGTGGATGGGGCTTTGTTTATTTATGTATGAAGGGAGGCAGGGAAAGAGGGAGAGAGGTAGAAGAGAGAGAGGAGAGAGAGAAACAGATGGATGGGGAGAGCTTGCATCTACTGGTTCACTCTTTCAAACCATGTAACAGCCTCATATGGGGCTAAGCTGGGAGCTGGAAACTCAATCCAGGTCTTCCATGCGGGTGGCAGAAGCTTAAGTACTTGGGCTGTAGCCTGCTGCCTTTTGGGGTGCACATTAGCTGGAAGCTGGTTATGGAACCCAGGTACTCTAATTTGGGATACGGGGTCCTAACTGACATTTTAGCTGCCAGGCCAAATGCCCACCTATAGAGCATTTTTAAAAGGCCTTCCCAGTGGGGTTAAGCTAACAAACTAGCTGAAAGATCATTATGAGTGGGGCTGATGAAAGGATGCTGCCCAGAAATCCTGTCCCCATACCCTGGTTGGTGGAACAGACTTATCTTCCAGGAAAGGAGGACAGAAGTTGGTAAAGGAAGGAATTGCAGGTGGGTTAATAGTTTGATGGAAAAGTTGCTTCCTTATGGTCACTTCTTGGCACAATTATTGCTTTGTTTTGTCCCACAGAGGCAAAATCCAAAGGTAATGACCAAAGACTTGGGTGTTACGGACAGGTCCTGGGCAGAGACAGTTGTAAAGTTAAAGAAAAGACCATCACTGCCTTAGACACAGGGACATTTTCCATGTTCACCTTGGGGACTCCTATTCCCCTTGGACAAGAGCTGAAATTTCCTCCTGCCCCTCAGTGTGAGGACTTTTGTCCCGAATTGGTTTTGGTCTCACAGATCCAAATTCCGCCAGGAAGCCAATCTCACCCAGAAACACAGCTGCAAATGTCTCCCATTCTCACAAACATAAATGGTAACTGAAAATGTAAGGCACTATGCACATATTTTTCCTTTTATGCTTATTTAAGTAAAAGAAGAAAATTAAGTGCAGTGCTAGAAAGGCTGTTGGTAGCACCCACTTTCACCCCTAAATCCACAGTGTTGGTTAGGTCATATAATGTATTTCCTGGCAACAGATCTATGTTCCTTAGTGTTATCCTGTTAAATGATTGCATTAACATGTGTGAACATGCTTTGTGAATTGCAAAACATTATGCAATTATATTATTACTATTGCTGTCATAGATCCAGCTTTTAAAGCATTTGTGATTGGAATGGTCTGCTGGTTGTAGTTAATTGGTGATAAATTAATCATTGCTTTCTCGGGAGCTTATTTGAATGACCTACAGTTTCTAGCTGAGTATTGAATTGTCTTATTGAATATTATGTTATTACTTCAGGGGTTAGTAGTTAAATGTGATATTTTTCACCTCAATGTAGAAAAACTGTAGTTCTATCTTGATATCCGGAAAAAGATTTAGTATTTTCTCTCTTCCTTGCCCCATTGCTTCACACATTTCTTTTTACTGCATAAATCTGGGAAGAAAGAAAAGCATGATAGTCTATTTGATTTTTTTACACAGATTCTTCATTTTTATCTTTGCATTTTTAAAATCAATGCCTCCATCTGCTGAGTTCTTCTCTCTTTTGTCCATTTTCTCCTTTTCTTTCATCATTCTCACTTTACTCTTTCCTGGTGAATTTTAGTTTCTCCACTAACCAGGTCTCAAGCAAGCAGGCCTCTTTGAAGGACACTGCATGGCCCTCTGACACCTGTGTGTTACCATCTTTATTCTTGGCATTGCCATTATAGTCTTCTCCTGGGCATAACTGTTCTTCAGTCCACAGTGGGACATCCACTCAGATTTCCCAGTCCTCAGCCTGGATTTCTAAAGTATGTGCTTCCCTGATCCTGTGTCTTCTTCCAGAAACTGTAGTGATTGGCCAGCCTGCTCTTGTAGTAATTGTCTCTGCTGGGGTTCGAGCCCAGAGGGTTGCCTTCCACATGGGGTCTGTGTGGAGCAGATGCACTGGGGTCCCTTAGGCATTCTTCCCTCAGCACTAAGGTGTTGGTGAGTTTCCTCCAGCCTGTGTGACTGTTTTGTTGTGATCACAGGTTCACTCCGCAGCCGAGTCACCTGTTCTTCCAAGTTCTGCTTGCAAAGCGCCCTCAGAATCAGTGACTGCCATCTTGTTTTGGATGTTGTCAGAGCCGAGGAGCTAGAGGAACTTGGGCTATGTGTCTAACTCAAAAATCTCCAGAGTCATCCGAAACTCTCTCCTGGGTGACTCTATACATGCATGTCTCCACTGGACCTGAGCAAGAAACTGTAGGAAATTGGCTTGTTATTCTAACTTTCACTCCTTTGCTTCTTTTCCTACATTTTGTTTTCCAGCAACAGCAAAGGATGGGAATGGAATTGTGGAAAATCATTGACTTCATTCCAAACCTAAGATTACATTTAACTCTGTCTAAGCCAATAATGAATGTTAATTCAATGGAAGGACCTCCTTGATTCATTTACTAAATACTCAATTCATACTTCTGGAAATTCAGTTCAATGCAAGGTTACTTATTCCTTAATGTCTTTAATTGAATTTTAAATGGACCCAATCTTAAATTTCTTATTTTCATATGGTGATGTTTTGATAATTCCCACTTTCAACTGAATTGTTCTCATCTGATCCCAGTAATGAATGTGCCACCCCTCCCCCACCCTTTTGAGGCTACTTATTAAACTGCAATAGTAGTTGCGGTTAACTGAGTATATTAGTTAAAATATGCGTTGGAAATCTCAGATTGCTTTCTTCCGTCATTCCTCCTTCATCTTTAGAACACAATGCCAACTTTTAGCTGGACACACTGCTACCCACCTAAAGTACCATGTTTACCAAGATTCCTGGTATTATATTTAGCCACATGGCTAAATTCAGTGAGATATAAATGAAAGTTCTGTATTGTGTCTAGGATGTCTCTTTCAGAGGAGGTGCTGTGACCTGCATTTTTCTTTCCTTTTTCTGCTTACTGGAATGTTGATTGGATGACTAGAATTTCAGGATCCTTCCGGGGCTGTGAAACAGCCTGCTAAAGATCCTGAGACAGCAAAAACGGGACTGTGGGTCCTTTACATTAAGGAGCTGCCATACCAGCCCTGCCTTGCTTACCTCTTTGCTTCTTTTACATGGAAGAAAAATGAACATCTTTCTTATAGAACCCATTGTTATTTGTTGGTATGCAGCTAAAACTGATCGTAACTCATATAGAATATATAATGATATCATTTTCAAATAATATAATAAATTACACTTAACATTGAAATTACCCCGAATATAATTTAGAATGCTATGATAGTTATTAGATACTTTAAGAGTTGGATTTCTCTTTGAGTCTATTACAATTATAGTATTGTAAAAATATATCTTTGGTTGTCTTAAATTTTCTTACCCTTTGGGTTCTTCTAGAAATGCTGATTACTATTCAGAAGCAATGTTGTTACTTGGCTGCAGTACTCCTAATACCAAGATCAAAACTTCAGACATCTAGGGGAACTTGCAGAAACTTTCTTTCTGAGATCCATCTGTTAATGTATCCGGGGATTGCTTTTCTGCTTGTCTTTGTTTCTTGTGTGTTGGTCATTCAGACCTACAAAGTGTGATTGTGGAGCCTTTTGTAAACTTTGTGCATCTTTGATCAAAGAAACACAGTTAAAAAAACACTCTTTGAATTCTCCTTGTCTTTTGAGTTTTTATGTTATACTTAAGAATTTTTTGAGTAGTGCTAAAATATATATAACATAAAATTCACCATGTTAAAAACTTGTAAGTACAATTCAGTGGCATTAAGTGCATTCGTATCATTGTGAAAGTACCACTAGCATCCATCTCCAGAACTTTTTTCATCTTCCTCAGCTGAACCTCTGTACTCATTACATTTAACTGTCTGCGCCCACTTCCACTTCCCTTCTGTCTGCTGCTACCATTCTACTTTCTGTCTGTTCAGTCAGCTGGAAACCTCATAGAAGTAGGCTCATACAATAGTTGTTCATTTGTGAGTGGCTTATTTCACTTAACATAACTCCTTCATTCTACTTAGAAAATATTATATTATATTGAATTATTATTGCATAGGATTGTCATCTGTTCACCTTCATCATGGTAACTGGACTAGGTAGTGTTATGATAGCAGGGTTAGTAGATGGTAGTATTAAGATAAAATAGGGTTTGAAATTGTTAATCTCTGAAATATCAATACAAGGTAGAAGTCACTATATAATTGTGTTTTATTATTATAAAAAACAATTGAAACATAAACAAGAAATTTCTGTTAACAATAGATGAGATTTGTGCATTGGGTTTTTCAGCAATCAGGTGTTTTCCATCACCTGTAGTATAATGTAAATATTGTATTTCAGTGTAACTTTTGATTGCACATATTATCTAAATCTTTAGTCATGTATTAGACATGAATAAAATGTGATTTTATGCTAAAATATCAACGTTTTCAAATTAAGCAGTTGTCCCACGTGGCTTATATTCTGCTTGTGTAGCAAGTGGTAAATTATTTTTTCATTCTCTAATTTTATGGATTTTGGGAGTTGAACAATAATCCTGAAAAAGGCAACAGAATGTTGATCATTATTTGTTGCCTTGGGAAAAATATTGATGATATTGTCACTATAAAATATAACATTTTGTTCCTGTTCTTTTTTTTTCTTAAGCTTATATCATTTCTTGCTTCTTCTTGGTTTTCTTAGTATACTTTTCTGGTAGTTTGGTAGGTAAGGTTCTGGTAAAAAAAAAAAAAGCCCAGTGAAAAGAAGGATAGGGAGTTGGCATAATGAGAGGCATGCAACCATATTTGCAAATCTCAGACATTGTCCCACAATTTTGGTGTAAACCTTCAGCTGACAATTAAAATCTTTGTTTTATCAGTCATCACCCAACCCTAACAGATGGGTGAAGAATTAGTCTGATTTGTATTTTTCCCCACAACTTTCTCCTGCACATTGTAATATCTGATGATTAATATTCACTGGATTCTGAAAGATGATGGATGGGCCTTAAAGATTACTACATACATCCTATTTAAATTATGCCAGAGTAGAACAACAGACTGGAGGAGTTCCTAAGACCCCTGTAGAAATTTGAAGACAATTTTGATACTCTTCGTCCACTCAAAAAGAAATCTGCTAATACTGTAATGTTTTTTCCCTTGCCAGGACCCTCCTTGCCTGGTGTCATTTCTTGAGCTCTCCTGGGAGGAGATTAGTCTAAAACAACAAAGTAGCCAGATGTCTGGTTCTGAGAGAGTCCCAGAGGCCAGGCTACCGTAGGCAACAGAAACCGCGTGGGGCTGAAGATCAAAGATACCTGAGAATTACTTATGGGCACATAGTATGTGTCGTTCCCATTATTAACAGTCTGAGAAAATTTGTTTCCCTAATTAACCCCTTTGTTGGAGTAACCTTAAATTTTAGTGAGTATATTTTTGTTTTGATATGTTTTCTTTTGTGTAGTTTTGAGCAGAGCACATAGCAAAAAAGAGAGATGCAAGGAAACTCACATGCTTGTTTGAAATCATTAAGCTGTTTATTCTTATCCAAAACAGATACACTATCGTGTGTCATCATTTTTCAGAAAATAAATGAGCATTGTGGTTCTGAGTTGAAATTATAAATCAATAGTTGGGAACTACATGGTTTACACGTACAAAGAGATGTTCTAAAATCCAGAATCCTTACTTTTTAAGCAGTATTATTTCAACTTTTAACTTTTTGAGGGGAGATTTTTAGATCACAGCTTCTTGGTCCTAAAATGAATTCAGGATAAATCCCAGTGGTGGGAAATCTGTACCTTATTAATAGTTGACCTCTTTCTTTTCACAATAGTGTTACTAATGAAATGCTAATTAAAAATTTCTCATTATTCTTTACCTGTTTGCTTTATAGGTCCAATTTTACATTGTTTAGACATACAAGTTGGAAAAATACAATCTGAATATGAGGGTATTTGCTATGTTACATTATTCTGAATTCTAGAAGCTCTAAAAGCATTTAACTGCATTTATTCCAAGAACAGGTAAAAATCTAATTCTAACTTTTGACGTCTTAGCCTCTGGAAGAGGGTATCAGAAGAGAGAATAAAGGATTTTGGTTGACCTTGCCATTTGTTTTTATTTGAATTCCTGTTACCATGTAACAGCAAAGGCATGGGTAAACCTCCTTCCTGCTTTTCTTGAGATAGAGTCATGAACCATTGTTACCAAGAGCATGATTAGGCAGCCTTAGCGCATTTAAGGGCTACAACACATTCTTTAACATCTAGTAATATAAACTTGGCATAAAAGCTGTAAAAATGTCTTGGAATCTAATTGGAGATATGTGTTAGCAATTTAGCACAGAGATTCTATGTTCTTTGTGTAGTGGTCATGGTTCCTTTTAACTCCTTGAGGAAAAGGGAGCTCCTAGGAACAGTTTATGAGGATTAATAGATTTATCTCTTGGTTTCTAGATTTAAGTATTGAAGCCAGAATAAAATGAGCTTCTTGCACAAAGAACAGGAGAGGCAGCTGTATTTTTTTTTAAGAGCAGAATTTGATGTTACTTGTGACAAAGGGTGGTCTGTGTTTCACTCTTTCCACCTGAGTGGCTACCCTCATGGTGAACAATACCAGTCACTCCCACGGAAGAAGTTGGTGATCTCTTTTCCTGTTTTGAATGCTAGATGAGTCACTTATGCTAGTGGTCCATCAATATTCCTCAGCCCCAGTTAGTGGACTATTTTAGGCAAGTACTATTCAGAGTAATGATAAATCCCCCATGCATACCACAATATCATCAATTCCTTAGCATTGATTGTTTCAAGATTTGATCTGAGGATTAAGAGTCACATTTCCAGGGCTAAGGTCTAATAGTAGATGCAACAAAACACTTTATTGTGTTTTGTTTTCTTTCTTTTTTTATGATTTATTTATTTATTTATTTGAAAGGCAGAGTTATAGAGAGGCAGAGGCAGAGAGAGAGAGAGTCTTCCATCTGCTGGTTCACTCCCCAGATGGCCGCAACAGCCAGGGCTGCACTGATCTGAAGCCAGGAGCTAGGAGCTTCTTCCAGGTCTCCCACGCAGGTGCAGGGGCCCAAGGACTTGGGCCATCTTCCACTGCTTTCCCAGGCCATAACAGAGAGCTGGATCAGAAATGGAGCAGCTGGGATTTGAACAGGTGCCCATGTGGGATGCCGACACTGTAGGCGGCAGCTTTACCTGCTAAGCCACAGCGTTGGCCCTTGTCTTCTGTCTTAAGGGAACTCCATGTGGGCCTCCTGGTTCCACCTCACCTGCAAGACACTCCCCTACTCTCTGCAACAGCCAAGCAACACATTTTAAGTGGGTATTTGCTAAGGGGAAGGCTGCAAAGTAACTCTTCTTCATGTCTCACAGAAATTACCCTTGTTGCTGACCACTTACATCTTAATGTTTTTACCCAGGATTGGGAAATGATGCTTGCACACACGTGTGTACTTCTGCTTCCCTCCTCCTCCATCCTCTCACCCCAGCCATCCCCACAACCACCATTTACTCTTTAGACTGTTACTCTTTCTATCATCTCTTTGTGGGACATCTCTTCTACACACTGTACACAGAGCAGCTTTCAATTATGCTTTGAGAAGAGTTATCATTCAGTTTGAAGTAGTGAAGAGTGTTGTTTTTCTGCTCTATACTTACTCTACCTTTTACATTCATAGATTTCTTTTTACATTGATTGCTTCTTCCTCTACCCTCTCATATTTTCTTTTTCTTCATCTTTTAGTTCTTAATTCTTGGTATTTGTAGCTTTCCAAGAATGGTTATGATTTGAATTAAAGATTAGATTGTAAGAGCAAAAAATTAAGATCTGTTTAATGTTCTTTCAGAAACAATGCATAATAACTTAGTACTTTAGTGGATGTGGAAGTGGTAATCCAGGAACTTCTTTGTGATAGAATTATGTGCTAAATAAAAATGTTTGCAATGTAGATTCAGTTGGCTTTGTTTGGATGTTATGATTTAATATGCATTTAAGTCCTCTAAGTTTTAAAAGCTTCATGGTTGAGTATATAAGCTTAATGTTTTCTTTCAGATCTGTGATGGTCTGAAGGTTCTTTTGTGCTATTTATTCATTTACTTTTTCATTTGTTTGATAAACTTCTATAGATCTAATTCAGTTATATTCATCCTCACCTGAGGTTTGGCGTAATAGCCTTGAAACATCTGCTGCTGTTTAGAATGGTGGTCTTGACTCTGAGTTGCCTGGGAGGCTGAGGTTGCAAGGAGATGGGTTTAGATTTTGCCAGACAGGAGGGTCCTTTCTCCAGTGCCAAGTGCGAGGTAGCATGCGACTCAGAGGGCAGCCCTGGAAGGAAAGTTATATTTTGGGTACAAAAATGATCACGTTTGAATCTCATGACTTCAAACTCTATTGGTAAAATAAAGCTCAACCTTTTAAAAGGAAATGAAATATTGTGATAAGTTGTGTTCACTATGAGATTTGACAGAAAAGAAGTATTTTAAGTGAATTCATTTTCCTTTTTCTCTAGTAGATTTACATGACTAAATATGAAATGAAACTACAGCCAGTAGATAATCAGATACTGAAGAATCGTGTTTGGGAAGCTGGGTTTCCTGAAGATATGAGGCTCAGTTATTTTAGCCTGGGGATTTTGCCTGGGGAAAAATGTATGTGCCTCAACAGCTGAAGGGCTATTCAGGAAGAAACAAAGTAAAATGGCATCTTTTTCAACGTGTAATTTCGGCATCTCATACTTAATCATATCCTTGGCAGAAATGTCAAAATATACTAGCTGCAAACCAACTCGGAAGCCATATCTCCACTACCAAATTAACCTGGGTAGATAAAGTCCTTAAGAATCAGATCGTTCTCATTGGGTGAGGAGGGTTCTTTTCTATGTGATTCTCTGGAGGGAAGGCAAGGCTCTGGTAGAAGCAAAATGAAGATGTGGCTTATTTCAAACACAGGAAGGCAGAGCCAAAAGAAACTGCTGGGGGTGGGGTAGATTTAACAACTGATCTGTCCACCTTGCAATCTAAGTATTTCTTTCACAGGATTTTCTATTCGGATTTACTCCCACTTAAAAACTTAAATAACACTTTCCTTCGTGTATGTTTAGTTTTTGTATTTTTTAACTTTTAACCTCATCCAGAGTTGAACGCTAGTAATGACACTGCAATTCTGTCCTTATTGCTTTCTGTGCCATCCCTTAGAGGCCAAATTGTTCTAGCTGGGTCAGTTGCTATTTAAGTTAAAATTAGATTCTTACTATTGCAATAACTAGATTTCTTTTCTATGGAAATGCTTTTCCTTTGTTTACCCTAGAGTGGAAATGTACCCCTTTAAGGAATTAAAGTGATAAAGTCTAAGCCACTATTTATCCTGCCACCAACATGGCTGTTGTTGATTGTTTTTTAATCAAAAATCAAGTTTCTATATTTAATGACTTGGGAGATGCATTATATTTGGTTAAAATGTACAGATTTCTGAAAAATAAAAATCCCCTGGTATCCCTAAAAGATCAAGAAGGGGATGTGTATAATTGTGTTGCTTAACACATACATAAACATTAATATTTATAATAGAGTTTAGTGTTTTGTTTTTGTACTCCCATCAACATATAATAGAGTGTATTTTTTAGAGACTATTAAATAACTCAGGCTTTACAAAATAAAAAAAATTAAGTTTTTTTTCTCTTTTATTTGAATTTTTCCTAGGTTGTTTGGTTAAAAAGCCAGCACAGTTTTTAATAATGAGAGTATTTATTTAATATAATACCTTCTCTGGTATGTATAGAAATAATCCAACGAACTGACAAGATGCTGAGTGGTCACCATCATCTGCAACAACTGTTAATGCTAAGGTGACAGAGTTAACTGTACCAGTGAAAATCAGTGCTTTTTGTAGATATGGTCCTCAATACTTAACTTTTACTTAATTATTAGAATGTACATAAAGTAGATCAGATTGGTCAGCTTAAATAATAGTCTTGGTTCCTTAACATTTAAAATTCATAGAAATGCTAGATAAATGTGCTTTTGTTTGACTGGAGAATTCATTTTTTATTAAAATACCCATAAAAAGCAAAAATGTAACATTTCTGGAAACCCAATTTTTTTTAGAAATGCTTAATCTGCAGAGAATGTTTTCTTAGCCAAATTGGTAGCTTTGTGTTCTTTTTAAAAACCATAATTTAGAATACTCTAAAAGCATGCTTTTTCTATATTAAATTTCAGATAATGCACATTCTTTGCAAACTTTTTAAGGGGAAATTTCAAGGAATGAGTCTATTGTGAGTAATTCACTGAAGTGCATTATAATTTCAGACATCTGCTAGGGTGTTTGAGGGTGATCTGTGTAACATATAGTAATTGTGCCTTTATGGGAAAATAGACTCCTTGGCTTTTACTTAGTGATGGGCATTATAGCTTGGAAAGAAAATCACACAGAAAGCAAAGGAACCAAACAACATTGAAATAAAACACATATTTCATACATGCAAACAGTAAGAAGCATACCTATGGACAAGCTTTAAAAAAATTCTTTAGTAGTTGTTTGAGATTGAAAAATGATTTTATCTGATTATTTTGGATTTTCTACTCTTTCAGCCCATTGTAATGCTAAGTCCACATACTTTCTACAAAGGTATCAGTAGGAAGGAAGGGTGATGCTTTATGGCAACTTTAGGATAGCTTGAATTAGGCTGGCGCCGCGGCTTAGTGGGCTAATCCTCCACCTTGCGGTTCCGGCACACCAGGTTCTAGTCCTGGTCGGGGCGCCGGATTCTGTCCCGGTTGCCCCTCTTCCAGGCCAGCTCTCTGCTGTGGCCAGGGAGTGCAGTGGAGGATGGCCCAAGTGCTTGGGCCCTGCACCCCATGGGAGACCAGGAGAAGCACCTGGCTCCTGCCTTCGGATAGGCGTGGTGCGCCGGCTGCGGCGGCCATTGGAGGGTGAACCAATGGCAAAGGAAGACCTTTCTCCCTGTCTCTCTCTCTGTCCACTATGCCAGTCAAAAAAAAAAAAAAAAAAAAAAAAAAAAAAAAAAAGGATAGCTTGAATTAGAGGAAAAACTACATTTATTTAAAGAAGACATCGGTGTGATAGTCTTCTCACTTTTGTCCCCTGGATGCTGCGAATCAGGTCTTCTTCACACCCTGGTCCTCCTGTACTCACTGAAGAATTTTCAGACCACTGGGGACCAAGCAGTTAGCTTCTTAGCAACTTGGGCTTTTTTTAAATTTGAAATTCACATTTAGTCTCATTTTTGGTTACTGTGGCAGAATGTCCTTTAGACAACTGGACTTTTAAAAGTTAAAAGGTAGTAAGTCAGTCCCCCAGAAATGATGCAGAAATGTAGATTCAAATCACAAATAAGGAAATGCATTGAGTACATTAAACAGACATAGAAAAATGGATTTCTGTCTTTTGTAGTAAGGTAATTGGGCACCACTGCTTGGCAGGAGCTGGTGCTATTGAGCCAGCGATAGCTGCCACAGGTTGATAGGCAGGTGATAAGGCAGCTTCCACCAGGGCCTGCACAGGAGGCCTACCTAATATGCTGTCTGCCCTAAGGGCCTATGGGAACACAGTTGGATTATTATGTTAATGCATGAGCCCGCTGCCCTCTTCCTATCCCAGCTGGGTTCCCTGTTGTTAGGAACTGCTTTGCACTGACAGTGGAGTAATATGCTTCATGATTGAAAGGGCAAAGGGGCTTGGAAGAAAAAAAAAAAAAAAGAATAGGCCTGCACAGTTATGTAAATGAGGTAAGGAAATCTGTAGGAAGATTTCACTCTTAGAGAGGAAGTTTATGAGGAAGTACTGTATAAAGCCCCTCATTTCTTAATTAATTTCTGGGCTTGCTTTCCTTTGTACCACTGGTGTGTATGGGCAGAGTACATGGAAGTGTTTTCCAAAACAGACGCTCAGCTTGACTGGGCTTAACCTGAGACACTCACACAATGGTGCCCAGCTAAAGTGCCCACAGCAGTGCATTTGTTTGCACCTTCCTTTCTCTCTAATACTCATCTCTCCTCTTCCCCTGTATTTTATAAAAGGTTCTTTTTAAATATAATAGATTTACATTTTATTATTAAAACATCACTTTTATTTCCTTTTGTTTTGATGTAGATTTAGAAAACTACATGCACTTATTTTCTGGGAGAGGGTGGAGGTGGAGGTGAGCAAATGGCTGGATGGGTCAGAGGGGATATCTTCTTGTGTTTAGGAATTTGTTACAAGTGATGCCTCAGACATTTTCTGTTTAGCTGAGGTTTTTGTTGATACCTTAACGTGTTAAAGATTGTGGGAATAGGGGCTGGCATGGTGGCACAGCAGGTTAAGCTCCCTTCTGCAGCACCTGCATCCCATATGAGCAACGATTGCTCCACTTCTGATCCAGCTCCCTGCTAATGCACCTGGGAAATCAGTGGAAGACAGCCCCTGCACCCACACAGGAGACCCAGAAGAGGCTCCAGGCTCCTGGCTTTGACCTGGCCCAGCCCTGGACACTTCTGCTACCTGGGGAGTAACCAGTAGATGGAAGATTTCTCTATCTCTGTCTCTGTCTTTCTCTCTCCTCTCTGTCACTCTGTAACTCTGCCTTTCAAATAAATAAATAAATCTCTAAGAAAAAAAGAGAATAGGCTCTGCTATCTACAGGCTGTTCAAGTATTGACTCTACTAACTAATTTCTCTCTAATTTTAGAAACATTACTTTATCTCAGTTGTAAAATGGGTATAATATGAATGTTAAGAGGGTGGATAATGAATATGATTCCCTTATTCTGCAGAGAGTGAGTACTCATTAAAGTTAGCCATATGATTGTACTCAATTGCTATTGTAACAACTGTCATTTTCAGTTATGAGGCCACTATTTTAATATATGTGGTTGTTTAGTCTCAGTGTACCGAAGCTTTTATCTGTCTTTTTAACCAAGTTTGAACAAATGAGAATGACGTTAGCTTTAACCAGAATTTGATGCAGAAAAATATCCAGAAAGATATCATTTAACTGAAGGAGTTAAAAGTTCTTCAAATAAAATGCTATGATATATTCCTAGAAAGTTAAAAAAAAATAGTTAATTTAACACACACACACACACACACACACACACAGGTTCACTCTCCAGTGACTTAGTGGCATGGACTCAATGTTCTGGGGCTAGGTCGGGTTGAAACTGGGAGTTCGAGAACTCAATCCAGGTCTTCCATGTGAGTGACAAGAATCCAATATTTGAGCCTTCACTACTGCCTCCCAGGATCTGCATTTGCAGCCCAGGAAGCTAGAGTCCAGAGTGTAGCTAGGGTCTGAACTCGGGCATTCTGATATGGGATGCAGGCATCTCAACTGCTAGACCATCTCAACTGGGCACTATTTAAATACATGCCTGTCATGTTTTCTACTTTATTGACATTTCACCTCTGCATGAGATGAGTTATGTAGAGGTGATATATGCATCCCATGCCTGGCACACATTAAGGAATTGAGAGTGTGGTGATCATTGTTATTAGTGCCAGTGCATTTCCCTAAGGATGTACCAGTTTGCATTAGTAGTACTTTGAAGATTTACAGGGAGGAATTTTATAGAGCTTATCCAGGTCAGCAAATGCAGTTGGGCAAGTATAGGCTCCATGGGCTAATGATATGTTTACCATATATCTGCTGAAAATGAATTCAAATGATTGCTTTCATCAAAAATATAAATACACAAACATCATTTTAATATTCTGGTGAAAACTTTGTTGAAGTTTGAGGTTAATATCTTGTGTTATATTAGAAAAGAGACTCTTTTCCAAGAAGATAATGGTGCATTTGACTTTAAACATTTAGAATCAAGTGGAAAGAAACCAATCCTATCTAAGTGATTCTTTATAGTTCAAGCAAAAATCTTTTTGTAACATCTCCAAATTACCCACATATTTGTCATGTGTACATAAATGATATGTATATATGTGAGTGTGTAGATATGTGTGTATATATAGATGTATGAAAACAGAAGTATGTGAATATAACTATGAATGTATGTATCTATGTACAACGTGTGCATCTGTATCCCAAAGTCAGAAGTATATCTAGGGATATTTCTTTTTGTTTAAATTAATTTGTTTGCGTGAAAGGAGAGTTAGAGAGAGGGAGAGACAGAGATCTTCTGTCCACTGTTCACTCCACAAATGGGTGCAACAGCCTGGGCTGAAATAGGCTGAAGCCAGGAGCCAGGAGCTTCATTTGTGTTCTCACATGGGTGGCAGGGGCTCAAACATTTGGGCTCTCTGGCTGTCTTCTGTTGTTTTTCCCAGGCCATGAGCAAGGGAGCTGGATTGGAAGTGGAGTGCCCAAATGGGATGCCAGCATCACAGGCAGCGGCTGTACCCACTATGTCACAATACAGGCCCCCAGGAATACTTCAAGATGCACTCTCATTTTCAAGAGAGATTGAGTGCATCCTTTAAATGTCACATTTTCAATAATGCATTAAGTTTGAACAATAGTTGTTAAGTTGTTAAGACTTCGAAGAAAAGGCATTGCATGGGATAGGTAAAGAAGTAGTCAAAGGATTACGCCTTTCTTACATCTTTGTTTTCCCACCCAGCAGATAGCTCAGGGTGTGTATGCTGGTGATGTCAGAGCAGTTATTCTTCTGTTCCAAGCTTGGCCGTTGCACACAGAAAGAAGCCCATTACCGAGCAACTTTCTCTGCTTTTAAAGGAATTCCTGGTTCCCTTTAAAGTAGCTTTGGATTTGACTCATGCTCTACTCTCCTGTAGGTTGAAATGTTCTTAAGGACAGATGCCACTCTTTCATTAAGAAAATATTTCCCAGTTTCTTATACACAGGAGGAATTCATGATAGTTGATGATAGTTCTCAGATAGAAGTGTTCCAAGTCCATGGGACCTAGTGCCCTTGGCGTTTTCTCACCTCTCCCTGGTACTGCTCTCCAGGAAGTCTTCTCCACGTGCTCTCTGGCACCCCTGAGAAATGGCAGGCTGAGATTAATTTCCAACCTCCAGCACCAGTGGTGATTTCTGCTCCTCCTGACCCACTTCCTGCTTCCAGCAACCTTTTGTGTCTCTTTATAGCCTGCCCATGTCATCATTTTAGCAGCAGCTCAAGAAATGCCAGAGTTGGAAAAACGATGACTATCTTAGGAAAAGGACTTCCTGGGAAACAGCGAGATTGGTTTCTGTCTTTCTAGAAGCCATTAGCCTCTCCAGCAACCATGCTGTCTTTCTGGTTGGGTTCTCCATTCAACTTTGCTTTTCAAAAAAGTTTCAGAGCACCCTGAACGATTCTTTTATTCCAAACCACAATCCCAAGAGGGTTATTAGGACACCATCCTCCAGACGGGATCGCTTTCCCTCTGACAACTTTAAGATTTTACTCCCAATGATAGTTAAAAAATTATTGTTGAATATTTGCATAGGCCTTACAATTCTCTTAATGTTAAAAAGAAGTCCTAGGGTGAGCATTTGGCAGAGCAGTTAGTACGTTGCTTGGATACGTGCATCCTTTATGAGGTCGTCCCTGGTCTTTACCCCTGCTCCTCCGCTTCAAATCCAGCTTCCAGCTCTGATGTACACTATGAAAGGCAGCAGGTGATGGATCAAGGGTATGGGCCCCTACCACCTGTGGGGGAGACTTGGATTGAGTTCTGGCCTCCCAGCTTCAGCCTGGCCTGTCCCTGATAGTTGTGGGCTTTTGTGGAAGGAACTTATGGATAGAGGACCTCTATTTGTATCTCTGCCTTTCGAAGAAAAGGAAAATAATAAATAAAAATTTAAAAACAAAGGTCTAAGTAAACAGGTTATAATTTCAAAATCATGGTGAATTATAAAAAAGAAAACACTGCATTTGTGGAAGGCTTACCCTATATACCCTAATTTCCATTCCTCTTTCCACCTTCAAGTGTTTATTTGACTGTATTTCCAAAAATACGAGACATATCTCTGTTTCTGGATTACTATTCTGGCAAGTCATCAATCAGTGTTTTACGACTTAGTGACAGTAGTTATCTCCTAGGGTTATCTTGAGAATTAAATAAAATAACATTGGCACATAGGAGATGCTCAGTAAATATTGTTTTTTTTCTTCTGCTTCTGAAATGGTTTTTGAAGGAAAAGTTAAGTAAAAGAATCTAACCATTCTGTTGTATATCCTTGGGTCAGAAAACCAGATTTTGTCTCCTGTCTATACACAACTTTATGCAGTATTTCTGTGTGAGCTACTGATTAGGGAGAAGGAAATGAAGTTCAGTTTGCTTAATAAAACCTCTTGGAAGGCAGTTTTTAAACCGTGATGAAGCTAGGTTAAATAGGAGTCAAGTGGGTTCATTTCCAGGGGTTTTAGAGGTGAAGCAATTTGTTTTTATACTTGTATGAGTACTTTCACTCTTTTAAATCTCATTTCTAGTCCCTTAGGTTTCATAATAAAGTCTTCAGTATTTTACATTTTTATTAAACATCTTTTTTGGACTCCAATTTGCATTTCAGATAATATAACAAAATGTATGTGTTTTAGATATTCACTGCCTAATTGTGATTAGAACATGTAATCCCTCAAAAGATGTTAATTGCAATTTAAATTCACACTGAATTTAATTAAGTGAGTTGGGGATTAGAAAGTAGATGTAAAGAATAGTTAAGGGAATACATTTTTAAAAAGCATCCACTTTTTTTCTAAAAAAGAAAATAAACCTCTTTCAACGTGATGCTTAGAAAGATAAAGGAAAATTAGAGGAGAAGAGGAGGAAGCAGGTTTAAAAGACGTCTTAAAAAGTCTTAAACTGTATCCACAGGGTGGATCTTGAAGCTAAGCTAATTGTGGGTAGGTAAGGAAGGCTGGTTTCAATAACATTCTCATTTATATTCTGGAAGAATCTTTTCAACATCTTAACTTACTGGCTATCTGATCAAAATTTCAGTTAATCGGAAGAATAGCTGGAAAGTGGCCACAGAACTTCTGACCCAACTGTTACCTGATATTTCAGTCTTCCTTATAATCTACTTGCCAAGAGGTATTTTATGAATAATTAGATGTAATAGAACTTTGCATGTAGGCGATTCAAAAATTTTCTTAAATGTATTTCTCACTGCAGACCATAGCTCCCTGCATACATTTTCTCCTCTCAGTGCAAGTTTGTCTGTGTTGTAAAGATGGACCAATGAATGTGTATTCAATGAACATTTTTGTTTCAACTTCTCCTTGGCTCTGCCTACGCCCCTCATCCCCCCTTTGCTCATGTTTTGGAGTAAAATCTAGAGAGCAATGTTTACAAGGTATCTCTCTTTCTGTATTTTACTTTAGTGAAAAGAAATACACACTTAGTTGCTGCTGAGTGTGGTGTTTAACTAGATCTCTAACCGTGTTATAAATGGTACCTGTGGAAGGATCTGGGGACCAGACCTTTCAGAGTTTTCTCTCTTTTTAATCACATCTGAAGAACTCGGAGAATGTGAACTTATATAAGAATGTGTGGCCTACTGTTATTGCAGTGAAACCTTCTGAGAGTATCTTCTTAGGCCATTTTTTTTTTTTTTTTAAGAAAATGTCACTTACAGATATAAAACGTTTGACCAGAAGAAAGCCTCAGGTTGTCAGAGTTACTTCTACACCATTGTTCAGCTGGGCCTCTTTATTAAATCATCTCTTGGCAGTCCATTAGTTGTGGTGCTACAGCTATTGCATGGCCCACTAAGCTAATATACCTTCAATCACTAACAGAAGGATAACCTTAATAAAAACTGGAAGTCGATTTAGTGCTTCACTGCTTGCTGAGTAGTGTTCTATGTGCGCGTGTGTCTGTAGAGCTCCCATGCCGTGTCATACATCTCGTATCTACATAGTGTTGTAGAGCCAAATAATGATGAATGGCCTAGAGAAGAAAGAGGGGAGCTCTTGCAATCCTGACTCAGCCGCTGTCATACACGGTGTGATCTTGAGCAAGTCACTTCCCATGCTGCGCTGCTGTGCAATCCCTACATGTAAAATTAGGAAATTGGAAAAATATCTTCTAATATTTCTCTCTGTATTACTCTCTTGTTTGTAGAAAATTTATATTAAATTATGTTGAATGTAACACTCTGAAGCTTTTTTTTTTTTTAGCTTTGTATGACTTTATAGGACAGAGAAAGAATTGCTATAATCTGCCCTCTAAAAATTTGAGTACTAGAATGAAAAAAAAGACCAACATATTTAATGATGAAGATAAAACCCACTTGAGGTCAATTAACTGGGGAAAAAAAAAGGTAAAAGGTGGACATTTGGTCTGCTTGTATCCCATATTGCAGTGACTGGTTTGGAGCCCTGCTCCTCTGCTCCCAATCCTACTTTCTGTTAATTCACCTAGGGAGGCAGTGAGGATGGCTCAAAGCAACTGGGTCCCTGCTACACATGTGGGAGACCTTCAACCTAGCCTTGCCCTACCTGTTGTGGCCATCTGGGAAATAAACCAGTGGATAGATGAGAGTTCTCTCTCTCTCTCATTCAAGTAAGTAAATAAAAGAAGTATTTTTTGAAAAGATTTGTTTATTCATTTGAAAGGCAGGGTTACAGAGAGAGAGAGAAAGACACAGAGAGAGATATTTCATCTGCTGGTTCAGTCCCAAAATGGCTGCAGCTGTGAGGGCTGGGCCAGGCCGAAGCCAGGAGCCAAGAGCCAAGGGCTTCATCCAGCTCTCCCAGGTGGGTGCAGGGTCCAAGTATTTGGGTCATCTTCTGCTTCCCAGCACATTAGCAGGGAGCTAGATGGGAAGTGACTCGGCCAGGAAAGGAATTGGCTCCCAAATTGGATACTGGTGTTGTAGGTGGCAGCCTAACCCACTGCATCACAGTACCTGCCCCAAGAATTCCATCGTTTTAAAAAAGAACATTTTGTAGTAATTACTGAAAACATATTTAATTGGTCTATCCTTTGAAAAGTGAAATTCTAAGTTATGAAAATGAGCTTATTTTATCATTTACTTAACAACATACAGCTTACAATTATGCACTAATTCTTAGAACAAATGAAGAAAGAATCAAGTATTATTTTTTAGGAGTTGAAATCATTGTAATTTTTTTGAACCTCTTGTTTAAGGTGTACAAACTTAGCACATTTCATAAACACAGCTTTAGGAACATAGTGATTCTTCCCACCCTACCTGCCCTCGCACCTTCATTCTGACCCTTCTTCACCCTCCCTCGCCTATTCCCATTCTTATTTTTCACTAAAATCTATTTTCGATTAACTTTATTTTTTCATTTCAGTTAACTTTATATGCATAAGATTAACTCTATCCTAAGTAAAGAGTTCTACAAATAGTATGAAATAAAAAACTGTTCCTCAACAGTTTTTTTTTTATTTCCTTTTTGATTTCTTCTGTGTTTCTTCACTGTTCATTCAGGAGCATGTTGTTCAGTCCCCATGTGTTTGTATATGTTTTAGAGATCCTCAAGTTGTTAATGAATCGGTGCTTCTCTTCTATTTATTTTTCCAAAAAAATACCATAAATATAATCACAAAGGTAGAAATTTGTGAAAAGAATTGTCTTCATCAATTTCACAGGTACGCTCATCAAAAACAATCAACTCCCTTCCTTCCTTCCTTCCTTCCTTCCTTCCTTCCTTCCTTCCTTCCTTCCTTCCTTCTCTTTCTCTCTCTCTCTCTCTCTCTCTCTCTCTCTCTCTCTCTCTTTCTGTTTTCTAATTGAAAAGCAGGCAGACAGGGATCTTCCATCTATTGGTTTGTTCCCTAAATGTCAGCAACAGCTAGGCCAGATGTGAGCTAGGAACTTGGAACTAAATTCTGATTCCCATGTGGGTGATAGGTACCCAAGTACTTGCATCATTGCCTGCTGCCTCCCAGGGTGCACATTAGCAAGAAGCTGAGTTGGAAGCAGAGGACCTGGAACTGGAACCAGAGACTGATATGAGTGTGGGTAATCAAGCTGTGTGCCAAACATCTGCCCCGATCGTCCTTTTTAAGCACCTGTCCTCCCCTCCCCCCTCACTTCTCATTGACTTTGTTTTAATTTCATTGACTTAATTAAGCCCTGCGTCTTTGGCAGGACTTCACATATAGCAACGATTTTGTGTTTTATTTGTCTTGTATGATCAGATGCTTAACATGCTATACACCGAGTGAGAGAAAACTAAGCAAAGCTGAAGTGCGGAGATAGATACTTTCATGTGGTAGTCAGGATGCTTTCAGGAAGAGGTTTTCTTGGGCATCACTTAGAAGTGGCAGGTTGTCCGTTTTCTCACCATGATGCCTCTTGTTCCCTTGTTCAATCTAAGTTCTTAGGGAATTTGGAGAATGAATACTTCTATAATAAAAGTATGCTGGACCTTACATTGCATTGTTTTTGTAGAATACAGAGTGTTTTTCTTTTTAAAAAAGATTTATTTATTTATTTATTTGAAAGGCAGGGTTACAGAGGGAGGGAGGGAGGGGGAGAGGGAGAGGGAGAAGGAGAGGGAGAAAGAGAGAGAGATCTTCCATCTACTGCTTCACTCCCCAAACGGCCACAATGGCTGAAGCTGGGCTGATCCAAAGCCAGGAGCCAGGATCTTCTTCCAGGTCTCCCATGTGGGTGCAGGGACCCAAGGACTTGGGCCATCTTCTACTGCTTTCCCAGGCATATTAGCAGGTAGGTAGATCAAAAGTGGAGCAGCCAGGACTTGAACTGGCACCAACATGGGATACTGGCATCACAGGCAGTGGTTTTACCTGCTACACCACAGCACTGGCCCCAACAGAGTGGTTTTTTATTTGCCATCTTCATTTAATTCTTACAAAAGTTATTTGAAGTTGATGTCATTTTCTTTTCAGTTTTTTTTTTTTAATATAAAATTGTTTAAAAGGCAGTGTGACAGAGATAGAGAGAGAGAGAGAGAGATCGATCTTCTGTCTGCTGGTTCACTCCCAAATGCCAGCAATAGCCAAGGTTAGGCCAGGCCTAAGCCGGGAGCCAAGAACTCTATCCTGGTCTCCCACATGGGTAGGAGAGACCCAAGAACTCGGGTCATTACTACTTCCTCCCAGACATATTAAAGGAAGATGGATCAGATGTGGAGGTAGGACTCCACTATAGGATTTGGATGTCCCAAGTAGGAACTTAACCCTCTGTGCCACTGTGCCCACCTTTGTTATTCTCTCTGTTTAAAAAAGATTTCTTACTTGAAAGGCAGAGTGACAGAGAGACAGGGAGAGACCGAGAGAGATCTTTCATCTGCTGGTTCACTCCACAAATGCCTGCAACAGTCAGGACTGGGCCAGGCTGAAGTCAGGTCTCCCACATGGGTGGCACTGCTCTCAAGTACTTGGACCATCATCTGCTGCCTTCCAAGGCTCATTGATTGCTGGAAGCAGAGTAACTTGGACTTGAGCTGGCACTCTGCTGTGGGATGTAGGCTTCCCAAGTGCTGCACCACAACACCTGCCCCAGTTACTCTCTTTGAATAAAATGAATAAATCCAGGCTTAAGGAGTTTTCATAGCTGTGTATGTATGTAAACAGGTTGTTTTGAAATCAGATCTTCTGTCCCCATTATCACTACTATTTCTGGTATTTCACACATTCCTTTGTGATGATTTAAAATGTATTTAACATGAAATTCTTATCATCTTTACATAAGGATAAAGCAAGGATACCTTTTTTGAATGTCATTACTTTACTATGGGGACATTTTTTCAAATCAGAAGCAGAGCCCTGAAGCTTATTTTTCTTACATAATAATAGCAGTTATTCTGCGGTTTCATTGCTTTTTAGTTTTAGTATGTAAAATCTTATATATTTACTGAAATATTCTGTGTAAACCCTAAAACCAAGTATAAATATGAAAAAGTTAAGCCTTAATAGTTCTATTGTTATATTTTACTGATTTTAAATTTTTTTATAGATTTAAGAAGTCAGGTTTTGGCATATATAATTTGCAGTGAAATTCACTGTATAGTTTTAGGGAATATATAAAATTGTATAAACACTGCCACAGTCAAGATATAGAACTTTGTAGTCATGACAACAATTTTTTTCCCTTTTGTTTTCCCCTACAGTCCCTGGCTGCCAGTGATCTGGTTTCTGTGTAGTTTTGCCTTTTCCAGAGTATTATGTCATTGGAATCAATGGTACATAAACTTTTGTGTCTGGCTGATTTTCCGTGGCATGATGATCTTTTTTTTCATCCATGTTGTTGCATGTTTTATAATGTTATTTACTTACATTTATTTAGAATTACAGACAGAGAGAGGGAGAGACAGAGAGAAAGGTCTTCCATCTGCTGGTTCACTCCACAAGTGGCCACAACAGCTGGAACTAGGCTGATCCAAAGCTAGGAGCTTCTTCTGGGTCTCCCACACCTGGGTACAGGGTCCCAAGCACTTGGGCCATCTTCTGCAACTTTCCCGGCCATAGCAGAGAGCTGGATCAGAAAAGGAGCAGCCAGGACATGAACTGGTGCCATATGGGATGCTGGCACCACAGGCAGAGTCCCAGCAGTTTATTCCTTTTTACTGCTTAGTAGTATTCCGCTATATGGATGTATTATCCTTTGTTCATCCATTCACATATTGATGGATATTTGGAGAGTTTTCAGTTTTGAGTTATTACAAAATAAAGTTGAATGTTTCAAATATAAGTCTTTATATGAAAAATGAAGATCTGTCTCTTGGATAAATGCCTAGTGGCAAGAGGGCTAGGCCATAAGAAAAGAATACATATAACTTTAAAAGAAGTCAACCAAACTATTTTCCTCAATGGCTGTTTCATTTTGGATCCATAGCAGCAGTATTTAAGAGTCCTAGCTGGCCCACATACCCACCAGCTGTGTACTGTCATTTTCTTTTCAAGTTTTATCCTTCAGCGTGCACATACTTGTATCTGTCTCATTGTGACTTTAATTTGTGTTTTTCTAATAACTAATGATGTAGAGTTACTTTTTATGTGTTGATTTCTTGTTCACATCTCTGCATTAGTGACGTGTCTGTTCAAGTCTGTTGCCCATTCTTTAATTGGGGCATCTTTAGTTATAAGTGTCATTTTTAAGGATTTGGCCTACATACAAGTGCTTTATTAGATATGTATTTTTTCAAAATATTTCTCTCTGTCCCTGGCTTGCTTTTTAATTGTTCTTAACAGAGTCTTTGAAGGAAAGAAGTTTTAAATTGTAGGGAGGTTTAAATTCTCCATTTTTTATTTTGAAGTTTATGACTTTTGTATATCATCTGAGAAATGTTGTCCTAACCTACACCCACAGTTTTCTTCTGTGTTTTCTTCTGGAAATGATATAGATTTAGCTTCTATGTTTAGATCTATGAGATCTATGGACCATTCTAATTAACTGGTTATGTATGGTATGAGGTGAGCATGAAGTTTTGTTTTGTTTTTGCATAAGTATGTTTGTTTACCACAAACTAGAATAGATTGTCCTTTTCCCACTGAATTATCCTTAGATCCTTGTCAAAAATCAGTGTATCAGATCTGTGCAGGTCCAGTTCTGAACATTCTCTTTTGTTCCATTGGTCTGTATATCTGTTCCTAAGCCTTTACCACATTGTCTTGATTAGAGCAGCTTTGTATTAGTGTTGAAATCAAGTAGTAGGAATCTTCCAACATTATTCTTTTTTTCCCCTCAAGAAGCAGATTTCATGAATAAAAAATAAACAAATATAATTTATTTCTTAAGTAAAATTTAGCCAAGTCAATATACTAAAAATACTGCAGGAATTTTAATTGAGATGACCTTGAATCTATGGATTAATTTGGAGGCAATTTAATATATTAACATTGATTTTCTTTACATATCCTTGTATTTAGGAATTTTAAAATTTGCCTTATCAATTTTTCATCTTTTAGCATATAGAGTATGAACATAGTTTGCTACCTTTATTTCATAGTTCATGTTTTTTTATGCTATTCGTAAAAGATATTTTTATTAATTTAATGTAAAATGGTTTCTTGCTTGTATATAGAAATGTTAATGGATATGGCTGTTCGCAGGCTCTTGTCTTTGCACATGAAAGAATTCAGATGTGAGACAGGGGGTAATGGTAAGCAAGGTAAGACGTTTTAATGGGGTAGGGCATCTGTCAGAACAATGGACACCTCTCTGGATGGATCTGAGAGTCAGTGCCTAGCCATTCTGACTAAGGTAAGCAAGGTTACATAGTTTGATGAAGAGAATACACCTGACAGTCTAGACAGGCATCTCAGCAAAGAACTGAGAGAGCTGAGCTGAGCGAAACACATCTGATAGACCAGGCAGGCACCTCAGGAGATACTGGGTGCACAGTTTGCATTCAGACTGGGGCTATAAGGAAATGGGTCTAGTTCTTCACACGGTTTCTCCTTCCCCCACCCTCTTCTCCTGGACAAAGGGTTTGCTAGATGTGAAATAGGTAAAATCCCTCCTAAGTTCTTATTACTGGTGTTATTAGATTGGGTGGTCTATTTGGCACCAGGCAGAGAGGATTCTCCTGGGGTGTCTTCACTGGGGAGAAGCTGGGACTACCAGTAAACTTACTGGGGGATGAGCAGGACTTTGCAGTGTAAGATACTGGCTGCTTCCAACGTGCGTTTTCAGGCTGCTAAAGATTGCTATATCACACACAGGCTAATTTCTTACTTCCTGCCTAATAGAAATGCATCAGCTTGTATTCTGCAACTTTGATAAATTCATCTAATATTTCTTCTAGTTTCTTTGAGAAGAGGGGAGTTTTCTAGGATGATGTGAATCAAAACATTTATTTCTTCTTTTTCCAACTTACATGCTTTTTTCTTTTGCATGGTGGCCTGATGAGGAGTTTCAGACTATCCAAATTGAAATCAAGTCAGATCAGCAAAGAGAATATTAAAGTTTATTGTTGCACAAAAGAGGTCACAATCAGAAAGACTTCAAAAGTGTTAAGAAGCACAGTGGGAGACTATTGCAAATTGCCTTAGATACCAAAGATTAGGAAGTCGGTTGACCTTTGTAGTGATTGCTTATAGGAACAGGAATTTCCAGATTACAGGGTATTTTTTACCATTTTTGGGAAGCCACTTATCAGTTTTGTTTCTTAATTATCAAATGCATCTACAAGAAATAACCCAAGTTTTGCAAATCAAGCAAGCATAATGCTGCTTCCATAGCCCAACTTGCTGGATTACTTTGGGAATTTTTGGTCCTGATCTTCATTTGGTTTTAATTTAACAAGGCCCAGGATAGATGTAGTAGTGAGAGTAGCCATCATTTGGTACTAATTTTTAGGAACATTTAGTCTTTTGTCACTTAATACAAGGTGGAGGAAGTTTAGGAATTCTACCAATCTGAGTTTTTCTCATGAATTTATGTCTAATTTTGTCAAATCCTTTTTTTTTTTTTTTTGCATCTACTGAATTCATCCTATGTTTTTTTCTTTTTTAATCTGCTGATAAGGTTAATTGCCTTGATTGACTTTCAAATCTTTAACTTTGCATTCCTGGAATAAACCCCACTTGGTTATACTAAATTATCCTTCTTACATATTTCTAAGTTTAATTAGTTCCAGCTTCTAAAAAGTTTTAGGTTATCTATGTGTCTGAGTGTTATTGTAGTTTTTTTATGATATTTTATTTTTAAAATTTGTATTTATTTTCATTTATTGGAAAGGCAGGGGGAGAGAGAGAGAATGAGAGAGAGAGTGAGAGAGAGCAATCTTCCAACTATTGCTTCACTCCTCAAATACTTACAAGAGTCAGGATTGGTCCAGGCAAAAGCCAGGAGCCTGGAACTCAGTCTGGGACTCCTGGGGGTGGGGAGATGGCAGGACCTAACTGCACCATTGCTGCTGCTTCCCAAGGTCTGCATTAGCATGACATTGCATTGGACATAGAGGTGAGACTCAGAGCCAGGCACTCTGCTATGGAATGCAATGTTAGAACTACTGAGCTGGCCAGTGCCGCGGCTCACTTGGCTACTCCTCCGCCTGTGGTGCCGGCACCCCAGGTTCTAGTCCCAGTTGGGGCACTGGATTCTGTCCTGGTTGCTCCTCTTCCAGTCTAGCTCTCTGCTGTGGCCCGAGAGTGCAGTGGAGGATGACCCAAGTGCTTGGGCCTTGCACTCGCATGGGAGACCAGGAGGAAGCACCTGGCTCCTGGCTTCGGACCAGCACGGTGCGCCGGCTGCAGCACACTGGCTGTAGCGGCCATTAGGGGGTGAACCAAAGGAAAGGAAGACCTTTCTCACTGTCTCTCTCTCTCACTGTCTAACTCTGCCTGTCAAAAAACAAACAAACAAACAAAACCTACTGAGCCAAACACTGGCCCTATTTTGTTTTTTAAATTTGTATTTGCTTTTATTTGAGAGGGAGGGAGGGATGGAGAGACAGCAAGTGAGTGAGAGGGCAGTCCCATCTGTTGGTTCATTCCCCAGATGGCCAAGGCTAGGCCAGGGCCTGAGCCAGGAGCTGAGCATGCAATCTAAGACTCCCATGCAGATGACAGAAATCCAATTACCTGAGTCATTGCTGGTGCCTTCCAGCTTCTACATTAGCAAGAAGCTGGAAGCAGGAGCTATGCATATGGTTATTGAAGTAAAACCCTCTGATGTGGGATGCAGGCATCTTAACTGGTATCTTAATACCAGGCTAAGCACCTGCCCCCTTATGATGTTTTCTTCTGGCTTTGGTATCACCCTAAATGCTTGCTTTATAGAATAATTTGGCAAATTTTCCTTCTTTTTGTGTTTTTCTGGATGAGTTTTTATAGAATTGCTATTACTTCTTCATTTGGTAGAATTTACCTGTGATGCCATTTATTCCTAGGGATTTCTTTTTGGAAAGTTTTAACTGTGTATTTAATGTCTTTCCTATTTTTATGTGCTGTTCAGGCCATCTATTCTTTTTTTAACTTTATTTAAGTTATGCAAGTTTCATGTATTTCATATATACAGATTTAGGAACATAGTGACACTTCCCACCTACCCTCCCTCCTGCCTGTGTCCAACCCTTCTTCCTCCTCCCTCTCATATTCCCACTCTTAATTTTTACAAATCTATTTTCAGTTTACTTAATTATCATACAGTTAACCCTATGCTAAATAAAAGAGTCAAGCCATCTATTCTTGAGAGAGATTTGGTAGTTTGTATCTTTCAAAGGACTTGTCTATTTTATCTAAATTTTCAAAATTTGGGGCTATCATTCCTTTTTATTAAAATCTGAAGGTGGGGCTGGTATTGTGGCATAGTAGGTTAAGCTGCCACCTGAGATGCTGGCATCTTATATGGGTTCCAGTTCCTGTCCCAGCTGCTCTACTTCCAATCCAGCTCCCTACTAATGGCCATGGAAAAGCAGCAGCAGATGGCCCAAATACTTTGGTTCCTAAAACCCATGTGGGAGTTCTGGGTGAAGTTCCTCGCTCCTGGCAGCTGTCTGGACCAGCCCTGGCTATTGCAGCCATCTGGAGAGTTAGCCAGAAGATTGAAGATCTCTTGGCAACTCTGACTTTCAAATAAATAAATAAATATTTTTAAAAATTGTCTAAGGGTTTCAGGATAACCTCCCTTTTTAAAGATTTATTTATTTATTTGCAAGTCTGTTATACAGGGAGAGGGAGAGACAAAGTAAAAGAGATCTTCCATCTACTGGTTTATTCCCCAGTGACTGCAATAGCCAAGGCTGAGCCAGGCCAAAGCCAGGAGCCAGGAGCTTCATCCAGAACTCCCACGTGGGTGGCAGGGGCTCAAGCACTTGGGCCATCTCCTGCTGCTTTTCCCAGGCCAATGTCAGGGAACTGGATAAGAAGTGTAGCAGTTGGGACACTTACTGGCACCCATAAGGGATGCTCATGTTGCAGGTGGTGGCATATCCACGTTGCCACAATGCCAGCTCCTCTTTCATGCCTGATGTTAGTAAATTCTGCTGTCTTTCTTTTCAAGAGCAACAATGGACAAATTACGGCTTGCTGGCCAAATCAAGCATGCACATGTTTTTGTTTGGGTTGTGAGTTAAGAGTGGTTTTTACAGTTTTTAATGGTTAGAAAATAGTCAAAGGCAATACAAAATTTCATGACATGAGAACTGAATGAAAATCAGGTTTTACTGTCTACAGGTAGAAAAAGTTTTATTTGAGCACAGCCACACTTACTAGTTTATACATCGCCTTTGGCTGCTTTTATATTGTAGCAGCAGAGTTGAGCATTTGTTACTGTATCAGCCACAAAGCCTAAAACAATATTTATTATGTAGCTATTGTATAGTAAGAAACATATCTAGCCTTTGTCTCAGGTTCTTGGCACAGAGCTTCAAAAACCTTTGGAATTTTCCCAGGGATAAGAGTCTTAATGATGTTAATGCTTTGACCCTTGTGGGTCCCTAGATAGCTTCAGAATGGGGGCAGCAGATCACTAGAAAAATCAAGCCGATGAATTAGAAGGTTGGAACTTTCAGCTTCCAAGAGACTCAGAGACCGAGTTCAGTCTTCTGGTCAATGATTCAATCAGTTGTCCTGCATAATGGCATCCCAAGAAAAACTCTGGACACCAAAGCTTGGCATTACTTCCTGGTTGGTAAACATACTGAAGTTTGTCCACAGAGAAAGGGCATGGCAGCTCCATATTCCTTCCCAGACCTGTCCCTGTGTGGGTCCCTTCTAGTAAAATTATAATTGTAGGTATAGCAATTTTAGTGAGTTCTGTGAGGTAGTCTATTGAGTTGTGAGGGAGTCATGGGAACCCCTGAATTCTGTAACTTGTTGATCAAGAGTGTAGGTAGCCTGAAAACTTCCAAAGTACAACTAATGTCTAAAGTAAGGGCAGTGAGGCCAACATTTAGTTCAGTTCTTAAAATAACTCTTGGGATGACCATATCCTATACCACAATGCCTGAGTTTGAGTTCTGGTTCTGCTCCTGATGTGGTCTCCCACTAATATTTACCCTGGGAGGTAAAGTAGCTGGGTCTTTGCCTTCTGTGAGGGAGACCTAAATTCCCAGCTGAGGTTGCTGTGGTCTTTTGGGGAGTGAACCAGTAGATGGAAGGTCCCTGTCTGTGTATCCAGCTTTCTATCTTTGTGTGTCTCTCTGCCTTTAAAATTAGTAAAATGAATAAAAACATCAAAAATAATAAAGAAAGAGCAATATTACGGAGGACTGGGTTTTTGACCTGTGAGTTTGACAGTAACTCCAGGTTTGTAACTTCATAAATGTCTTGCTAACTATCCACTTGATGCTAGACCAGTTGGATTGCAAAAGTACATGGACCCTTTGTAGAAAAATCCAACAATCCTTGTTCTAGAGATAGATCAATTTTATTGATATTTTACTAAATAACTAACTTTTGATTTCTTTCACAGTTGTTTTATTAATATAAAGAGAGCAGATTTCATTGGTACAGTTCTAAGAAGATAACCATACTACCTTCTTCAATCTATCTCCCTCCTTTCTTCTTTTCTTTTTCTTTATTTTTTTTTTTGAAAACATAATTTAACTCTATTCTATAATCACAGGCTTAATGTAACACCAACCATAATATTGAAAAAGTAAAAAACAGAAAGACCATAGTTCCACAGGAATGTAAATAAGAGCTAAAAACAATTAAATCACAAGATGTCTGTTTCATTCCTGTACAGTTTTTTGGATTCTATGTTAACTACCACATGTCAGAGAAAATATATGATATTTGTCTTTTTGAGACTGGCTTATTAAACTAAGCATAATGGTTCCCAGTTGTATCTATTTTGTTGGAAAAGACAGGATTTTATCCTTTTTTACGGCTGAGTGGTACTCCATAGTGCATTTATACCACATTTTCTTTATCCAGACATCAGTTGATTACAATCTGGGTTGATTCCACAATTGAGCTGCAGTATACATGGGGGTATAAATAACTCCTTCATATGCTGATTTTACTTCTCTTGGGTAAATTCCCAGGAGTGGAATGGCTCAGTATTGTAGTAGACCTATTTTCAGATTTCTGAGGAATCTTCATTTTTGTCTTCCATAATGGTTGTACTAGTTTGCTTTCCTACCATCACTGTGTTAGGGTATATTTTTCCCCACATTCTTGCCAGCATTTTTTTTTTTTTTTCATTTTTGGACAACAGCCATTGTAACTGGGGTGAAGTAAAACCTCATTACCTCATTGTTGTTCTTATTTGCATTTTCCTGATAACTAGTGATCTTGAGGATTTTTTCATCTGTCTAGTGGCCATTTGTATTTCATCCTTTGAAAAATGCATGTTCATGTCTGTTGCTCATTTCTTGACTAGATTGTTTGTTTTGTCATTGTTGAGTTTTTTGAGCTCTTTATAGATCCTGGATATTAATCCCTTATCAGTTGCAGAGTTTGTCAATATTTTCTCTCATTCTGTGAGTTACCTCTTTATCTGTTGAATGTTTCCTTTGCAGTGCAGAAGCTTCTTAGCTTGATGTAATCCGATTTGTCTACTCTTCCTTTTATTGCCTGTGCTTTTGGGGTCTTTTCTGAGAAGTCTATGCCTATGCCAATATGTTGCAGAGTTTCCCTGATGCTTTCTTCTGGTTATTTGATGATATCAGGTCATTGATTTAGATCCTTGATCCATTCTGAGTTGATTCTTCATAAGGTATAAGGTAGGGTTTTGTTTCATACTTCTGTGTGCATACATCCAATTTTCTCAGCACCATTTGTTGAAGACTGTCCTTTCTTCAGGGATTGATTTTAGTTCTTTTGTCAAAGATTAGTTGGTTGGAACTGGGTGGATTAACTTCTAGAGTTTCTATTCTGTTCTATTGGTCTATGTGTCTATTTTTGTGTCAGTACCAGGCTGTTTTGATTATACCTGCACTGTAGTAAGTCTTAAAATTTGTATTGTAATGCCTCTGGCTTTGCTTTTGTTGTTTAAGATTGCTTTAGATATTCAGGGGTTCTTGTATTTCCATATGAATTTTAGTATTGTTTTCTCTAGATCTGAGAAGAATGCCATTGGTATTTTGATTGGGATCACATTGAATCTGTAACTTGCTTTGGGTAGAATGGACATTTCAATGATATTAATTCTTCCAATCCATGAACATAGAAGATTTTTCCATTTTTTTGGTCTTCTTTCTATTTCTCTCTTTAATGTTTTATAATTTTCATTGGAGAAATTTATCACATCCTTGGTTAAATTATTCCAAAGTATTTAAAATTTTTGGTAGCTGTTTTGAATGGTACTGATCTTACAACTTCTTTCTCAGCCAAGACATTGTTTGTGTATAAAAAGGCTATTGATTTTGTGTGTTGATTTTATATCGTGCAACTCTCATGAGTTCCAGTAGCCTCTTAGTGGAGACTTTTGGTTATCCTAGATATAGCATCATGTCATCTACAAACAGGGATACATTGACTTCCTCCTTTACAATTTGTATTCCTTTGATTTCTTTTTCTTGCTTAATGGTTCTGGCTAAAACTGTCAGAACCAAATTGAATCACAGTGTTGAGACTGGACATCCATTTCTGGTTCCAGCTCTTAGTGGAAATGGTTCCAATTCTTCATCATTTAATGTGATGATGGCTGTGGGCTTGTCATATATTGCCTTGATTGTGCTGAGTAATTTTCCTTCTACGTGCAATTTGTTTAATTTTTTTTTTTTATCAAGGAAGGGTGTTGTATTTTTATCAAATGCTTTCTCTGTATCTATTGAGATAATCATGTTTTTCAGTCTTCATTTTTTATTGTGATGTATCACATGTATTGATTTGTAAATGTTGAACCATCCTATCATACCAGAGATAAATCCCATTTGGTCTGCATGAATGATCTTTCTGATATGTTGTTGGATTAGCTAGTATTTAGTTGAGGATTTTTGCAACTATGTTTATGTATTTTTTATTTGACATATTGAATTCTTCATTTCTAATATTTCAGTTTGATTTCTCTTCAATCTGTATCTCCCAGCAGATTTTTTTTCATCCATGTCATGTATGGATTTGTTTAACTTAGGTATTTGGTTCTCTGTGTTTTTGAGTAATCTTGTGGTCATTCTTTTGAATTACTTCTTAGGCATTTAAGCAATCTGTCTTCACATTCTAATATTGAAGTGCTGTGTTCCTTTGGGGAAGTCATATTGCCTTCTTTGTTCATGTTTCTTATATTTCTACATTAATTTGTAGGCATTTATAGAAACACTTGCTGATTTTCTCCTCTGACAGCTTTTATCTTTGTAACATGCCTCTGTAGCTTCGTGGAGTGTCTGCTCCTTCAGTGGATGTCCAGAGACATATGCTGGGTGGGGCCAGGGAGCTCAGAACAGTGTTTGAGGGTGGGGCAGGTGTCCATGGTGACCCCCAAATTGGGTGTGGTAGCTTTACACTGTTGTCAGTAGTGGGGAAGAGTATGTTTGCATCAACTGGTGTAATCAGAATCAGCCCATCTCTTATTAAGACAGCATTTATTCCTTGTTGGTTCCTGGGTGCCTTGCTTGAGGAAGACCCCAGCTTCTGATTTCATCATTTTTATTTTATTAGCTTCTGTTCATATCTTTATTATTTCTTTTCTGTGCTTATTTTCGGTTTAATTTGTCCTTTCTTTACCACATTATTCATTTTAATTTTTATGTATTTGTTTGAGAGATACAGAGTTGGGGGTCTTCCATCTGCTGTTTCATTCCCCAAAGCCTACAGTGGTGGGGGCTGATTCTGCCAAAGCAGGGACCCAAGAGCTCAATCTAGGTTTCTCAGGTGGATGATCAAAACTCTATTACTTGAGCCATCACTGCTACCTCCCAGTGTTTGAATGAGCAGGACGCTTGCATCGAGAACTAGAGCTAGGCATCAAACCCAGGCACTCTGATACAAGACACCCACCCCCGTTTTCTAATTTCTGTGCCTTTGGAATTATACCATCTTTTCTATGTTGGTATTCTGTGACATCATATTTAAATCCTGCAGTTGGCTAGGATGGGAACATTTATACCATGAAAATAGCAAATATCACAAACTGGTGTCCTTTCCTTATCCTGAGAGCCACTTGTTAAATTTGTACAGTCCTTGCAATAGCATTAACACAGCTATTTTAAAATGTTCTCAGGGCAACTAACATGAAAAAATGATTTCAAATTAAAAGTTAGTTCAGAAAAGGGAAGGCCTTACTAATGAAAATGTGATTTAAGACATAGATTTTAAAATCTAAACCCTAAAAGAGGTTGTGCATCTTTGATCCCAAAGACACAAAGCACAGGGTAGGTAGGTACCATTTGTTAGTGAGTTCAGTGTAGTTCTTTTTGAGGAAAAGTGACTTGATTAGTTGATCTGCACAAGTCTGTAGCAGTTCTGTGAATCTATGGTAAGTTATTTCCCAGAAGATTGTAGAAAAGCTATTTTATTGCTAATGAAAAGCTGATGAGAGAGTTATTGCTGAGGGATTGATCCATTGCCCTCTTAAGAAGCTCTGAGATTCCCAGACCTAATGGATGGAAAAGAGCAGAAATAACAGTTAGGTAGCTAGAGTCTAAAATTGGTAAGAAACATTAGATGTTTTGACACAAGCTGTCACTTAGGTTTTGTGGATGCCTTTCTAAACAAAGTGTTAAGGGAATTCTTGGCCAATTCCTGCTTGTCATGCTGAGATTTTAGTTTATGGGTTGTCATTAAAAAGAATTTCCATTAATTGATCAGAGAAGTGCTCCCTGCATATCACTAGGAGAGACTGAAAAAGCCCATTTTAAAGGAAATTTTAGTAATCAATTTCTAGGCTGTTATAATTCTTTGATACCATTGATCTTGTTTGTGGCTATTAGGAAGTCTGTCTTATAGCTCTAGATTGTGTATTGGTACTGTATGGTCTTTATTTTTTGTATTCTGAATGCCCAAGTTCATAAATTTGTATTGAATGGATGAATGATAGTAAGTTTGGTTCAGCTTAATTTTGGATGGGTTTAGTAAGCTATTAATAAATACATTGCATATATGAATATGTTCAACATAAGAGTTGATATTAGTTATACCCACATTTTGTTCCTCTACATCTTCAGAGTTAATAAAACAATGGCTTTTTAAGTAGTTTCTTCTTGGCGTTATCCTCCATTCATTCAATTTTTAGTTAGACATTGAGTGAGCACCTAATATTTGCACAGCATGGTTTCAGGTTTATCTAAAGATGAAAGTTAGAACCTCTAAAATTAGAGTATTTATTGTATAAATTTTAAAATGAATGCATAATCAGTACAAAAACTTTGAAAACCAAGGAAAACTCAAAGGGAAAACAATGCATAATTCCATTATCCCAATATAATCATTGTTAGTATTTTAGCATATACCTTTTTTCTAATATATCTCCAAGTGGCTGTTTAAAATAATATGTAAATATACAGTGTGGTCATATTAAAGGGGCCCAGGGAATGTCTGGGGTGAGTTCTACTCTGGGTTTGCTGCTAACATGACCTTGGGAAAGGTCCTTGCCTCTCTGGAGTCCTTTTTCTTGATTTGTCAAGGGATTGTCATTGTATCTAAGGGCCCTTCCTACTTGAAAATTCTCATTTCATTGAAATTGATCACCTTTGGAGACACAGATTTCAGAAGGATGAAATCGAAAGCATTTAAGTTCATATGCACGTCAATTAATTATATGGCAGATTTAAAAATCTTGATTTAGTATAACTCTTTCCTGCTATTATCATTAGGTTTTGGGATTATGAACCAGGAACACCTAAAGTGTTGTGGAACAAGAACCACAATCTGAATTGATGATTTCAGCTGATAAATGTGTTTTTAAGAACATATTCTAAAAAAAAAAAAAAAAAAAAAAGAACATATTCTTTGAAGCTGTTAAGTATGCTACTAGAAATAAGAAATACAGAATCACCACCATTTTAAGTCCATGATATTTTGTCCAAAAAGTGCACCAAGGAGAAAATCAAAGCAACTGTGTTACTGCATTCTTTTTGCACCTCAAGAAAATTGATTTTGCCTTCTGTCTCCTGCTCTGCCTGTGTTGTGAAAATGTAGATTGGTATGCAAAAACTATTGCATATTAGGCACCAAGGCTTTAAAAGTGTTAAAAGGTATCTGGTTCTCTTAGAAGTTTGCACATTAAACAGTTTTTGCTGAACAGTTAAGATGTCCTTTTCCTGTTACCATTTTGTACTAGGATTTTTGGTATGCATTTTAACGGTTATTTAAGAGTCCCCATGTGCTTAGAAAGGAATATGAATATATGTGCCTTTTTTTTGTAAAGCCTCAGCACAATGTAGGTTATTCCATCAATACCATCAGATGACTGGGAGCTGTACTTGGAACAATATGTAAAAATACAGCTTGTGAAAGATTTCCTTTATTAACTGTCATCATGTGCAGAATATATGTTCAAATAAACGTTGTGTAATAACTAAATTTGAGATTAATAGGCCCCTTAAGAAACAGCGAAGTCATTCAGAATAGTCAGTGAAAAATAGGCTGTAAGACTGTAACATGCACATATTGTCCTGCTTACGTGCTCTCTCTGGTGTCATTCCCATTTGTCACTGTCGGCCTGCTCTGTTCTCATTAAAACACTCTTGCACAAAAGCAACTTAATTTTCTTAAGAGGAGAGGACACCTGATTCAATTTAGCATCCAGAAACAGAAACTTGAATATATTTTTCTCCCTGGCCTGAATTGAGATGAATAGTTGCAACCAGAAATAGCAACCCCCATGTTCACCTCAAGATTGAGGATATTAAATAATTTTTTTCCACCATTATCAAGAAATGGACCTGTAGAAACAGAGAGAGAATGGAGCTTACTCTTGGAAAAGCAGCTGGATGTTAAACATTTGCTCTTCTCTTGGAGATATAGAAATAGAGATGTAGACTTCTGTAAATTACTGTAAGATTTTTACAACAAATAAGTAGCTGTTAAGAAGATGAATTTTAATGGTACATGTCCCAAAATCAATCTTTTTTAGATTGGTGGATGCCTTGTAGCGGCACTGTAGTTTGCATTTAGATTTCTTTGTTGAGGAGAAATATTCAGTAGTGGTTTCAAAGCAATATTCTGTACTTTAAGCTATTGCTTCTTCAAAAATATTATGACAGATATTAAGTGGAATCAAATGAAAAGTGTTGAGTATGCCATATCAACTCATATCTTAATTGATATCCTTTATATTTATTTTCTGGAGTATGATTCAGTAACACAAATAGAGAAATTTTATTTGTAAGGAGATTTGTGTAGCAAAGTAATGGTAGTTAAGAAATCAGTAGTAAAACTAGCAACTAAATTGCATACACAGAAATTGGCTTTGAATACAGAATAAATGTTTGATAATTCTTTGATTTTTTTTGCCTTTTTATGGCACCATACAAAATACTTTTCTAGTATAAAAAAGTACTTTGTATTTCCATACTTAATTGAAAACCAAAGATTGAAATTCAATCTTTGATGTTTTAGTCTTTATGTGGTTTTCAAACTGAACCTTTGCTTAGAAAGGAAATAAATATTAATGACAGTTCTTCTTCCTGTGAATCAGAGGTTGGTATGATATAAATTCACATAATTGAGGAACCTTTGCAGGATAAGGCAATTCAGCTTTGATCTCCAACAATCATGACCAATAGTCCATTTTCTTTCCCATACTATTCAGTGATGTCATTTGCAATGGTAACAAGGTATTTTGCTAAATAAATCTTAATACACTTGTTCAAATTTGTATCTTAAAAGAAGTGCTTTTTGATTTACCCAACCTGCCTGATTAGTCCTTTATTATTGTCTCTCTTGTTTAGGAACATGACTGTGTCAGAAACTGAAAATGGCCTAACTAAGCAGGGACTTATTTTTTCTCATGCACCATGATGCTGCAGGCTTTTTTTGTGTGTCTCAGTGATGTTGATGTGGCTGTCTCTGCGGTGTTCTCACGGGGGGTGAGATCACTTTCCCTGTAGGCGGGAGTCAGGAAGGAAGAGGCAGTCTCAGAAGCTAACCTCCATACACTCCCATCATGACACTAGAATCATTTTATATCTTCATTGGCCAGAACTGTGTTGCATGGCAACCACAGCTTTTCCTTTTTGTGTGTACTTTATCTTATCATGGTTAAGAAACTCTACTTTTCTGAAGGAATAAAGATAGTTTCATATTTTCTCCTAAAAGTTTCTAAGTTTTGTCTGCATCTAGGTCTTCCAACTTTCTAATAAGTTTTTCTTTACCATATTGTGAAAAAGCCAGTTGCTTCTCCGCCCCCCACTGCCTGGAGGTGGTGATCTTGTCATATACACTGTTCTGTTGTTTACAGTTCTTGATTGTAAGCCCTCTTTTGTGGGGATTGTTTCATCTGGGAATCTGCTTTGCTCTGGGTTATCGGAGTGGCCTCAAAGATGAGTTTTGCATTTGTTTCTTTCAGGGCCTCAGGAGTTCCATTGGTCTTTGATCCAGCTTGTCTTTTCTTTAAATTGTTCATACTTTGGGCTTCCTGAATCACATGGGGAGTGTACAGTGAGTTGAGTCCTCATGCCTACCCTTGATAAAGACCTTCTTTCTTGATTTTCTGAGTAGAACTTTCTCCCCCCCCGCCCCCCACCCCTTGCTTACTGTCTCCCTCTCTCAAGAATTCATACTCTCATTCCGTGAAAGACAGACAGAGATGGATGGACAGAAATCTTTAATCTGCTACTCCACGCTCCAAATGACCACAATAGCCAGGGCTAGACAAAGCTGAAGCTGGGAGCTTGGAGCTCAATGGAGGTCTCCCATGTGGGCTACTGGGACCCTACTACTTGGGCCATTACCTGCTGCCTCCTAGTGTGTGCATTTCTGGGAAACCAGAAGCAATAACAGAGTCGGGACATGAACTCACCTGCAAAGTGGAATAAAGGCATCTGCATAAAACAAAGGAGATGGCCACAGGACTGCCTCTACCTTGAAAGGTACTACTTTGGTGTTTGGGGTGTTTGGCTTGGTGGTTAAGACACTGCTTGGGACACTAGCATCCTACATTGAAGTGCCTTGGTTCAAGTCCCAGCTCTGCTCCTGCTTCCATTTTCTGGCTGTTTTGGGCATTTGGGGTGTAGATCTGCAGATAGGAGAGCTCTGTCTGCTTAACAACATCCAGTAGTGCAATGGGTGCACCTGCGATGGCTGAGGGCACCGAGGCCCATATTACAGGGGTTTTGAAGAGATTGTTGCACTCCATCTAATGCAGTTGTCCTACCCCAACTCTGAAGAGGCTGGAGGTAGCAAATGTGGTGAACTTTTAGAAAAGTGAAATAGACCTCATCCCCACTGGTTCTACTTTAAATTTGTATCATGTGTATATATTTTTAAATTTAAAAGTTTAATTTTCTATGTTTAAAAAAATACAAGACATGAGATTTAATGCTATAACTAGTACTCAAACAGTATTTTTCACTTTATGTTTCTGTGTGGGAGCAAACTGTTGAAATCTTTACTTAACGTATGCTAAACTGATCTTCTGTATATAAAGAGAATCGAAAATGAATCTTGATGTGAATGGAAGGGGAGAGGGAGTGGGAAAGGGGAGGGTTGCGGGTGGGAGGGACGTTATGGGGGGGAAGCCATTGTAATCCATAAGCTGTACTTTGGAAATTTATATTCATTAAATAAAAGTTAAAAAAAAACACAAGACAGGTTGGGGATTTGAAATTTTAAGTTAGACTGCGCTGGATTATTTATTAACCTCAAAATTAACCCTAATTTTGATAGATGCAACTATTTTTGTAACTGAAAGTGACCAGAAAACCAAGAGAACTGACAGGGCGAGGAGGAAGGTGAGGGGGGTGGGATATGAGTATTTGAGAAGACATTCAGGTATGTAATCCTTAATTTCACACTGTTCCATAGAGAAATTATAAGAACAATGGAATATTTTAAACATATAGCTGAGTTAAAAACAAAACCACCAAATATGTGCTAGACGCCGAGAGGCTGGGATCGTGAGAGCAGTAAAGCACAGGAGTCCCTGCTGCCCTGCTGCCCATGTAGAAGCAAGCAGCATGGACTTCGGTCTGTAAGTCAGGGTAGGGCCAGCACATTAGATGGGGTGGGACAGTCTTACCCTACAGGTAGTGTTGCAGCATGGGCCACAGTGACCTGGGTCATCGCAGGCATCCATGTGCTGCATATTTGTTGGGCTGGTGAGGGAGGTGATCTTCAGCGTCACGTCCAGCCTCTACCCCAGTTCCTAGCATCTTCAGCTCCTATCACTGACGTCTCTCTGGGGTGTGGTCTCTTAAAAGGAGTCATGTTTGAAGGCAATCCTGCAAGGTGCCTTCTTGGCCCATGTAGAATGGACAGCACCTTGCTTCTCGGCCCATTATTCTCCCTCTCCTTTTGTTACGTCCTAGATGCTCATCTCTAGAGCAGCCTCTCACCTTTGCTGTTTCTTGTCAGGGGTTTTGAAGTTGTTTCTACCAGTTTCTGCCCATGTCTTTGGCTCACATGACACAGTCCCTATCCCTGTAACCCCAATTCTAGGGACTGCACCATGGTGTTTCCAAGACCTCTCCTGGAGCACACCCTCTGCTCTGCGGCAGCCCAGTGTGGAGTTTGTCTCTTCAGCAGTGTGCAGCAGGGGATAGCAATGCCAAGCACGCTGCTTTGCAGTTTCTCCCATCTCTACTGTCGGTTCTTTTGTAGATGTCATTTCTACCTCCAACTTTGGAGATAGGGTGAACACATCAGCTTTCGCCCCTAGTGAAGGAGAAAAATTCAGAGCACTCAGTAGTCCTGGGAAGTTCCTTTTCTCAATCTTCTTTGGGATTTCTGGTCTTCACTTACATAGGCTGCATATGAAGGGGTGCCTGGCCCAATCTGTCTTTCTCTAAGGACCCAGGCATGTATCTTGCTGTCTAACTTTGAATAGTGGGCTGATTGCCTTAAATTACCATTATTATAGAACATTATTAGAAATGACAACCAAAAGGGGGTTCCATTTTAACATTTTGGGAAACATTTCTATGTATTTTGGCTGGGAATCAGGGTATTCAATAGCTAAAGCCAGAAATTTCACAAATTAACTTGCAATGAATCATTCATATTCAATGTAAATAATAGATTTTATTATTATTTTTATTTCTTAAACTCATGAGGGAAGAAAAAAAGAGGGGTATTAGACTAGCATTATGAAGATTATTGATATAATGTTGTAAGAGACGACTTGTTCATATATATGTGTTCATATATCTTAAATGCATTTTAGCAAAGACCAGATATATTTAAGTAACTCTGGAATATGGAACATGGCCAACACATGGCATTGCTGGGAAGTTGTAGCTTTCATGCCTAATTTAAGATAGAACTTCATAATGTCTATAGCTATTCTGCAATGGAAGAGCTTGCTGTTTTCATTGAGATAGAGAACTTTTCATCATCATTGTTTTCAGTTTCAAAATGTTTATTTAAAGATTATTCCTTAATATTCAAAAATTTTTCAAGATTTATATTTATTTATTTGAAAGGCAGAATTACGGAGAGAGAGAGAGAGAGAGAGAGACTGAGCACGAGAGACAGAGACAGTGACAGAAACAGATTCTCCACCTGCTGGTTCAGTCCCCAAATAGCCACAACAGCTATTTGGTTCAGTCCCCAAATAGCCAAGTCAGGAACTTGGAACTCCATCCAGGTCTCCCACATGAATGGAGGAACCCAAGCACATGGGCCATCTTTCACTGTTTTCAGGTGCATTAGCAGGGCCCTGGATGGGAAATGGAGCAGCTGAGACTTGAACTGGCACTTACATGGGATGCCAGTATCACAGGCAGCAGCTTAACACACTGTGCCACAATGCAGGCCTCTCCCCTTTTATTTTAAATAATTCCAAGTAGATAATAAAGAAATTAATTCATTATTGAGCTTGCTAGATTTTTCAAAAGAACAATAAAACATGCTGTCACTTATATAATGAAACATTAGTCAGATATTTTGATTAAAACTGAGCTGTTTCAAGAAGCAATGTGTTATCTAGAATATGTAATACAAAGGAATCCAGTGTCATTATTAGAAAATCACTTCAAAACCAACTTTTTTTGTTCAGCATTTTATCTAGTTATCCATCACATGTGATCACTTCAATGTATACATTTTTAAGATGGGGTGCATGAGTTAATAGTGAAAACATTGCTGCACAGAACATTCAGTTAGCATGACAAGCATTTGCTCATTCATACATTGGTTAGTTCTTTGACCCAGTAATACTTACTGAGGGTCTGTTATGCTCCAGGTGCTATTCTAGGCACTATGGATACAAGGCTTGGTAAATTAGATGCCATTTTTCTGTCATGGAGCATTCTAGAGGAGGGATGGATTTTACATACATTTCTGGCAAAAGAGGTAATACCAAAGGAAGGACTGTACGCAAAACTCAGTGAACCATTCAGATCTGGCTTCCAGAAAGCCAAGAAAAGGAAACTCATATCTCAGGAGAGGCTGGTCATAAAACCCACAGGTTCCTACCTTTCAAATAAATGAACTTTGGTAGCTCATGTTTGATTTCAGTTCATGAAGTTTGTATTCTCTAGAGCCACGTTTGTTTTAATATGAAAGGGATAGTTTTTTTTTTATGTGTTTCCCAAACCAAATATTCAGATACCATAGATGTGCCCAGAAAATGACTTCTGTTCATCCAATCTCAGTACCGTGGTGTGGGCTACCAGGAATAATCAACTTGCAGCTGTGAGCACCTAGCAAGAGAAAGCACTAACGTTCAAAGCAGAAATTAAAATTTTGATTTTAGGGGCTGGCACTGTGGCATAGTGGGCTAAGCCTCTGCCTGCGGCTCCAGTGTCCCATATGGACACTCGTTGTAGTCCCAGCTGCTCTGGTTCCCATCCAGATATGGCCTGGGAAAGCAGTAGGAGATGGTCAAAGTACTTGGGCCCCTGCACCTGCATGGGAAGCCTGGAGGAAGCCCCTGGCTCCTGGCTTTGGATTGGCATAGCTCCAGCTGTTGTAGCCATTTGGGGAGCAAACCAGCAGATGGAAGACCTTTCTGTCTGTAACTCTGCCTATCAAATAAATAAGTCTTTACCAATTTTTAATTTTATATTAAATATTTATTATATTTTCAATAAAAAGGATTCAAAAAACAAACAAATGGATCAACACAACCCTACTTTATTTTTTTATTTTTATTTTTCCTTTATTTATTTGAAAGGCAGAGTTACAAAGAGAGTAGCAGAAGGAGAAAGAGAGACATCTGCCAACTACTGGTTCACTTCTCAAATGGGTACAACAGCAAAGACAGGGCCAGGATAAAGCCAGGATCCAGGAACTCCTTCCAGATTTCCCATGTGGGTGGAGAGGCTGAAGTACTTGGGCCAACTTCTGCTGCTTTCTCAGATGAATTAACAGAGAGCTGGGTGGGAAGCAGAGTAGCTGAGACTCGAACTGACATTCCAGTATGTCCTGCTGGCATTTCAAAGGATGGCTTAACCTGGTGCCCCACAACTCTGGCCCCATCTCACTGCTTTAATAGTCTTCACTGAAGCATAAAAATATAGTATTTACAAACATTTAAAAGCCAAACAGCACCACCAACAAAATCAAAAATAAAACTTTCTCTCCTTCCCCATTCAATCCTTTCAACAAATTTAACCACAGTTAGGAGTTTTTGGTGATTCCTGTCAGAAAAAAATTAGTGCTCTTATGTAAGTGTGTATATGTGTGTGTGTGAGTGTGTAAATACTTAATATAAGAAGAACCATACATTACCGTTTTGAAGCCTGCTTTTTCACTCATCAGCCTGCCTTCATACAGTTCAGCATATGCAGATCATCCAGTGCTAATGGTTGCTGAGGATTCCTGGGAAATTCTAGATTTTATTTAACTCCATTGCTGTAGAGAAATGTAAGTTTTAAAAACATCATTGGATAGGCCGGTGCCGTGGCTCACTAGGCTAATCCTCTGCCTTGCGGCGCCGGCACACCGGGTTCTAGTTCCGGTCAGGGCGCCAGATTCTGTCCCGGTTGCCCCTCTTCCAGGCCAGCTCTCTGCTGTGGCCAGGGAGTGCAGTGGAGGATGGCCCAAGTACTTGGGCCCTGCACCCACCAGGATTAGTACCTGGCTCCTGCCTTCGGATCAGCGCGGTGCGCCAGCTGTAGTGCGCTGGCCACGGCGGCCATTGGAGGGTGAACCAACGGCAAAGGAAGACCTTTCTCTCTGTCTCTCTCTCTCTCTCACTGTCCACTCTGCCTGTAAAAAAAAAAAAAAAAAAATCATTGGTGGCAAGCATTTGTGTAACTATTTCGTAATAGCAAGATGTTGGCATTTCAAGGGAAGCAAACAAAGCAGGATATGGTGGAAGAGATTATTATAATGGTTGGAAGACTAAAATCTGGATCTACTGTCACTGCTGTTGTTTGGTTATGACACCAGGTGCCGGATCCAGTCTTAACACATAGAATCACTTGGTGAGAGAGGTAGACTTTGGGCACTGCAGGAAATTCTGCTTATTCAGCAGTTCAGATAAGCAGCAGCTTAGGATAAGCTCCTTAGATTCCTTTCTTAGAAGACGTTAGATGGCGGTGGCGCAGGAAGGTGTCTTCACAGGTCATTTCAATACGATGTGGCAAGTGCCGTGGCAGATACAGGCTCAGGATGCTCTGGCAGCAGGTGTGGGAACATTCAGTCCACCTACAAGAGTAGATGTGTGGTATTAAAAGGAGAGTGTTGGAGGAGAGTGATTGAACACTTCTTAGAAGGATGGATGCCCAAGCTGGTGGCTATGATAATCAGAGTTAGCCAGACAGAAGAGGGAGGAAGGGCATCTCAGGTCATGGAGCAAGGATGCAAGAAATTGCCTGATGAGTTTGCAGAAAATCAAGTAGTTAAGTGTTGTCAGAATAGAAAATCTGAGATAGGAAATGAGCTAGAGACCTGATCCTGTAGAACCTTATGCATCATGCTAAGGGCTGAAATTCCTCCTTAAGTCAAAGGTATGCATGTCTTGATTGTATCAATAAAAAGCTTTCTAAATATTTGTCATTACCCTTGGAAGCACTGGGCATCATAATGCTCTCAAACACTGCAACTGCAGAATTGAGTCATCTGTTAGCTTAGTTATCTACTGCTGTTCAGCCAGATCTCCTTGGTTCAGTGATTGATTTCGCCTGGTACCCAGAGTACCCCAGAACCTTAATTGATCAATTGACAAAACCAGAGGTCACTGTATGGGAGAACAGTGTAGTTGAGTGAATTCAAATCCATCTCCACTGTCAGAAAACAACTAAGATTGAGTTGGGCTGCAACATCTTTGAGTATCTAAGATGCTCATTTTCCATTAGCTGGTCACTTTATCAGATATAGGAACACAGCCAGTTCATGTAAAATATATTGCTTCTGTTTGGGTTAAAAATGGAAACCAGGCGGGGCAGGAGGGACCTGCAGTGCCGGCATTCATGTGGGCACCAGTTCCTGTCCCAGCTGCTCCACTTTTGATCCAGCTCCCTGCTAATGTGCCTGGGAAAGCACTGGAAGCTGGCCCAAGTACATGGGTCCCTACACCCATGTTGGAGACCTGGAAGAAGCTCCTGGCTTCAGCCTGGCCCAGCTCCAGCCTTTGTGGCCATCTAGGGGGTGAACCAGAGGATGGAAGATCTCTCTCTCTCTCTCTCTCTCTCTCTCTCTCTCTGACTCTTTCAAAATAAATAAATCTTTAAAAAAAGAGACACCAAAGGAGTGTGGTGATTTGATCTGAATGAGTACTAGTTAGTGCTTGTTTTACTTTGATATTTGAGTATTTTTATTTCTAATTATTCCATATTTCATTAAATGCTAGGCAAAACCACCAGTTATTCAGTATGAGATAAGTGAAAAGCACCGGAAAGAAATTAACTTGGAAGACAGAAGCTCAGAGGAGGAAGACCTCACTCTTTTACTAAAGAGAGAGATAAATCCATTTTAAGCACAAAATAGCATCTAGATATTAAACTTATTTGTGGGAAAGTGCATTTTTATAAGAAGGTAGACAGTGTTCCCTGTTGGTCTCACCACAATTAATTTATTTAAACCCTTTAACTTAATTTTCTCCAAGCAAAAAAAACTTTTTCCTGGAATTATCCATCATGGAATTCCAGGAAGATGTGTTAAATATGTCGCTATAGTTGAAAATTGTCATCTACAATGTTTTATTTAGCTGCGTCTTTGTTTGCCCTGCTGCTCCCAGTACAACACACGGAACACCATATGCCATTGTCCCTATCAAGACGCAAAGGGTTCCCTGGTCTGTGCCTGTGCTGGTGTTTATGCCACAGAGGAGCTGTGGTCCAGTGCCATCTTTTATTGATAGGGCCAGCAAAGGAGAAATCTAATGAAATTATCAAAGCTTTGAATTAATTATGAACTGGAATAGGAGAGCTAAGCTCTCTGGAGCCAAGGATCTCATTACCCATTCACTCTCTTTGCATCCTCTCCCGGAGCAGAAGGCATTTTCAGCTACAGCTCTTAGCCTGGCTTTGGACTTTATTCAAACTTGCTAAAACTGACATCTTCTTTTTCCTACAGTGTGGCTGCTAATGTCCATGATGATTAATTTAACTCTGCTCTGGATCTGCGGGAGCTAGAAATAGGTTTTCTTTACCCCTCTTTTTGCCTTTTATTGTTTTTTTTTTTTTCTTCCCCTATCAAATTGGATGTTTTATATGTGTCTCTCCTTCTGGGGTAATGTGAGAAGCTTCCCTGGGATATAATGACTAAAATTAAGAGCTATGTTATATCTACTATGTGTTCCATGGATATTTAGGTAAGCACAAAGTCAAATATTTCTTCTTTGAATCTTGAACACCAAATTGAAGTTTTTCTTGCTTGTGTCTGCCATAGCATTAACAGCGTAGCAGTAACTTTCTTGGTCTCCACAGCACTGTGGAGACTTCCAGGCTGTCGTGAGTGCCACATCTTGCCCTGTGGTTGCAGTTCAAAGGACTTTTGCTCACTAGTAGGGAAAAATTAATGTTTGCCTTATAATTCTGTATTCCTTCCTCTCAGTAATGTGAATTTTTTTTTTTTTTTTTTAGGAATAAATCAACCTCTGATTGGTCTAAGCCTAGTAGCAAAATCAATAACAACAATGTTTTGATTTACTATTGGTGACGATTCTTTTGGTACTGTCATAGAGGTTTAAGGCATCTCATGGCAAGCCATTTCTGCCTGCTTTTGAGACCCATTATTTATGAATTCCTAAGCTGCAGCTCATCTGTCTTAGTAAACTACAGGCCACTGCCAATTTTGTAAGCAGTGACTAAGTTTGCTTTGTAGAGTCAATGTTTTAAGGTTTTGATTAGTGGGGGAGGGAGAATGATCTCCTTTGCTTTCCTATTTACTTTGAGTTTTTCCCTCCTATTTATTTTCTCTATAGGCAGCTGCGATATTTAATTCAGCCTTTGGAAGTTTTTTGGTAAGTAAATATAGTTTTCTTTGTCTATTATAACTTTTGCTGTGATATTGTTTGTATGAAAAATTTAGTGAGAGCTGGACTTTTTTACTCTTTGGTTAAATGTAAAAGTCCTTGAATTTTTTTCACGTGCCAGTATTTTCTGCAGGAAATCAGTTAATAAATAAAGTGATTGTTCTCTTATAATATATTTTGGAGGCTCAGGTTTAATATTCCATTTAATGGATTCAAAGAATCAATTAAAACACTATGTGTCTCCTTATAGAGGTTATGTCAATATATCGATCATTTAATGAGGTCTTTTAGATTATTATTATTTTGTATCATGGGACTGAGGATTTTGAAAAGGAAACATGACCCAGCTGGTCAGAAAGAGAATGCTAATTTACTTGTTGACATGTCATTTATTTTGTACATTTCACTGTCAAAGAAGGTACTGTCTTAGGTACTTCTGAGAAATCTATGTGGGAGAAATTTGAAATGAGGATACAACTATTGAGTGTTTTGTAAGAAAATGTGATATATTTAGAGAACTATAGATTATATGTAAAAATATTTAAAAGTAGTTAAACTTTCAAAAGTGGAATCAATATAAGAATGTTATTTTAGCATTATTTTTAAAATAGCTGATGTAACAAGAACTTCATTTGTTTTATAAGGAATAAGAAAGAAATTAAACATTTTCTGTTAATTTAATATTTTTATTTATACCTTAAACTGCTAAATTTGTGAAAATGAATTATGTTACTTTTAGGTACATAATGATTTACAACTAAATGATAATAAAATCAGTGGGGGTCTCTTATTGTCTATTTAAATATACATAAAGCTATTAAATATTTTGTAATATACTGTTAATTCTATATAGTGTTGCACAGATTTTAATGTACCATAGCCTTGCAGAGCTTTTAGTAATGTAGCTTACACAAAGTATATTGCTTAGAATATATGCTATTTTAAAAGAAGAATCAGTACTTTTTATTGTATTATTATTGGGTTTTAGAAGAAAAAAAGGCTATTTAACAAAAATGATCTCTTGCACTACTTAGTGGTAATTCAATAATATTTTGTTATTATTCCATGTATCCAGTTATTATTCTATATGTTGTCACAGTTGTTTGACAGAATAATATCTGTAAAATAGGATTTTTCTGGAAGCCAGTTTTTCTGTATGGCTTGGAATCATACACATCCACTGTGAAAGCATGGCTTCCTACATTGGGTCTATTTACTCTTTAAAGTGTCCAAGTTAATAGAGAAAGCGAAGTTAAGGCAACTGTGTGAGTATCTGAAGAAAATACTCTGTCCTTTTGTTAGAGAACAGGCTAAGCATAGTTTGAGCTTTGCATTGACTGTGTGTCTACCATGGATACTCATTCTGCTAGGCCTGATTATTTTTTTTTTTTAAATAATTCTTTACTGAAACAACATACATGTTCACAATAAATGTAATCACAAGGACTAAGCAACTAATCAAGTACTTAGGTTTTGGAATCAAGATTCTGGGGTTTGAAGCCTAACACCACCACTTCCAGCTATGTGACACTAGAAAAATTCTGTAACCCAGAAATCAGAACTACTAACAATATCAACAACTTTCAGTTTTCTGAGTATTAAAAAAGCTGATGTGTGGGAAACACATTTAATACAGTTATTATCTAATAGGAAGTCCTCAATAAATATTAATTGTTGTTGCTATAGAGCTGTAATGGAAATAAAAACAAGTACATTTCTCTGGTAACAAACACATATTAACTTCAGGGGAATGGAACACAGAATTTCCCCAACAAGACTAACAGCTTTCATTTAGTCTATCAAGACTTCTCTGCCATGGGTAAGAAATTGTTTTCATTATATTCAACCTGTATTTGTCATAATGTCCTAGTCAGGTATGAAACAGGGATCATTATTCCAAGGTGATCTTAATTAATCTGATAGGACATTTTCACTCATTTCAGAAAGTTCCTTCCTTTTTTTTAACTTTTATTTATTAAATATAAATTTCAAAAGTACAACTTTTGGATTATAGCAGCCTTTTCCCCCCATAACCTCCCTCCCACCCGCAACCATCCCATCTCCCACTCCCTCTCCCATCCTACTCTTTGGGTTTTTTTTTTTTTTTTTTTTTTTTTTTGACAGGCAGAGTGGAAAGTGAGAGAGAGAGACAGAGAGAAAGGTCTTCCTTTGCCGTTGGTTCACCCTCCAATGGCCGCTGCGGCCAGTGCGCTGCAGCCGGCACACCATGCTGATCCGAAGCCAGGAGCCAGGTGCTTCTCCTGGTCTCCCATGGGGTGCAGGGCCCAAGTACTTGGGCCATCCTCCACTGCACTCCCTGGCCACAGCAGAGAGCTGGCCTGGAAGAGGGGCAACCGGGACAGAATCCGGCGCCCCTACCGGGACTAGAACCCAGTGTGCCGGCACCACAAGGCGGAGGATTAGCCTAGTGAGCCGCGGCGCCAGCCCCCATCCCACTCTTCATCAAGATTCATTTTCTTTTTTTTTTTTTTTTTTTTTAACAGGCAGAGTGGACAGTGAGAGAGAGAGACAGAGAGAAAGGTCTTCCTTTGCCGTTGGTTCACCCTCCAATGGCCGCCGCGGCCAGCGCGCTGCGGCCGGCGCACCGCGCTGATCCGATGGCAGGAGCCAGGAGCCAGGTGCTTTTCCTGGTCTCCCATGGGGTGCAGGGCCCAAGCACCTGGGCCATCCTCCACTGCACTCCCTGGCCACAGCAGAGGGCTGGCCTGGAAGAGGGGCAACCGGGACAGAATCCGGCGCCCCGACCGGGACTAGAACCCGGTGTGCCGGCGCCGCTAGGCGGAGGATTAGCCTAGTGAGCCGCGGCGCCGGCCAAGATTCATTTTCAATTGTCTTTATATACAGAAGATCAATTTAGTATATACTAAGTAAAGATTTCAACAGTTTGCACCCACACAGAAACACAAAGTATAAAGTACTGTTTGAGTAGTAGTTATACCATTAATTCACATAGTAGAACACATTAAGGACAGAGATCCTACATGGGGAGTAAGTGCACAGTGACTCCTGTTTTGATTTAATAATTGACAGTCTTATTTATGATGTCAGTAATCACCTGAGGCTCTTGTCATGAGCTGCTAAGGCTATGGAAGCCTCTTGAGTTCACCAACTCCGATCTTATTTAGACAAGGCCATATCAAAGTGGAAGTTCTCTGCTCCCTTCAAAGAAAGGTACCTTCTTTGGTGGCCCGTTCTTTCCACTGGGATCTCACTAGCAAAGATCTTTCATTTAGGGTTTTTTTTGTTTTTTTTTTTTTTTTTCGCCAGAATGCCTTGGCTTTCCATGCCTGAAATATTCTCATGGTAGGCCCAGTTATTGTTAAGGTCCAGTGAGGTAAAACTTGTTCTAGGGGTTCCATAGGATTTCTGTTATGCTCTGTTACTTCTAAGAAGTCAAGTAGTCTCACTCTCTCACTCTTTAGTTTTCTGCTCTTCTTCCTTTCTGCACTTTTTTTCTTACCTGAATTCAACGGATCAGTCATAAGTATTTATTGATCTGCCACACGCAGTTTTCTAGAAATACAAGGTGGGTCCTCTAGGTTGTAGAGAGGACACATAGAAAAGAGCAATGCAATGTGAAAATTAACAAAGTGAGCAGAAGGCATTACTGGCACAGGCATTGCCAGTTGCTGAATCCAGAGGCCTGACTGAAGTGGTTTCCCTTAGCTTGGCCTTGAAGTAAGGATAGGGCTCAGCTAGTCTAGAAAAGACAATGAAGTGCATGAGTAATGGTCGAGGGCAGAAGCATCCTGGTTTTTTCCCATCCAACTCCCTCCTTTCTTTTACTTCTTTTTTGTTTCTGAAAGTTGGAGTGTATCTGAGAGTGTCTGAGAATGAAACGGATTGGGTGTATTTTGCTCCAATATTACAAAAGAAATAATTTTATTTCTTTTTTTCACCTTTTCACCATTGTTGCAGGAAATCTGGGATTATGAAATAAGTGTGGGTCTAAGTTACAGGCAGCATATTTAAAAGGAAAAAAAACAATAGTAGTGATTTGTTTGAGATAAAATGTTATTTCTATATCATATAAAATCTGGAGAGAGGCTGTCCAAGTATGGTACAGCCCAACCATGGGCTGAGACTCCTGCCTTTCTCTTCCACCAGCCAGCCACAGCATGTACCTTCCTTTCTTAAGGTTTCCTTGTGGTCCAAAATAGCTGCTAGCACTCCAGCCAACATATCTGACTTAGCAAAGCAAAGTAGCAAGAAAGGACAACAGAGCTCCCTAGAAGCTAAGTCTGCTTTCTTTAAACAGCATTCCTGGAATTCTAACACCACACTTGCACTAGTATCTAATGAAAGACTTAGCCAATGGATTACACCTTGCCAAATGGCATATGTGGCAATTTGCCAATAGCTGAAAATTGAATTTCTATTAACAAAGAGGAGGAGCATGGATATTAAGAGACAGCTATGCAGTGATCATCATAGATTTGAAGAAAGAGAGTAATCTCAGTTGAATGAAATCTTTGGGAAGATGGTGGTGCTTTGGTTGGTTTGGGAAGAGATTTATTTTATAGGTGAAAAATCCCAAGTTATAACTTTTATGTTTTATTTCTTTATACTTAAAATGTATTATATAGCTACTTAAGAATTTTTTTTGAATGGAAAATATCTAGTTATCCTTAAAATTTTTGATTATGAGTAACAGTATGATTTCTGGAGTCAGACCTCCTGTGTTTGAATCCTTACGTGACCAAATACATGTTTAAAAATGATAGCACCTATAGAGTTGTGTTCAGGAATAATAGTATAATCTACCTAAAATGCTTGTATGATATCGTAGAAATAGTTTTGAACTAAAACTTAGACCTGAGTTTTGGACTAGGCTCTGCGATGATTGCTTTGTGTATGTGGTTATGGATATTCATAAAATGTGAAATCTAAAATACACTCATTCAGTGGCTCACTGGCAATTCTCTGATTATGAGGGACCATTCCTTTTTAAAAGGAATCTGAAAAGGGTATTGATTTCAGATTACTTTACAATTGAATAAGAGACTTTTATTAGAAGAATTTTTTCAAGAACTCTGAGAATATTCTTGTTGATTTCCAAACACTTAGGTATATCACAAAATATATTGTATATATTTATACCCAGTTTAATAATGTCCCAAGTGTGGTTAAAACAGTGTTTTTAAGAACTAATTGTTTCAGAAGACCTTTTTTATTTTTTTATGCAGCTGGGCTAGTAATAACTAATGATAGATGAATTCAATTTACATAAATTTCAGACCAAGAGAATATTTTAAATCATGCCATGGAGGATTGCTTTAAGTTAAGAAACTAATGTCATTATCTCTTCCTCTTATTTAAATTGTCCAGTTTACAATAATTGTGGAGTATAATAAGTGATTTGAGATTACCTTCTTGATGAGATTTTAATAAAATTTGATAGCCAAATACTTTTAATAACAAAATGCTATCAAAATTTATATACCTATATATGTTTTCTAAGGAAATCATATACTTCAAGTTCAGCCATCTCACATGTTGCTTCCTTGTCAGAAGGCAGCTTTTTAAAAGAATATTGGCAAGTTTTTTAAAAAAAATCCAATTGAAGAATTCTTTAATTTAGAAAATGCAACTGTGCGCTTAAATAAAAATAGTTAAGCATCAATGCATCCTTTCTAAATTTCTTCATTTAAAGTGGCAAAAAAAATTTTTTTCAAATAATTATTTTTCTTTTAAAAAGCTAATTGCAGGCCGGCGCCGCGGCTCACTAGGCTAATCCTCCACCTTGCAGTTCCGGCACACCAGGTTCTAGTCCTGGTCGGGGCGCCGGATTCTGTCCCAGTTGCCCCTCTTCCAGGCCAGCTCTCTGCTGTGGCCAGGGAGTGCAGTGGAGGATGGCCCAAGTACTTGGGCCCTGCACCCCATGGGAGACCAGGAGAAGCACCTGGCTCCTGCCTTCGGATCAGCGCGGTGCGTCGGCCCAACGCGCTGGCCGCAGCGGCCATTGGAGGGTGAACCAACGGCAAAGGAAGACCTTTCTCTCTGTCTCTCTCTCACTTTCCACTCTGCCTGTCAAAATAAATAAATAAATAAATAAATAAATAAATAAGCTAATTGCTGGGACTGATGGAAGATGAGCAATGATGAAGAAATTTGTTTCCATACCAGATCAAGAGTTAACAGGAACTCCTTACCTTGACCCAAGCACTAGCCATAGCTTTCTTCTTTTACTCGATTATGCTGCCCCCACCCCCTTGCCTGGCTGGCTCCTCATTGCTGCCTGGCTTTATAGAAATATTGAATAGTTAATTGATCTGACCATAGTTGGTGGAAGTAAAGAAATCCCAAACACAAGTGCCATGTTTTCATTACGTGTGATGCATGTTTATCATCTTCTTTAATCCTTCCTTTCCTGGCCAAAAATATACTCAGCCACATTTAGAACCATCAGAGAGGAAAGACACTGGCTTTGTGACTCACCAATTGCCTGGCAACAGTGAATTTTAGACCCAAGAAGGGTCAGTGCTGTGGCAGAGTAGTCTAAGCCTCCTCCTGCAGTGCTACCAACCCATATGGGCACTGGTTCAAGTCCTGGATGCTCCTCTTCCAACCCAGCTCTCTGCTCTGGCCTGGGAAAGCAGTGGAGGATGGCCCAAGTTCTTGGGCCCCTGCAACCCACGTGGGAGGCCTGGAGGAAGCTCCTGGCTCCTGGCTTTAGATAGGCCTAGCTCTGGCCACTGGGGCCATTTGGGAAGTGAACCAGCAGATGGAAAACCTGTCTGTCTATAACTCTGCCTTTCAAATAAATAAAGAATCGTAAAAAAAAAAAAATTAGACCAAGAATCTCAAATGTTAATGAAGAGGCTTAAGAGTGATACTAGGCAGGACTCAATTGTTCATTGGGTTTTTCTTTTAGGCAAATTCAGGATGTTTAAAGTGTGTGGCTATGGATATCTCATTTTGTGGAATACTAAAGACTATGCAGATTTTTTTCCACTTAATTTTCTTAAAATATTTTTAAATATTTATTTACTTATTTGAGAGGCAGATTTATAGACAGAGAGAGGGAGAGAGAGAGGTCCCCCATCCACTAGTCCACTCCCCAAATGGCCACAATGGCCATAGCTGGGCCAGTCTGAAGCCAGGAACCAGGAGCTTCCTCTGGGTCTCCCATATGGGTGCAGGGGCCCAAGCACTTGGGTCATGCTCCACTGCTTTCCCAGGCCATTGGCAGAGAGCTGGGTGGGAAAAAGAGCAGCCAGGACACAAACTGGTGCCCATACAGGATGCTGGTGTTGCAGGTAGAGGCCTAACCTAATATACCACAGCACTGGCCCAATTTTCTTATCTAAGCCAATTTCTTTTTCATTTGTGATCTTGGTTTTCCTCCAAAAGTTCACAACGTGTTTGTAAAATAGTTTTATTTTTATTAAACTTAAATTCCAGAACAAATAATTTAAATGCAATATTTAAATACCATCTTATTGAATTTTATTTCTAGTTCCTTGTATTGCTAAGGACTTGACAAAACAGGATTTTTATGTGAATGCTTTACAGTTTAATTTTTTAAGATTTTTTTTTTTAATCTGAAAGGTAGAGCCATAGAGAGGCAGAGGCAGAGAGAGGGAGAGAGTGAGAAATCCTCCATCTGCTGGTCCATTCCCCAGATGGCCACAATGCCCGGAGCTGGGCCAATCCAAAGCCAGGAGCTGGAAGCCTCTTCCAGGTCTCCCATGCGCTTGCAGGGACCCAAGTACTTAGGCCATGTTCCACTGCTTTCCCAGGCCATACCAGAGAGTTGTGGAAGTGGAGCAGCTGGGACTCAAAACTGGTGCCCACATGGGATGCTGGAGCACTGTTGGCTTCACCGACATGCCATAGTGCCGGCCCCTTAGTTTTAATTTTTTTAAAATCTATTTATTTTATTTGTACTTATTTGAATGCCAGCGAGACAGAAAAACAGAGACTGACAGAGATCTTCTGATGATTCATTTTCCAAATGCCTGCAAAGGCCAGAGCTGGGCTAAGCCCAAGCCAGGAACATGGATGATCTCCTACACGGATGTCAGGGACCCAACTACTTGAGCCATCATCTGCCGCCTCCCAGGCTGTTCATTACCAGTGTGCTGGAGTCAGAAGGAGAGCTGGGAGCCCAATCCAGGCACTTGGATATGGGATGTAGGCATCTGCTGTGCCCTATGTTTGCTCCCCATAATGTGCTTTAAAGCTTGTGTGATGAGCCATGTTCAGGTAACGGGAAGCTGGTTTCCACCTTTACCGAATGGAGCCCATTGTCATGCTATGGGTATCATTTGATCACCTTGTGGGGCAAATGAGCACTGTAACTGCTGGATCACTGAGAACACACTACTTTTTCTTGGTTCAGTCAGCAGCCTGGAACAAACCAGGAAAACAGGGAAAAAAATCAGTAGATACTGAAGGATATATAAAAGCAGAAATCTGTGAAAGAGTAAGTAAAAGTCAAAGGTTTGAGAAAGAGGAAAGACAGGAATTGCCTTCAATGCAGTGTCTTCCAGGAATGAGGAAGAGTATGGTTGTTTAAGAAGGTTAAAGCTAAGTAAGACTCACTTTTAAAATGTAAATCTATTTCAAACTTTAAACCAATATTATATATTAAAAAACTGGCTTGTCATAAAGAGATGGTAACTGAGAGTAAATCTGATGGAAAAAAAACCCTATTAATGTGTAGCTAAAGTCGGCTCCCTGCATAAGGCTCTGTGTACATGTGCAGTGCCTGTTCTTCATTTGCTAAGAAGTGGCATTCGCACCAGCAGCAAACCAGCAACTTTCCATATCTGCAACCTGAGGCATTGAGAAAGTTGTCAAAAGAGAACCACTTATACTCTGTCCATGTCCTTTGAGTCATCTTGTTGACATACTTAGAATTTAGCAAACGTTCTTCTCTGAGTTTCTCAGCCATGTCATCAAAGAGATGAATTGAAACCATTTTGATAAGTTGATGAGGTGATGAATACGTTAATTGTCTTGGTTGACTCTTTCTACGATGTGTGTGTATACATCAGATATCACATTGTACCCCCAACATACACATAGTTATTATATACCTATTAAAAAGAAGTAAATTTTTAAAACAAAAAAACACATTTAAGAGGTCAAATGAAGAATTTTCCAGGATCAGGGCTCTGGCAGCCTGGAAATACTCACTTTTCTTTTATGAAAGTATTTTCTATATAGCACCTGTCCAGAAAAGCAGTATGCACCTGTGCCAAAGCACCCAACACATTTGTAGAGCTAAAACACGTTACAGTGCTTCCTGTGAGAGAAACCCTGCGATTGCCGCATTGGGAATTGTTTCTTACACAAGCTATCTAAGGTACAGTCACTGTAAATTTAGGCAGTCTTTGTTACTTACTACAAATGTATAGAATCTTTACCTACTTCATTTTAGCAGCATAATGCTCTCTGCTGTCTGACAGGACTTGTGTAGCAAGTAAATGCATTAGTCACACTGACCATTTTTCTTGCAAATTTGTGACATAGATTTAATTATAGGAATGACCAGCAACTTACAAATCTAATTTTGGTGGAGGCTGAGGCAAATTTTTTTTTTTATTTTAATAATGATGGATTTTTTAAAGCAATGATTTCATTACTATTTAAAGAAATCTACTGGTGTAGAACTAGCCAATTGACTGGAGTTATTTTATTACCCTTTAACAAATGCCATGTACTTTCATTTTTATTTTTATTAATTTTTAAAATGTCATCATTCCTAAACTGGAAAAGCATTTGCTCCTGTGCCCATTTGGGTAAAAATAAATACATATAAGCTATTCTGGGCCAGGATGCTTGTAACGGGCCTCCTAAGACAAATGATGCTGGCAGTTGGTTAAAACCAAGATTAAATTTCTGAGACTTGAATCCAGCCCACTACAGAACTGCTTAGCTTGTGGCCTTTATGGCAAGTTGCCCACTCACATGAATTGATAGTAATGTGCTTGAGAGTTCTTATTTTTCTGCTCCTGTTTCTATAAACTAAAATTCTACCATGAATGATCTATTTATTGAGCTAACATTTTGGGGTCTGAGCTAATATTGTGGTGAGCCAAACAATTAAACTTCAAGATGTCTTCAAGTGAGAATATTAAGTCCCAGCAACAGAGGGTGGGTAGGTGTCTGGGGAAATTGTGCCTAATATTTACATAGCGCTTTTCATTTTATCATGATTATGTGTTCATTTGAGAGGCTGAGTGACAGAGATAGTGAGGGAGAGACAGAGAGAGAGATCTTCCATCTGCTGGTTGATGATTCAAATGGCCACAATGGCCAAGGCTGTGGCAGGTTGAAGCCAGGACCCTGTACTCCATCCAGGTCTCCCATGTGGTTGACAGGGGCCCAAGTACTTGGACCATCCTCCACTGTTTCCCCAGTCACATTAGCAGCGAACTCGATTGCAAGTGGTGCAGCTAGCACTTGAACCAGTACTCTGTTATGAGATGCCAGCATCGCAAGCAGTGACTTAACCTGCTGCATCACAATGCCAACCCTTTCATAGAACTTCTTGCAAGCTTTTTCCCATTATTAATGCACTTCATGGACTCAGAGCCCACTGCCATTCCTAAGTAAATGAGGGTGTGTAGAGAGGAGCAGGATGCATAGACTCCAGGCTCCACCAGGAACTCAGGTTTTCAAGCATGCATGCAGCTGTCACTTCTGAAAAATAAGTCTATGTTATTCAAAGTGGCAGATTGCAGTTTGAAATAAAAATAAAACCAACTTTAACCTCATTTTTTGTTGTTTGATGTCACATTAATTTGTTGACTGAAACATTTGTGGATTTCCAACAAGGAGATGGGCTAGCTTCTAGAACCGATAGATAGAAAAGAAATATGTACATATAATTCTTGCTGTCAAAGAGCTTAAAGTTTCTGGATTTAAGTGGTATTTTTCACAAATGTGATTCCACAGAAATCTTGCTTCTAAATTGTTCTCAGGTGATTTGGTGCTACAAAATTTGAGAACCACTTATTTTAACTATGAACCCCAAGTAACATAGTAGATCATCATCTCAATTATTTTTTAAAGACTGCCATTTTTGTGGCATCAGTTTCCACTTGCTGAACTTTTGGTTATTCCTTATATTTGGTGATTATGAATACAGTTGCTATGCATAGCTACTTGCAGGTTCCTGTATATGCTTCCATTTCTCTTGGGAGTGGGATTGCTGAGTCATGTGCTAAAATATGTTTAACATTTTAAGAAACCACCACGCTGTTTTCCAAAATGGTTGTACCATTTAACATTCCCATCAAGTAATGCTGAAACAATCCAGTTGTTGCATATCCTCACCAGCCTTTATTTTAACCATTCTAATAGGTGTGTTGTGTGTCACCACAGCGTGGTGGCTAATGATGTTGGACATCTTTTATGCCTTATTTTCTATCAATATTTCTTACTTGATGCAGTGTCTGTTTGAATCTCTTGCCTGCTTTTAAAACTGGGTTCTTTGCTTATAATTGGTTGTGAATTTTTAAATAGGTTTGAACATCAGTCATTTTCAGGTATGTGTTGTCAAGAACTTCTCTCAGTCTGTAGCCTGCTTTTGCATCTTCTTAATGGTGACTTTCATGGAACAGAAGTTCTAAGTTTTTATGAAATTAAATTTATGCATTTTTTTCCTTTCATGAGCCAAACTTTTTCTATCCTAGCTAAGAAATCCTTGTTTAACCAAAAGTAATACAGATTTTTTATTATATTTTTCTTCTGTAAGCTTTAGTTTTTGTTTTATAATTATGTTTATAGTCCATTTTGAGTTACTGCTTGTATGTGGTGAAATAAGGTGGGGGGTTTTGCATTTCCTATGGTTGTAAAAGTATGAAGTTTTTATATCTATTAAGCTTATCCATGTTTTCCTATATGGATGTTTCCATTGCCCTCATAATTATAAATCCCTTTCATATCACAGTGTCAAACTCATGTGTGTTTTCTTTTAATTTTATAGTCAAAATGTGTACCCCATATATATTGAAAAGCAAAGCCTATCAACTGGGGTTCAGCAAATACAAATAATAGTTTAGAGGCAGTTCATTTGATCATGGTGTCATTGGTTAAATAAGTCAATTTCTATTTGTTGCCTCTCCTGCTGGCGTTTTCCCATGTAAATCTAGCCTTATAGTGTTATTTTCACTCCTACAAAGTGATATATATGCTTGTCCCTGAAAATAATTAGATCAGTATTCATGACTGTTAAAAATTGTTTCTCTACCTTAGGATATTACACATGACATTAATGTAATCACTTAAGATAAAATTGTTTGTTCAAAATGTAAAATGCGAATGTATATAGAAGAGAAACAAAATTATAGGAACCTAATTTTTATCTCTATCAATTTAATTGGAAAGATTCACAGTAATTCACAGCAAAATATTCCTGTTTATAGGATTGTGGACAGTGACAGTTTCAGATAGAGAATTTAAGACATAAAATTCATCATTTTAAAAGCATTGATCCATTTGGTTTAAATTTTTGCTAACCAAACAGACTGTACTGGTTAAGGGAGAAAATCTAGTGATGTGAATCTGGTATGCTGGAAATTAGGATCAGAGAATGCCTCACAGCTCTTGGGAAGTGCTTGAATGTTGATTAATATTCTGCATGTGCAGTGGTGATTATGCTGTGAGCTTACAGTTTTTACATTTTCCTTCTCTATTGCCAGAGTAACACACTTGTTTGATTTTCTCGAGTTAACTTTTTGGGGGCAACATTTATAATAAGCAGAGTAATTAAATTAGAATGTGTTCACTTTACCGTTTTACTTTATAAAAATATTTGGTCTACTTGGTCAAAATTGGTATTTATTATTATTAATATTATTCAAGTAATTCTCTTATAAGACGTTATTTTCTAAAGTGTTCTCACGTTTCCACTGGAAAGCTTAAACTAATATTTTTATGTATCCATTTAGAAAAGGTAACGCTTGTTAACGTTTATTGTGCTTTAGGTATTTTCCAAGAGGCAAGGTAATGAATCCCATCTTCCTTCTCACCTTCCACGTAATGTTGTAATATAAAATTTCATCTGATATTACTTGTATATGTCACTCCCCTGCTGCTTTCACTGACTCCTACTGCCCACCACATACATGAGCCATTCTGCTGTCTTCCTGGTGTGACCCCATCCTCTCTCTTCAGCACCTGTCATCCCACGAGTTGAGTGTCGGTTCACTCTTCTCTTCCTCTCTTCTAACACTTAACGTTTTCCTGCTCCTTCCTCTGCCTGCACTGTCTCCATCCTTCCTGTGATCTTAGCTATCTCACAAAGCCTGCCACAAAAGCAGTTTTTCCAGCTTTTCTCTTATGGTTATTTAGCTTTTAGAGTGACTGTCTGTCAGGATGGAATTGGATAGTATAGTTAGTGTAAAATTGTGACCTTATTTTCCTGTCTCTGGTACTTCCTGTCCTCATTAGGCTGCTGTTTTTCTTTTCACAGAATATTTATCTCCTAACATATTATATGATTTATTACTTATTATGTTTATCATCTTTCTCCCCCTATTTAAATGAAAGTATGCTTTGTTTGCCTCATTCAGTTATCAATAGCACCTATGACACCTGGAGCAAAGTAAACACTCAAAAAATACTTGTTGAATGAATAAATAGAAGTCATGCAATCAATGCTATTATATTATCATATGTCTAATATTATAAAAATATAGAGGTATACATTTAAAGTATTTGTTAGTTATTACAGTTGTGTGTGGAATTAGCTAAGTAATTATCCCAACATCACTTTAATTGAGCATATATCTACCAAATTTTTTACTATGTTAGAGTGATTTTAAATTGTGAGCTTCTAAATATCACTGAAGCATATGTTGCAGCCATAAGAAATTTGCATTGCTTTGTATTCAATGTTGACTCAGAAAGAGGGAGGGAACTGCCATACTTAAATTTAATTTTGGATAGTTTGTAAGGTTTTCCCCTTATAATAACTGCTGTGAGGTAGATTGGGTAAGATTATCCCTGTGCAATAGATTACGAACCCATAGAATTTTTCGTTGAAATAATTGCAAATATCTGAAAGATCCCCATGAAAAATTACTATAAGCATGATTACTGCATATATTTAAATAATTAGAGATTTATAAATGGTTATAAGTGATTGTCGTTATATAGCATTGTAGCGAATGGTCACACTGTTAATATTAAATGAAAATACCTTTTCTTTATTTCTTAAAAAAAGTTTTTTTATTTCTTTTTTTTAACTTTTATTTAATGAATATAAATTTCCAAAGTACAGCTTATGGATTACAATGGCTTCCCCCCCATAAGGTCCCTCCCACCTGCAACCCTCCCCTTTCCCACTCCCTCTCCCCTTCCATTCACATCAAGATTCATTTTCGATTCTCTTTATGTGCAGAAGATCAGTTTAGCATACATTAAGTAAAGATTTCAACAGTTTGCTCCCACACAGAAACATAAAGTGAAAAATACTGTTTGAGTACTAGTTATAGCATTAAATCTCAATGTACAGCACACTAAGGACAAAGATCCTAGATGAGGAGTAAAGACAGAGTTACAGAGAGAGAAAGATTGAGACACACACAAAGGAGAGGTCTATCTGCTGGTTCACTCTCCAAATGGCCATAATGAATGGGTCAGGGCCAGGCTAAAGCCAGGATGCCAGAACTCCATCTGGCTCTCCCTCCTGGGTGGCCGAGTCCCAAGTTCTTGGGCTATCTCTGAGTGCCTTCCTAGGCACATTAGCAGGAAGCTGGATCGGAAGTGGAGCAGCTGGACACAGACCAACAGCCCTATGGGATGTCGGCATCACAGGCTGAAGCTCAACCTGTTGTGTCAATGCCAGCCCCTCAAGTTTATTCTTTAACAATCTGTGAACTTTGTCACATAATTAAATTGACAGGTAAAAAGCTGGATTTCCATACAGCACTGAGAAAGGAACTGTATAGTACACTTCAGAAGAGGTAAAAATGTTAGCAGATCTGAAAAGTTAAAGAACCAGTTCTGCCGTGACTCGGATATGAAGCCTAGGCAGGGTTTAGTGTCGTTCCTCCACGAAGAGGGGGAGCGACATAATGGTGCCGTGACTCGGATATAAAGCCTAGGCAGGGTTTAGTGTCGTTCCTCCACGAAGAGGGGGAGCGACATAATGGTGCCGTGACTCGGATAGGAAACTTAGGAGGGAAGAAACGGGAAGAAGTGGGAAAATACCGGAGAGAGAGACTAGCAAAGAGCCTAGGGGAAAGCCGGACGAAAAAGGTGCCGGAAGAAGCTATTGAAAGCCTAGGCATAGACTCGGATACGGACTACGAGGGGAAGCTGGGAGAAATCTCTAAGGTCGAAAGCGAAAGTGAAAGCTAGAACAAACAGACTCGGATACGGACTGTGGGGAGAAGCCAGGAGAAATGAGGGAGGAATATTGTTGGAAGAAAACTTAGGGAAATATACCGGGTAGAGAAAAATGTTAGGGAAATTGAAGCCGCGGGGGGCAGGCCGAGGCGGAAACGTAAGCCAGTTTGGAATTCTTTAAGTTAGCCCGGGGGGCAAAAGGCGAAAATCTGGAACCAGAGGCAGAGACATGGGCCGCCAGGTTGGAATCCGTCAGATTAGCCCGGGGAGCAAAGGATGGGAAGCCAAACCATAAGGCGGAGACGCGTAAGCTAGGTTGAATTCGCCAGGTTAGCCCGGGGAACTTAGATTGAATACCAGTGGTGGCGGAAACGTAAGCTACGCTGTGTGACTCGCGGAAGCCGCCGCATGCAGAGAGAGCGCGCGGGCGTGAATAGATAGGGAACGTGGGGCTAGTGCGAGGCCGTGGTGTGGGCGCGAAGGGGTGCGGAGACCGCGGAGTGCGCGCACGAAGCCGGGAAGCCGCGCAGATGAGAGAAGCACGGGCTGAAGCGGCTCAGAGCCAGGAAGCCGCCGCCCTGGGGCGAGGCGCAGAGAAGCAGCCTCGGGGCGGGCGCCGGGAAGCCACAGGGATAAGAGAAACAGAAGTTTAGAAGTAAAATGAGAGAAATAGGAATGCTGGAAGATAGAAGCAAAATGGGAGAGATAGGAATGCCCGGAGGTAGAGAAATAGAGAAAAATAAGGCCTCCCCTCAACATGGCAATGAGAGAGCTTGGATTCAGTCTGCCTGATTAGGGAGGTGGTGAGCACCTGTGGGCGGCTAGCAGCTTATGCGCCGCAGGTCACCAAAGACAGGCACAAATTAACATCAATAAGTCTCCCCACAATACCGCAATGAGAAGGCTTGGATTCGGTTTGCCTGATTGTTAGGGCTTGTAAGTACCTGCAGGCAGTTCTAGCAGAGCAAAGCATGCGCTGCAGGGCACCGAACACAGGCACGCATCAGCGCCTAAAAACCTCCTCACAACATGGCGAAGAGAGGACCTGGATTCGGTTTGCCTGACTGATAGGGCTTGTAAGCACCTGTGGGCAACTCTAGCAAGCAGAGCAGAGTGTGTGCCGCGGGGCACCGAAGACAGGCGCGTATCAACGCCAAAAATAAAAAGAAAGGGGGATCTGTGGGGAGCAACTCGGACTAGACTGTTACTGGAATTAAGACTTATTCTATGCATCTGCTCTCCCACAATATGGCACTGGGAGAGGAGAAAACAGCTTCTACGCAGCTGCCTCTTGCCAACTTGAGTGATGACCTCCAGGAGCTGATCCTGCTCCTGATTGGAGGAGAGCAGTGTACTCGGCGTGTGGGCAGCCGAGTTGGGATTGGCAGAAGAGGTCTATAAAGGAGGAGAGAGACAATATGCACCAGGAACATCTAAGAGGAACATCTGAGGGAACACCTGTGCAGCCCCCGAGAGAGCCGGCCGGCGGTGTGCCGCTCCCCCGCGGAAGTGGGGAAAGTGGCCAGGGGGAACTGCCCTTCCACGGAGTTGGAAGGGACAGTAGCCAACCCGGGAAGAACCAGCAGCAAACCCAGGGAGGGCCGAGCAGACAAAAGAACAGCGCAGGGTCCTGTGTCGTTCCTCCACGAAGATGGGGAGCGACAAGTTCCATGGTATATAAAAACTAGGTCAAATCTATATCTGAGAAGCATTAGAAGTGCTTAGGAAATAGAAAGTTGGGAAAGTCCAGGTGATAATAAAAACAGGTTACTTGAACTTGCAATATGATATGACCACAAGTGAAGGTTAATGCAGTTCATCTTGAGAGGCATCATGTTACAGCCCTCTGCACTTGAGTGTGTAGATTCAAAAATAAGAATATTGCTTTGTCTTTGGTCTTATCATCCTGTCAGAAGTTAAAATTTGTTTAAAAAATAAAGATGCAGAAAATAATATAGATGTGAGTGGGGCTAGAGGAGCTTTGGAAAGTGAGCTCTAACTCTAAATAATGTAGAAAAAAAGATTTTTAAGGTACTGAAAGAAGAGGTGTAAAGCTAATTGGACATGATTTTTTAAATGGGAAAACTGGTTCTATTACCTTATGATAACCTGATAAAAACATTTGTGACATTTATATTTATGATAGCAGTCTATCAAGCATTCAGAACTCCTGATCAGGAGCTATTGATATGTACAGATTGGAGCAGGACAGATTTTATAGTCTTTTTATTAACTAAAGTGAGCAATAGGAAAGATTATTTCTTGGGGCTGGCACCGTGGCTCACTTGGTTAATCTTCCGCCTGCAGCGCCGGCATCCCATATAGGCGCTGGTTCTAGTCCCAGTTGCTCCTCTTCCAGTCCAGCTCTCTGCTGTGGCCTGGGAAGGCAGTGGAGGATGGCCCAAGTACTTGGGCCCTGCACCCACATGGGGGACCAGGAGGAAGCACCTGGCTCCTGGCTTTGGATCGGCGCAGCGCACAGGCCATGGCGGCCATTAGGGGGGTGAACCAACGGAAGGAGGACCTTTCTCTGTGTCTCTCTCTCACTCACTAACTCTGCCTGTCAAAATAATAAAAAGAAAAAAAAAAACAACAAAGATTATTTTCTTGTTCACCAAAAAAAGGTAATGTTGCCTTTTCTCCTCTTTTCCTTCCACCTTTTTTAAGTTGAGGAAGAAAAGAAGGGGTAGAGATCATGAAAAACATTTTATAAATGTAGAGGCTTCTGCCTTTTGCCCTTTAATTCATTGGTAATTTTCCTCAAAGTGGTTGAATCCCAAGTCTGCATCATTAAATATCTCTATAGAATTTTTGATCCATACCTCAAGTAGTTTGGAGACAAACAATTGTTGAGGTCAAAAGCTTACATTTCCAGTTCTAAAAAAACATTGAATGAAAACTCCACCAGTGAAGACAAGTGATTAATAAAATGAAAGTTAAGCAGGTGAGTGTAGAGAGCAACCAGGTTAGGAAGAATACTTCCCCTGCAATAGAATACCACATTCTTTTCTGTGTGATTTCCCAAGATACACTGAAAAGTAGTATCAGATCTCTCTAAGGATTAACCCCAACCAACACTCCTCAGCCCTGAAATACCTTCTCTACATTTGACTTTTTTCTGATTCTCTGAACCTGATACCACAATCACTAATTTCCAGAGATAGAAAAATCAAACTCATGAAAATCTTAAATCGTATGGTGTATACCTTAGTTTGCCTGGTGCTGATCATTCTTTTTTATATAAGAACTATAAATAATGGGTCACCCAAAGTATCTAATTGATACATATGTTTAAAAAGACAAATAAATTAGAGAAGGAAATCTTTATCCTTTTAGAAAGAAGTTGAATGCCACATAATCCTTAGGAAAATTTTTCTCTTGGCCGGAAATAACTCTTGATGCTTCAAAAATCTAAAAACTCTTTCCTTGGGTTTGATGCTAATATGTCACCTCCAAGTAGAATCATTTCCTTTTTTTTTTTTTTGTTTTTCATTGTCTACTTGAATTATCCACAGTTTCAAATGTGCTCCTCATTGTCAGGGATATAGGTGGCATGTATTTTGTAAATTTACTCTGTTCCTATTTCTTTTCCTTTCTTTTGTATTTATTTGAAGGCAGAGTTGCAGAGAGAGAAATCTTCCATCTGCTGGTTCAGTCCCCAAATGGCCGCAACAGCTAGAGTTGGGCTGATCCAATGCCAGGAGCCTGGAGCTATTCCAGGTCCCCCTCATGGGTGCAGGAGCCCAAACACTTGGGCAGCCCTCTGCTGCTTTCTCAGATGCATTAGCAGGGAGCTGGATCAGAAGTGGAGCAGCTGGGTCTCAAACTGGCACCCTTATAAGATGACAGTGTCACAGGCGGCAGCTTTACCCATTGTGCCACCATGCCCACCCCTGCTCTTGTTTGAAAACTGAGTCTTTGGCTCTACCTCACAGAAATGGACTCACACTAATCATTCTTAGGTCTTTGTATACAAAGCACACTGCCAGCTTATTAACTGGGAGTGGAAAAAATAATTATGGGCAACTCTTAGATGCATGAGTTGATGTATTCTCTTCGAGACTATTCTTACATGAGAAAACGTTTTAATAAGAAGTGAATTTGGTGACAATGGGGTTAGAGGAAGCAGAGGGAGGGTGGTAATTCCCAAGTTGATTGTATCAAGCTGTTGTTGTAAATGGATGTGTCTGGCTGCCAACTAGGGTGTGTTGCCCTTGGAAACAGCCAGGTCCATGATTTGGGTGAGGGATCTTCTTCCCTAGATGCTGCTTAGATAGGTGTTTTTGTCCTCCCTGCTTCCATGGCTGACTGGTTTCTCCTTTTCATTGACCTACCAGCTTAATGTCTTGCTGAGCTGAAAACCATTCTAATGTTGAACATGATTTTGCTTGTCTTTGCTATCAAGGTATTTCATCTGATTCCAAGTTCAGGAGCGAGGAGATGCTTTAATATCTCCATTTTGCATTACCTAACGCTGCACTAACCAAAATACAAGTTAAATGTGGCAATTTAAAAATAAATTGAGTTAAATAAAATTGAGCCTTCAGTTTCTCAGTCAAGTTAGTCACATTTCAGGTTTCTAACATCTATATACGACTGGTGGCTATACATTAGGCAGTACAGTGTATTGGACATTTCATCACTGCAAAATGTTCTAGTGGGAGCACCAAAGAGAGATGCATAATAGATAAATGACTTTGCAATTATATATTTTATATAATATATAATGCAATTATATATTTTTATGTCTTTTGTTTGGCTTTATTTCTGCATGCTCCAGGAAATACCCCAATTTCCCTATTCCAGTTTTCTCTGGAGAATTCAGTATCAATCATATACATATTTTTAGATGAATTGAGATTGGTAGTTGTGATGTTGATTATTCCAGAACTTTAGAATTTTATTTATTCAACAGTTTGTACCCACACAGAAACACAAAGTGTAAAGTACTGTTTGAGTACTAGTTATAGCATTAATTCACATTGTACAACACATTAAGGACAGAGATCCTACATGAGGAATAAGTGCACAGTGACTCCTGTTGTTGACTTAACAAATTGACACTCTTGTTTATGGTGTCAGTAATCACCCAAGGCTCTTGTCATGAGTTGCCAAGGCTATGGAAGCCTTTTGAGTTCACCAACTCCGATCTTATTTAGACAAGGTCATAGTCAAAGTGGACGTTCTATCCTCCCTTCAGAGAAAGGTACCTCCTTCTTTGGTGGCCCGTTCTTTCCACTGGGATCTCACTGGCAGAGATCTTTCATATAGGTGTTTGTGTGTGTGTTTGGTTTGGTTTTGGTTTTTGTTTTTTTTTTTTTTTTTTTTTTTTTTTTTTTTTTTGCCAGAGTGTCTTGGCTTTCCATGCCTAAAATACTGTCATGGGCTCTTCAACCAGATCTGAATGCCTTAAGGGCTGATTCTCAGGCCAAGAGTACTGTTTAGGACATCTGCCATTCTATGAGTCTGCTGTGTATCCCGCTTCCCATGTTGGATCATTCTCTCCTTTTTTATTCTACCAGTTAGTATTAGCAGACACTAGTCTCGTTAATGTGATCCCTTTGACTGTTGGACCTATCATTATGATCAATTGTGAACTGAAATTGATCACTTGGACTAGTGAGATGGCATTGGTACATGCCACCTTGATGGGATTGAATTTGTTAAATAAAAGTTAAAAAAAAATACATATAAATACTATAAACTTCCATTGTTTTCTTGAAAAAAATTTATTTATGAAAAGTACTCATGAATTTCACTTACAATTATCCTTTTCTTTACTTAATATATACTAAATAGATCTTCTGTATATAAAGATAATTGAAAATGAATCTTGATGTGAATGGAATGGGAGAGGGAGCGGAAATTGGGAAGGTTACAGGTGGGAGGGAAGTTACGGGGGGGGGGGAGCCACTGTAATCCATAAGCTGTACTTTGGAAATTTATATTTATTAAATAAAAGTTAAAAAAATACATATAAATACAATAAATTTCCGTAGTTTTCTTGAAAATAAAAGAATTTTATTTATGAAAAGTACTCATGAATTTCACTTACAATTATCCTTTAGTTTACTAAGAGAACTATTTGCTTGAGGAAATTAGAAAAAAACAGGGTACACAAACATTTTTTATCATGAAAGTATGGTTTACATAATTTTGGCTTTTTATAGTGGTCGATTGCACTCTTTTTCCAACACTGTAGTATTTTGACAAATTAAAAATACTTTTTCAGAAATGCTGATAGTATTATGAGAATAAAGACAATCTCATATGTATTAGAAATATCCTTTGAAGAATAATATGTTGTTACTAGAAAAGCCTGAAATTCAGTTCATTTTCAGTCTGGATATGATTTTATGTTTAAATCATGTGCCTTCTCATGAGCCAATTGAGAATCGTGCCTTACATTTGAAAAATCATTTTCTTACATGGTAGTTTGAGTAGGTCAGCGATTTTCTTACAATTAGATTTTATTGGTGAGTAAAATTTCACAAGAAATTTAGGGAAGTGCCTGATGTTTTCAGTTCTTTATTTTGCTCAACACTGAATTATCATTATCATTTAATGAAAGAATGGACATTTAAACATAAAAGACAAAAGAATGTATTTTGGAATAACCTGAATAGAGTTAGTTTTTTAAGTCATACTACCGTCTTCTAATTTTTCTACTTATCTCCAGGGCTATTGACTAGTCCCAAATATAAGCTCTTCCTTGACAAAATAACCACCTTAGTTGTTTGGTTTTCTTTTTCTTCACTGATCTTTTTACCACCTTTCTTTGATATTTTGAGCTAATATTTTGATTTTGATTTTTATGTTTTTATTAGACAAAGACAGTTTCTGTTTAAGGAAATCCCATAACATAATTGATGCTGGTCAGAACATTTGACAAGTGACAGTGATTTATCAAAAAGTTATTCCACAACTTTCACCATGCCAACTGTTATCTGAATTTTCACTTGTTTCATATATACTCCAAGTTGCCTTTGTCCAGAAAACCACATTTTTAGGGTTACATTTAACAATGCACGTATCATTTTTACTTGTAAAGTTTTCTGTTTTTGGAGTTGACAAAGAACTTCTTGAATTGTGTGTATATACACTTAGATATTTTTATACATAGTTGTTCTTTTCATGAGGAAAGTTTACTTTTTATGGAGTACTTAAAGTGTAATGGGTTCCGTGGAGCTGTTGGGTGGAATGCAAAAATATCATTGGGCACAAATCCTACATTCAGAGAGCTTCTACCACAGTGATTAAATATATACGAAGGTACAGGTAAAAGATTGGATTGGATATAGTCTGGAAAGATTGCTCATAAGTGATGATATGAGAACCTGCCTTGCATAATAGGTAGAATTTGGAAAATAATGACATTCATTCCAGGTCAAGAAATATTATTATTATTGATCTCCTATGCAAAAACCTACCTGGTGATGATGAGTTATGTTTGTGCCTTGTAGACAAAATGTGGTATGACCCAACATACTCTAACAGGGACTAGTAATATATAGAAGGAAACTTGCTTTAACATAGCGGAATTTCTTTTTTTTGGACAGGCAGAGTTAGTGAGAGAGAGAGACAGAGAGAAAGGTCTTCCTTTTTCCATTGGTTCACCCCCCAAGTGGCCACCGTGGCCTGCACGCTGTGCCGATCCGAAGTCAGAAGCCAGGTGCTTCCTCCTGGTCTCCCATGTGGGTGCAGGGCCCAAGCACTTGGGCCATCCTCCACTGCCTTCCCAGGCCACAGCAGAGAGCTGGCCTGGAAGAGGAGCAACTGGGACAGAATCTGGCGCCCCAACCAGGACTAGAACCCGGAGTACCAGTGCCGCAGGCAGAAGATTAGCCAAGTTAGCTGCGGCGCCAGCCATACATAGCTGAATTTCTGTCATGAAAAGTGTGCAAATCAATTTATCGGATTTTTGAGTTACACATGGTTAAACTACAGTTATGTTCTTTTTAGATAAATGTTTTATATATATATATATATGTATAAACTGAGTATTAATCTTTGCTTATGCTTAAAATAATTTTTCTTCTAAATAAGTAAAGACTTAATTTGCTCCTATCAATATTATTGACGTCACACACACTGCTTCCAGTCCTAATAAATTTGGCCTGTGGTATAGCCTCTAAATTATGTTCTACTACACACTGTGAGAATTAAAGAGGCTGATGTTTCATAGAATGTAGAGAGTATTACGAATTATTGGAGAGAGTTTACCATACATGGAAATTTTCCTCTTTGTACATTACCTCTCTCCTTGTACTTACCTATTCCTTTCCTACTGTGCATTATCACTGAATTCAGACATGATCTCTGTTTAAGAGATTTAGTGTAATTGAAGAAAGGAGATGTGTGTAAGTAAAACACTTGGAACACAGACAAATTATAATTAAGTGCTCAAACGTGTGGCCTCATCAGTCAAGGAAAGGAAAACACAGCAGGGTCAAGTGCTCAGGAAAGGATTCCTGGTGGACAGTACCTGTAAGATCTTGGAAGTCAAGGACAGCCCAAGTGGAGAAGGTCAACCTGACTTGGTGTCTCCCTGTATATATCTGCAATGGCAAATACAGGGCCTGGTACATAGAAGACAATAACATAGAATGAATAAATCAGTGCCTGATCAATTGCAGGCAAGAAAACAAGAAGAGAGATGTTTAGTGGAGTGAACCCATTCTTGTTGGTGATGGGTGGAAATAAGGTAAGGCAGTATTATGGGGAGTCATGCATGGCAAACTCAACTTGGACTTGAGGTGTGTTAGAGGATTACATCATGCTATACGTGTTATATTATGAGAAATGGACTGGAAGCAGTGTGTGTGTTGTTGAGTTGGTGAGTTATTGGAAGACTGATGTTCAGAGCATTCCGAGTCCAAAGAATGATGAACACCATGTTCAACCTTTGCATTATCTTGCAAAGACAGAACCACAATTGTGAAAGAAAAAGACAGTTATTATTATCCTGGTGCCAACTGTATGCCAGGCTCTAATACATAAGGAGGAATCTTAGCATTGTGTTTTGAACTAGTGATCAATACCTCCTGGTGGTGATAAAAAGAATAAATTAGATTGCATCTCTGAAACACTTATAGTGTCCGACTCATTAGCAAGCACTCATAAGTGGCAGCTGTCATTATTATTATCCAGTATTTTTAGAAATAGTGCCACCCTGACTCTCTTCATCCCTATGGCCAGAACCCTCTCTAAAGCCAATGTCTAGGCTTTTTAAGCAACAACATGAACAACAACATCAGAATCATTTTAGAGACTTTGAAACTTCTGTAGGTAGACGTGATGATACTACTGAAACCTCTGTGCCCATCTCTCAACTTCAGCAGATGTCACCTCACCCCAGTCTTGTTTCCTCTACCCTCCCATGCACTTCCTTCCACTCAGGTATTAATCTAAAGCAATTCCACTCATCATGTCATTTCAACATGAATTTCTAATTGGTAAGGACTCGCTCTTGGTTTTTAGCTTCACTGGAATCTTATTTTCCTACTTCAATACTTATATACTGGCAGTTTTTCCATGAAGGTGTATGGGATATAAAATGGCAGAAAGGTCAGAAAATGCAAGGAACGTAAAGAGTCTGAGGACTCAAAGATTTTAGGGTTAATGATTGCAGTGTCATGAGCAGAAGCAGTGAGTTTAGATGACAGAATAATTTTGAGTGCGATGACTGAGAGTTTAACTTGGTATCTGTTAGTTTTATGGTGTCCAGCAGTGGATGTAGTTGTTATCAGTTCTTCCTTTGTGAATGAAGGACACATAGGTCTGAAAACAATGTACTTGTCTTTTAGGTTGACCAGTAATTCACCTCCCTCATTTTTTCTTAACTTCTGATCTCATCCTTTCTGTGTCCCAGTCTTCAGCTTGCTACTGCTGCTCCCTTCCATGCCTATACAGTTTCTTTATACTTCGTAACCTTACTTTTCTAATAATTATGCTTGTTTGAGTTCATGATGTTGAAAAGCTTACTTTTTTCCTAAAAATGGTTTTGGCCTCCGTGATAGTACTTAGAAACAAATGATTAAGCAATGAATAAATATTTAAATGTAATGGGTGATAGCTTCAGTTTTGATATTATAGTGACTTCAGCTTAAGATATTTTTCCAAGTAGGAGCATGAAATAGTATAATAGATAAAATTCCATTAATCAGAGAAACACAGAAATACCACTGATTCCTGACATTAATGAAGATCAGAATGCTCATAAATGAAAACCTTAATTACTTTTAAGTTTTAAAAGAAAAATTTTAGCTTTCTAATTATTCTTTCCCATTTTTCACTTTTGAAAATAATGTAAGCAGTTTAGCCTTTAGACCAAAACAAAGATGCTATTACTCTTTTTGATACATGGGTATCATCACAATAATGCTAATTTGGGTTATATGTTTTCATCAAGAGTAAAAATCAGGCTCATTTTAGAGCCTGATTTAAGCCTCCAGCGGACTTTCACATCAGCGTTGTAAACCCTAAACATTAGAGATTTGTATAGAAAGTGGAAATATATGTCTAGGACTTCAGCTTTATAACACACTAGTAATTATTAGTGATGGGATCCAAGCTGTTTACACTGGGTACTGTTTGAATGTTTTGTGATAATTTATAGGGTTGATTACTCCAGCCTCAAGTGGAAGCTTAGAAAGAAGAGCAGCAAATGGTAAATCTTTGTGACAGTCCCTGGAGCAACATTTCAGTTGGAGGCTCTGAGTTATGTGGATCTCAACCTCTTTTCCTCCCCCAGCCCTTTCTGTGGCTCCTCCTCCTCCTCCATTCAGATAATGTCTGTTCAGAAATCACAGGTCCCCAAGGAGGAGACAGAGGGGAGAGTCCTGTTATAAGCATACTCGCTGCAAACCTTTCACCTTGCTGTCAAGGTGACAAATGTTTGTCCTTAAGGGAACACTGGAGGTTAAATCACCAATGTTTCTCTCACTTATCTTCTTTTCCATGCTACCCAAGCTCTTAGCTGAATTTGTAGCTAAAACAATCTCAGAAAATTCCGGAACTCAACCTTCTGGGCCTTGTTCAGAAGTGTGTTTTGTGTTCCTGTCTAAGTAATCAGAATTTGTTAGAAAGTCATTGTATCAGTACATTTTCATTTCAGAGCTTATTTAAAAGAAAAAGATTTGGGAAACATTTAAATGGTGAGAGATAGCATTGAGAATTTTGTGAACACAATTATGCAACTAGGCATTTTCACAGGAGCAAGTGTTTAGGGTGTGAACATCTTAGAGAGACACCAGAACTTGTGTTAATACTAGATTTCTCCATCCCTTTTTTACCCCATTCCATTTTTCTATAAAATAGAAAGATATAAATTGATCATATAAATGAATAAAAATTGTCATTTTTCTACTTGAAATCCTCCAATGGCTTTTTTTTTTTTTTTTTTTTTTTTTTTTTGACAGGCAGAGTGGACAGTGAGAGAGAGACAGAGAGAAAGGTCTTCCTTTACCGTTGGTTCACCCTCCAATGGCCACTATGGCCAGCACGCTGCTGCTGGCACACCGCGCGCTGATCCGAAGCCGGGAGCCAGGTGCTTCTCCTGGTCTCCCATGCGGGTGCAGGGCCCAAGCATTTGGGCCATCCTCCACTGCCTTCCCGGGCCACAGCAGAGAGCTGGACTGGAAGAGGGCAACCAGGACAGAATCCGGTGCCCCAACCGGGACTGGAACCCAGTGTGCCGGTGCCGCAAGGCGGAGGTTTAGCCTATTGAGCCGGCGCCGGCCCCAGTGGCTTTCTTGAGATAAACCCTAAGGTACCTTCTGCAAGCATGGCTTAGAGTGCCCTCTCTGTGGTCTGATTCTTTTCTTTCCTGTCCAGCTTCATCTTGTGGCTCCTTCTTCACCAGTCAGCTGTCTGCCATGAGGCCTTACACACAGTTTCACCAGTTCATTCATTTAGCAATACTTCACTGACTTCCTGCTGTGTGGTAAGGCTACCAAAATTTACAAAACAGAAGAAATACAGAGGGCTTATATTCTAGTGAGGGAATATGCAACTAAAATATATAGTTTTTCAATGAAAAGAATACATATGTCTGGGGCTGGCTCTGTGGCGCAGTAGGTTAATCCTCCGCCTGTGGCCCTGGCATCCCGTATGGGCGCCAGTTCTAGTCCCAGCTGCCCCTCTTCCAGTCCAGCTCTCTGCTGTGGCCTGGGAAGGCAGTGGAGGATGGCCCAAATGCTTGGGCCCCTGTACCCGCATGGGAGACTGGGAAGAAGCACCTGGCTCCTGGCTTTGGATCAGCGCAGTTCCGGTTGTTCCAGCAAATTGGGGAGTGAACCATTGGATGGAAGACCTCTCCCTCCCTCTCTCTCTCTCTCTGTAACTCTGACTTTCAGATAAATAAATAAAATCTTTTTTAAAAAAAGAATATATATGTCTAGGGTTGGTGTTGTGGCACAGCAGGTTACGCTGTTTCTTGGGATGCCTTCATCCAGTATCCGAAGGCCAGTTCAAGCCCCAGCTACTCCATAATTCTGATGCAGCTTCCCGCTAACGCACCTAGCAGGCAGCAGGTGATGGCCCAAGTATTTGGGCCCCTGCCACCCATGTGGGAGACCAGGATGGAGGTCCTGACTCCTGGCCTAGCTTTGGCTATTGCAGGCATTTAGGGAATAGACTGTGGATCAACTATCTCTGTCTCATTTTCTGCCCCCACCCTTGTCACTCTGCCTTTAAAATAAAATAAGTATATATTTTTAAAATATATTTAAATTTATTTTAAAATAATATGTGTGTCATAGAGAAAATGCTCTTGTGGCTAGGTGATGTTGTCATTATGCAAGCATCATAGAATCAGTGTACACAGCTAAGATCACTATGGCGTTACCAGGCGATGAAATGCTATGGGACTGCCACCATAGGCTTCTTATAAAAAGATTAGATAATGATCTCATAAGGGAACATTTGAGCAGACTATTAAGAGGTGAATGACTTACACAACCCCAAGAAAAAATTATTTCATTTAATAAAATTTTTTTTTGAAAGGCAGAGTTAGACAGAGAGAGAGACAGAGAGAAAGGTCTTCCATCCATTGGTTCACCGCCCCCCCCCCCCCATGGCCGCTACAGCCAGAGCTGTGCCTATCTGAAGCCAGGAGCCAGGCACTTCTCCTGGTCTCCCACACGGGTGCAGAGGCTCAAGCACCTGGGCCTTCCTCTACTACCTTCCCGGGCCACAGCTGAGAGCTGGACTGGAAGAGGAGCAACCGGGATTAGAACCGGCACCCATATGGGATGCCGGTGCCACAAGCGGAGGATTAACCAAGTGAGCCACAGCGCCAGCCCCAATACAATATTTTCAAGTACATTATATACTCTCTCATTTTCTGAAACTGTGGGTTTTTCTTCTGCTGATGATTTTGGTTGGTCATCTTAGTACTGAAAATAGTTCTGAATATTAACTTTTACATTAACCATGATACCCACTGGCATGGTGAAGTGTTTGTTTTTTCCTCTATGCTAATCCATCCTACCCACAGTGCTTTCTAAGTTGGGGTATCTGTGCTTTGATTTTTGGCTTCTCCTTTGTTCTAATCATTCTCAATGATGCTCTACCCCCAGACACTGGGCTCACTGCTCTGAATACCCTTGGCAATAGGAGTGGTATACACCAATGGAGCTACCCGTTTTACTTGAATTTCTGTGGACTTGAAAAGCAGCTTATTAGAATTGGGTTCCAAAAAGACTAAGTTCTGAGTGAGAGTCTGGTGATTCTCCATCAGTATTTATACAGTGCTTTCTGCATCAATGGGCCTCAGTAATTCACAACTTTAGGGTATTTCAAGCTGGGTTAAAATAGGTTTAATATATATCATATGTATTCCTACTGAAGTAATTTTGTGATAAATATTTTTAATATAGACTCAAAGTATTATACTTTATTCATTTAATTGATGGTAGATACTGCTAATTGTCAAGGAATTTTACCTTTTTATCTAATACTAGTGATTTCTTATGTATGTATAGTATCTGATAGATTTCCAAGCACTTTGATGTGTATTTGCTCAGACAGCAGCCACAGTACTGCTTAGACTCAAATTTCCAGTGAAACTGATCCTGGGAGTCAGGCTGTCTGGGTTTATATCCTACTGTGCCTCTCTTCTCTGTTCAGGAATACAAGAAATAGTACTTGTGTCAACGTGTGGAATGTTAATAGAGTGTGTAACATGTTAATAAATACACAGTAAATATTAGCTGTCATTGTTTGTGCAATTTAATAGATAATGAAATTGACATTCAGAAAGGCCAAGTGGTTTGGCTAAGCTTATCCAGCTGGTATTGAGAATACCCACAGCTGGAATCCAGTTCCTGTTATTTTCTTGTAGAGTCCACTTGCTATGATGTCATGTACCTTAAAGAGTCCTATTTTCAACTACAGATTAATTTGAATATAGAAAGTAGTATTCATTTCTTTTAAAATGTTCTTAATTTGAAACTTTCAGTACTGAATCCTGACACACATTTCTTCCTTCTGATGTTAATTCAAATAATGGAGGTTTCATTTTTATGTCTATTCATCAAACTTAGCCATTTATTTCCTTGAAGTAGTCTAAAAATTGGAATCTCTGTTGAAGTGTTAATTATTTTCTTTTGAAATTGCTTAAATTCTTTTCTTTGTTTTTTCAACAGTCCACTGTGCCTTATTTTCATTAGGAATGAGAGTACCTATTTGGAGACTTTTAAATTAAGACTTCAAGATTTCTGCTCTGTTACTTGACATTTGTTCTGGTTTTGCCCAGTCTGCTCCTTCGGAGGACTTTATTAATGAGTAAATGAATAGATTCTTATGGATGATGTGGTTGGACAACAGGCAGATTCCTAGGTATTATTTTCTTAGTGAATTCTGTGTGCTGGTGAACTTCACATCAGCCCCTGACAGCATCAGAGAACACACCAGAAGGTTTGCGACAAGGCCTCATGATTGATTCTACATTGGCATAGCTTTCAGGTGGCACCTTGAAAACTTGACTTCCCTGGGCTGCACAGGCATAGCTAGGACCTGTGTTTAATGTGTATTCATCAGAAACCTCCTTTCACCAGGCAGAGCTCTTTCCCTCACCTTGTCGTGTATGACCCACAATGCCATTTCCATGAGTTTGCAGCTTCCCCAAGGTTATACCTGACTGAGCTGTTGAGGAGACTCAGGGTCCCGGTTTCTAGATATCTCTACTTCACCATCCGTATTAAGTGGGGCCATGGTATCAGACATCCCCATAGCCTCTGCCTCCACATCTTTCTGGATCTCCCTTCCTGCCATTCTGAAGCACAGTCTGCTTGCTCCCTGGGCCATTAAGAGCTTCCGTGTATCACATTCTGAATCTTCTCTCCCTTTGTTTGTGGTAAAGATTGGATTTGACTTTTAATCTGCAATAGGAATTTAAGGACTTTAGAATATACTTTTTCTCTCACAAGGATATTGAGAATCTCTTTCAAGACTCTTTTCCCTCTAAAAATTCAAATAAGCCTAATTTGACTGTCAAACTGAATATTAACCTTAATATCGTAGAAGTTGTTCACTCCATTCTGGGTGGTAGGCTGCATAACTCAGCTTGAATGGAAAGGCTGCAAGGCGTAGTATTTATAATTGAATAAAAACAAAAAAATGATATAAATTAATATTTTCATGATATTTCTGTTATAGATTTTTGATTCAGCGAGCAAGATTACATTAGCAACCTTTAATTCATCTTAAGTAATTAATTAGAACTTATTAGAAGCAAAAATCTGTACTGAAGAAGCAGCTCAAAAAATGAAATACTGAGAGTTCAAAGCAGAGAAAGACAACGGAACCATTAAATATGACTCCACTCTGCTTGATCCCTTTGATTTAGGAGCACATAGCCTTGCCTGTTTTGCTAACATTTGATAGGACCACAATATTATATGACAGAATATAAGAGAGTTTTAAATACACTTGTATAATTTTGATTGTTAGGCATCAATAAAAGATTATATTAAAACTTTTTAAAATACAAAGTAGAGAAATAATTAATGATGTGTTTTAATGAGTCCTATTTAAAACACATGGAAATAAAATGTCTTAAAAGAGTCATCTCTGGCTATTCTAAGGAAATCATCTTAGGTAGAAAATATAATTTTATAACAACTGTAGATAAATGAAATCTTCCCCGTGTGTGTGTGTGTGTGTGTGTGTGTGTGTGTTTATTAAAGGAAACAGAGAAGTTTAGATAGTTCCTCAGACTCCCTTCCAATTCAATGCGGTTGAAATTTAAAAACTTGCATAACGGCAAATAATCTATTGTCAATGAATATTATCAACAGTGGGTTGGCTGTCAAAATGTGGCTGATGCTTATGTTGATATACATAAAATTTTAACTTAGGTCATGTTAGGGTAAATTAGAAAGGCATCATTTTTATAAGAAACAGTATAATAATGAACTTAGAAGAGGTATTTGTATGCTTTATAATGGTATCCATTACTATACTTCTTATTTTCTTTTTGTACCTAAAACAAATACTAATTGCAGAAGAAGTAGGTGCTGTTATTTTTGCTATACCTTATTAGTAAGAGTATTAATTTAAGGATATGTATTCTATGACGAATGACATTAATTAGTAACTTGTTTTAAAATTGTCTTTTGATAAGATAAAGGAAAATACCTCTCAGAAGATCATGTGAATTACTCCCTATCTCTTTAAGGCCAAGTAATTATATTCTATAATGTAATTTTTTTTTGTTAGATGGACAGAGCAAAGATAAAAGAGGACTGTAGAGATAACAGCATACTTCACAGCTGACTGAAGCAGGTGTTAGAAATGCAGATGAAGAGCACTGACTAAAGACCATACAAATTTGAAGTGAAAATGCCACTGGTCGGCATGCAGTGTTCTGCACATATGAAGTTTCAGGTAGTTAAATTATTCATGTTATTGTGTGAACTAGTGCAGGAGTTAGGGAAAAGGTGCCTTTTACATTTAAACTGTTTCTTCCCTTCTTCCTTTTATCTGCACTTGACAAGCAAAACGAACTTCGTTTTGTAAGTTTTATTCCAGCAAGTGAATGACTTACATCTCTCCATATAAGAAAGTACACTTAGAAATAGATTACTCATAGGATTAAGTGACAATTTAAGACAATAGAAACCAGGAATTATTTTCCTTTTTTGCTTCTGTTGTAATGAAGGCCAATAAAGACAAATAAATGTGAAACCATCATTGCTGTCACCCTTACCATGAAACATTTCTCAAGTGTCCATATTTACATCTTTTTAAAAATGTTTAATACGTAATTTTAAAGCAGGGTTACATTTTTAAGAGAAATGTCAATTCCTGGAATTATTTATTCTCTCCTTTTACCCTTTGCTTTTTTTCTCTTATGGGCTGGCTGATCATGCTACAATGCATTATGCTACTCTGTGTAGGTTGACCGCAGGATCAAAACACCTGCTTTTGGTAAACACAGATCTCTTTAACACACACAACGAAGTCTGACACATATCTGAGAGCACACCATAAATACTTAATCCTCTTTTTAAAGGTGAAGAAGCTATAAACAAAATATACCATTAAAATATTCTTTTATCTCTGTTGAGATTCAAAGTTAAGGAACTACTGAAATGTCGACTCAGTCTGTAAGAATGTAGAGGCTTAAAATGCCTTTACTTTGGCTCCTAGGACAAAGGGACTGCAAGTCCAACAGGTTTGCCTTAGAATCTGTTCCCACCCTTGACAAACTGTGTGACTTGGAGCCAGTTGACACCTCTTGATCCCAGTTTCTCTAAATGCAAAATGAGGATCACAGTAGACCTGCGTCAGTGGGTTGTTAAGAGTCCAAACACACAGCAGTTGGCTTTGTAGTTAGAGATTTGGGGGAGATTTTTGAGGTATACTGACTTTAATTGGCAGCTTGGTCAATGTTAGACTTCAGATCAAAATATCTTGGTTCACAATTTTTCACACAATACTTAGCATCACAAAGCCATAGCATCTTACTAAATTCACTTTGTGAAAAGTTTGTTCTTTGATTTTACTTTTTATGATTATTCCCTTAAGTCCTGTGAGCTTCTTGAGATAAAGATCTATGTGCTATGTATCATTTGCTATTCTTGCTTGGTGACATGTGATTGTTTGAATATTGACTCAGGTTACAAATGAAAATATTCTAAATCACACTTCCATATACAGATTTTTTTTTTTTTTGACAGGCAGAGTTAGTGAGAGAGAGAGACAGAGAGAAAGGTCTTCCTTTCTGTTGGTTCATCCCCCAAATGGCCGCTACGGCCTGCGTGCTGCGCTGATCTGAAGCCAGGAGCCAGGCGCTTCCCCCTGGTCTCCCATGTGGGTGCAGGGCCCAAGCACTTGGGCCATCTTCCACTGTATTCCCGGGGCCACAGCAGAGAGCTGGCCTGAAAGAGGAGCAACCAGGACAGAATCCAGCGCCCCAACTGGGATCAGAACCCGGAGTGCCGGCGCCGCAGGTGGAGGACGAGCCTAGTGAGCCGCAGCGCCGGCCCCATATACAGATTTTAAAAGAGTAATTTTTCATCCATCTTATTTATTGTTGTCATGTTTTAAATAGTACATAGGAACATTGTATAAATCAATAAAACATGCAAATAAGAATGAACACTCATTTTTCAGTGTATTCTACCCTTTTGAACTTAGAGTTTTTTATCTGTTAAATTTTCCCATTATTTTGTCGTTAAAAAAACTGTAAAGGTAATAGTCATACACACAAAAAGAATAACTTGGATCATTTTCTGAGACTGTTCGTATTAATTTTAGGACTATAGTCAAGTCACCTCACTTATTTAGCTTCTATTTCACATCTTTATTGTGGGATAATACAATAATTCATATCTAACCCTGCTGAATTATTACAAGAAACAGATGAGGGGCCGGCGCTGTGAGGCAGTGGGTTAAAGCCTTGGCCTGCAGTGTCAGCCTCCCATATAGATGGCCGCTCCACTTCTGATGCAGCTGTCTGCTATGGCCTGGGAAAGCAGTAGAGGATGACCCAAGTGCTTGGGCCTTTGCACCCACATGGAAGACCTGGAAGAAACTCCTGGTTCCTGGCTTCGGATCATCTCGGCTCTGGCTATTGTGGCCATTTGGGGAGTGAGCCAGTGGATGGAAGACCTCTCTCTCTCTCTGACTCTACCTGTCTCTGTAACTCTTTCAAATAAATAAAAAAAATCTAAAAAAAGAAAAAGAAACAGATAATATTGTGTATGTGAGATTCTTTGTAACTCCAAATTGTTCTTAAGAGTTAAGTAAATTACTATCATGTGCAGTTTATCATTATCAGTTTTATCATATGTGCCCTCCTTCCCACAGGAAGGCACAATTATGCTATGAAATGTTAAGATTAACTGCTAATCTCTGCAGCAAACAGTATCACTTTTTATGATACTTTACTAGTACATTAAGTCTAGTGATTTGATACCTAATGTAGATATGAAATTATAGTCTTGAACATATTATACACACACATATATATATATATCATATGTCATATATGTGTGTATGTATGTGTATATGAACAGTACCCTTCAGTACAGGATCATCTCTGCCATAGATATTTATAGTTTTAAAAAGTAAATAGTATATAGCATTGATCTAGGCAATGAATTTATTAACTTTTAATCCAGGTATTGTGTGCAAACAAGAATAGAATATATAGAAATATATAGAATATATTTGGCAGAGAGGGAATGAACATTCATTCACACACAAGTGTAGGCTGCCCTAGACAGAGAACTATACAACATGAATGAGCCAAAGAGTTGTCTATAAACTGGGGGCGGGGGGGGGGGGGACTGAAGACAGTCCCTGCAATGAGGAAGGTCTGCCCATATACAGGGAGGCCTGAGAGTAGCAACTTTCATAGGAGTGCTAAAAAGACTGGCGCAGTATGTTCAAGCGAGGTCCACCGCAGAAAGAGAGCACCCTTCCACCTGCCACCTCCTTCTGCCTCCTGTGTGCTGTGGTCCTGCATGTAACAGATGCATCACAGGAAAGCAGGTAGAGAGGTACAAAGCGGGTGAGGCTATGAGGCTTGTGACTTCCAGCTCTTCAGACCCAACTAGTTGCCTGCCTGTGTTTCCCACATCACGATGATTGCTCTAGTTCTTGGGTTCCTGACTAGCTAACACAGCATGAATGAACCCAGCATAGCATAACTGATTTATCATCAGTTCACAAACATGCTATTTCCCCATTTTAAAATAAAGCTACAGGAAGTGGGCATATAGCATAGCAGCCTATGTCCCACATTGAGTCCCTGCATTGGATTCCCACCTCCGGCTTCTGTCCCCAGCTTCCTGTCAGTGCAGACCCTGGGAGACTGTGGGGATGACTTAAGTAATTTTGAATGTGGGAGACCTAGATCGTGGTCCTGGCTCTGCCTCTTATATAAAAAAATAAACATTTTAAATTAAATTAATGTATAATTCTCATGTTAAAATTCATTCTTGTTTCAATGTACAACATTGGAAGTTGAATTTTTTCTTTTTTTAATTTGAAAGAGAGGGAGGGAGAGGGAGGGAGAGAGAGAGAGAGAGAGTAAAACATTAGATAATCTGGGGAGAATGGGATGGCTTAGATATCCTATAAAGTTGAGAATTACGGATGCTTCTGAGAAAAAAAAAGTTCACTTAAAATCTCCCACCCATTAGTGTGCATCAGTCAAATTTCAATAATATGGATATTTTTATCCCAATTCATAAGAAAATGGGAAGTAAGCAATTTCCAATCTTGGCCCTAGTGTTCAACAATATAATCAGGTCCTAAGTTCTTGCCATATCTCTACTGTTTCCTTTTATAAGTAAGAGCCAGCATAATTTCCCTAATATCTCATTGACCAGAACTGGATCACGGGGTTGCTGTGAGCTCTAAGGAAAGGAGCGGAACGGGGTATGTATGCAAGGGAATGGGATTCGGCTTAGAACCGTGCTTCCCTCCTTGGCACACATGGGCATTCACATTTATTGAACATAGAAGGAGGGAGGGAAGCAGAAAGCTGCTGCTACTCCTGGCACATCCCTCTGCTCTGAGGTTGAAGGAGAAGCCATGCCTGGGTATCCATCATGCATTTGAGGCACATGTTGGTTAGACATGTGAAAGGTTTAATCCAATGATGAGTCATATCCTAGACTCAGCTTCTTCTTGCCCCCAGAGAAATCAAGTTCTGTTGGCACAAAAAAGATGGCAATGACTATTAGATAGGCAATTAATAGAGGCTGGTACACTAACTATTTGCTTAAAAATTTTTATTTGATTGTAGGATATGCTGTATTTGGATTTGAATAAATATGTATCTGTCTCAGAAGTCACTTTTTCACCCTTTAATAATGCAGCAACCTGTTTGTGGGAACAATGGGAAACTGGTGCTGAACAAGCATAAAAGTTTTAGATATAAATGAAGACGTTTTAGAGATATACCACACAATCTAATACCTGCAGTTGACAACATGCTATTGTGCATCTCAAGATTTGTTAAAGAGATCTCATGTTAAGTGTTCTTACCACAAAAACAAAAAGCAGCGAAGGGGCACAGGAAACACCTGGGCATTGTATCCATCTATTAGCTTGATTTTGAGTTTGGTGTCACCCGTGCTTGCATGTGTCCAAACTCAACAAAACAGATGCATGAATTATGTGCAGTCCTTTGTGTATCAGCTAGACCTCAACAAAGCTGTTTCAGAAGTAGTGTTCCTATCCTGTGAGAGAGGGCTGGAGCTGTAAAGTTTACCGCTTATCTCATGTATGCTTTCCACCTCACTTGTGACAGCCTGACTCCTACCTACACTGAAGCTTCCTGGCATGCTGCAAATGTGGAGTGAGGGGGAGCTTTGTTTATGAGACCTGAATCATGTCTCAAAGTCATCAGAAAAATAGTGGGAGCCAGGCATTGAGCGCATAGGTAGTAGTTGATTTCCTGTTTGTCAAATTGCCAGGAGCTCTCTGGCAAATCATTAAGTTTCCCGCAGAGTTCACCAGGACATCACATTCCTTGGGAGTTATCCATACCAGAGAGTGGAGAAGCCTCACCCTGCAAACTATCCATGAGATTTAAGCATAAGTTTATTTTGGTGCAAGGACAATCTGAAATCTATGGTTAGTTTTTTTTCATAATAGGCATTTTCCGTGAACTTTCTGAAGACCCTGCATAGATGGATTGCCTAAGGTAAAAACATTAGTTCATATATTAGATGTTTAGTGATGACCTTAAAAGCAAAATAAGCAAAGCAAAACTTTATCTAGAGGAGACGTTCCTTAGCCCAGAGGCTCAGAATCCTAATAACTTCTGAGAATTTATATTCAAAATTTGTTCTGCATTTGTGTATGAGTTTTTCTAGAGAGAAAGGCTATAGCTTTCATCTAATTTTCAAAGATTCAGAACTGTGAATCTATTGAATGTTTAATTAACCAAGACTTGAAGCAGTTTTCTAGGTCTTATAAATTATTTTAAGAGAACTGCAGCTGTTAATTGTCCTTTACCCTGATAATCTGTTTAAGCAACAGTCTCCCTTTGTTGTACAAGGTATTCTACAGTATACACATCACACACAAATAGCTGCATGGAAAAAAAGATAGTTTTCTCCAAAATATTCATCAGCCGTGAGTTCACAAACTCAGTTTTTTCTCTTGAAGGGAGTACAATTTGTTCAATGGAATCAGCATTGTTTTGTAAATAACATTTCTTAAGAGATATAAAACTCTTCCTTGCCTCTATGATTATGTAAAATTAAGTTAAAGTATTCAAATGCTTGATCACTTACTAGTCCTTCCAATGTTTGATTATCCAAGGTATTCACATATCTACCTAGTTAGGTTTTTAATCATAACAAAATAGAGATAGCTAGATGATAAAAAGAACAATTTCCAATTCTTCATTGCCTTCCAATTTACTGCAGTCCTTTAGATGTGTGTGTTTAAATAATTTCACCCCATGGATGAAGCTGACAGCATTTTCGAAATTGATTTTCTATCTGTAATATTCCAACTATATTTCAAACCTCATTAAAGCCCTTTTCATCATTTCTCCGACTCCATTAGTTATGGCAGCATCTCAAAATCTGGTTTTCTCTGTAAATTTCATTATTGTGGTTACCAATTCATTATAAAATGATCATAGAAGTAGGAGGGAGAGAGGAGGAATTGACATATGAGAACAAAGTGAAAGATTAACACTCTTAGGCCTGGAAAGTGGAAATCTATCAAAGCACGAATGGCATGGATAAGGGGAACACAGATGCAGATGGCAGACCTGGAAATAAAAAGCTGAAGGAGCTTCGTAAGCTCTGTTGACGGTGACAGAGAAGTAATTTTAAAAAGCTCTGAGTACATTTATTTCAGAACCAATGGGAAGCTAAGATATGGCAGATCTTTTTGTAAATTCTGAATAGGGAAGTATTGTCATGATAAACCTGATGATGAGGATGATCCTTATTGCATTGTGAAGGCCATTCTTCAGTGATGGATTTCTGCACTAGTTAGGCAACATGGGGTCTGACCTGGGAGGATAATCCCTCTGCTGTTCTCGGGTAAAGAGGTCCAGCAGGCCCAGTAATGAGCAAAACCACTGCAGTGCACATCACGGAAGGCTCATTTGCAGTTTATGCTTATGTGGTATGTCAGTGAGTTCATCCTCTGTAAACAAAGTACTTTTAATCCGAAGTTCACAGAGCAGAGTAGTAGCATAAAGAAAAGAATGCTTCCATTTTTCATACATGAGCCATCCCTGCAAATCAAGAAGAGACAAATACATACCCTCCATAGAAAAAATGAGGAAGGGTCTTATACTGGCCATTCACAGAAAAACAACCACAGATATGTCACAAACCCATGAAAAGGCATGCAAGTGTCTTGATAATCCCATCAGTGCAAATAAAAATATTTTCCTTCTACAAAATGAGCAAAGTTTAAGATTCACCAAGACCCATTATTGGTAAGAATGGAAAGACAGAACTATATGCTGTTAGTGGGTATGTAAAATGTATTATCTTTCTAATTGATACTGTAGTAATAGGAATTAAAATTGCAAAAGAGTAACAGCAGTAATAACAATCTACAAGGCTACATGGACTTAGTGCTATGTTAAACATTGTGCATGTATTAGATTTTTCCTCCTAATGACTATTACTACTCCTATATAAAAAATTAGGAAACCAGGAGTCACAGAGTTTTTCTCTCCTTAAGATACCATGGCTATTAAGTAGTGAAACCAGGTTTTGAATTGCCTTTCTAATTCTAGATTTCATGATGATTATCACACAACCAAAAACCGTTAATCTGACATCTGACTTCCCTAAAGCAGTGGCAGGCTGAATTAAGTGGAATATCTTCAAGGGGAAAGAAGTGGGGAAATGACTCCCAGCCTAGAGAAATACTCCCAGGTAGATGGGCATTCAGGTGAGGGTGAGCTCTTTCTCTCCTCTTCCTGCTGTATCCCTACCCCACCCCCTCATTTCTTTTCGTTCCTTATCTTTTCTTTCAAGGTATATTTTGGTTCTTCTCCTTCCCCTTAAAGGAGCAAGGGTTGGGGCAGATTCTGGGGTCAAGGCTGAGAAGGTTGTCAGGACCAAGGTGGGTGTTGGGCCCAGGAGGTGGTTGGGGCTGAGCAGGTGACTGGGCTTGGGTCCAGGGGGTTGGGAAAAACCAAGGCACTTGGCACTAACAGGGCCAGGAGGAATGAGGAAATAAATTGAGGGTAGTGGGAGCCTGATTTCTTACTACTGGAATAGGAAGTTACAAATATCAGAAGAATAAGTCCTGTAGTACTGGACTGAAGTTGGAGATATCAATATGGTTCCATGTTTTAAAAATACACGTTTCAGTACCTAGATAGAGAGCAGACACAGGTATGTGTATGTGTGTGTGTTCACATATACATATCCTTTCTACCTGTGTCTACCAAAAGGGGCTAAAATCAGTTTCATCCCGGTAACAATATGCTACCCAACACAGCAGGTCTTGCTTTCTAAGTGCTGTTCCCTATGTATGGCATTTCATGTCTGCAGGTCACTCCTGACTAACTCTGAAATTAGTAATTGTGTGTGTATGTGTATATGTATTTATACTTCCTCTGTGATGGTTGTATAAATGTAAATGTTTATCCCATTAGCTTAGTTGACATTTGCAAACAAAAATACTGATTCGAAACACCCCAGTATACAAATAAATTACACTTCTATATTATTTTTATTATTTTACACAACTTCTCCTCATTTTGATATACTTAAGCCTACATACCCACAGTCTATTATACCGGGAAGAGAAAGGTATTGAGTCACACACACTGGAGTTTCTTCCTCAATGCTCCAACTGTGCAACGTTGTGAATTCGGGCAAAATTCTTAGGCCTGTTTGTCTCAGTCTCCTTCTGCATGGGTGAGGTAGTATTGTTCAGGAGTGGATGTGGAAACAGGAGAGGCCTCAGCAGAGCTGCTGGCATGCAGAAGCGCTGCGGCATTACCTTCCCTCACTTTGTTCTTTCTTTCTTCCTTCTCAAACCAAAAGTGGTCACGCAGGTCTCCCGGGTGTAGGGAGATGTGAGGCTTATTAGTAAGAGATCATACGGTAAAAGGGCTCAGTCTCTGCCCTTTTGTTCAGACTGCTCTCTTTCTTTGTATGTAATTCTTACCTGTGTTTCTGTAATGAAGTCATCCGTCATCATCCAGGAAATGAACCAAGCCTGACTGTGACCATAATTTGGAGGAGGCTGGAGGTAGAGGACGGAGCATGTGGGAGCACTGTGTACACTGACAGTTACAGAGGGATCCTCAGCCAGTGTACACGAGGAGATTTGAATGGAAAGGTTTCTCCAGGCAGAAGATGATTACCATGTGCTGCCAGAGTGGTTTACATTGTCTGAGAAAGATACTGCTGTCTCATAGCCAAATGGCTCTAACCGCTGCTCCTCTCTGACTCTTGAGGCCATTTGGTGATTGTGATTACATTTCTTTCATACATAGTTGAATTTTTGGTACATTCTTTTGGGTATTTTCTTATTACTAATCTTTACACATTTATAAATAAGTAGATTTTCCCTAAATGTCAGCATAATTTTCTGCCATCTTCTTAATTGTATTTTTTGATTCATTTCTATTTCTTTTTATTCTTTTTTCAATATCTGCAAGACCCAAACTGACAAGTTGAGCTTTAAATAAACATGGTAAGTGTGTAGAGGGGGAGTAGCTCTTATTGACAGTCTGTCCCTTCATGTTTGTCATCAGATGTGAACCATAGTTAAGTCCAGCAGAACTTTAGGTTTAACCTACTTTTTTTTGGACCCATGAAACAAAAATTCCACAAGTCTGGGATTGGGATTCTGCTTCCTAGCCAGAGTTCAAGTGCTGAAATTGGGGGCCCATATCCTTGGTTCTATTCCAATTTCCACTACTGTGCCTCACACCTAGAAGTCCAGTAAATATTTCAACAAGTGTTTATTACATTGAAGAGTCAATGAAAAACTCAAGATCCTACTTTTCATCCCAGACATTTGTGTGTAAGCCTAGAAACCAGAATAGGATTGACTATGAACCTCTGTCAGACCACGCTCTTGTAACACCACCCCACCCCCTACCCCCAGTTCTCCTCCAGCCAATGCCCCAATTCACTTCTCCTCTTCCAAGCAATATTTAAAACAATTGTGCCAATCTCCATTTCTAATGCCCCCACCCACCCACCAGTTTACTCTGAGTTTCCCTGAAGGTCTACTCAGCACTTGACCCTGATCTTGTCAAGGTCACCAGTGACCTTGATCTTGTTATATCCAGTGGTGATTTCTCTGTCTGCCTCTTAAACACTTAGCAGTGCTAGATACGATTGGTCACTTGCTCCTTATCATTTCCATGATACTTCCTCCCCTGGGGTCTCTGTCTGCTTTCTCTGCTCTTTCCTAGGTAGCTTCTGTGCTCTGCATGAACTCTTCGTGTTAGAATAGCGCAGGGCTTGGGTGTGGCTCCTGGCCTTGTCTCTGTCTACATCATCTCTGTAGGCAAACCCATTCAATTTCATTGGATTGTGTGTAACACCAGAATGCTTGTGCTGTTGAACTGGCATCCTCAGCTCTGACCTCTTCCCCTAAAAGGCCTATTTGATTTTTCACCCGGGACCCCACATAGCTTCTTCACATTTACCATGTGCAGAACAGATATGTTGATCTCCCATCCTTAAACTGCTCCTCCCTCAATATTCCTTATTTCAGTAAACAGCTCTACATATTATGTGGACTCAAAAGGGTTCCTTGATTTCTCTTTCTAGATTCTCCCTCTCCCCAAAATCTAACTCATTAAAAAATCTATTAGAGGGCTGGTGCTGTGGTGCAATGGGTTAAGGCCCTGGCCTGAATTGCTGGCATCCCATATGGACGTCGGTTCTAGTCCTGGTTGATCCTCTTCCAATCGAACTCTCTGCTATGGCCTGGGAAAGCAGTGGAAGATGGTCCAAGTCCTTGGGCCTCTGCACCCATGTAGGAGACCCAGAAGAAGCTCCTGGCTCCTGGCTTCAGATTGGCGCAGCTCTGGCCGTTGCAACCATCTGGGGAATGAACCAGTGGATGGAAGACCTCTCTCTCTGACTCTACCTCTCTCTCTGCTTTCAAATAAATAAAATAAATCTTTAAAAAAACACACACACACACAAAGAAAATCTATTGCATCTACTTTCAAAATGTATCTTTTTTTTTTTTTTATCAACTTCTCATGCCATGTATGTTCCTGTTGTACTACAACTATTCCCTAACTGGTCACCCTGCTTCTACGTAATCCCATTAAAAATTATGACTCTTTCCATGAGCTAAAGTGATCTTTGTAATTATACATCTTATGTTGTATCATCATTCTCTCAACTTTTCTCCAGTTTTAAAGGCTAAATTGTTTTGCTACGGCCCTTAGGATGAAATTAAGACTCCTTATCCCAACAACAGAAGCCATGCAGACTAGCCCAGTCTTTCCCTGTGGCCCCATCTTGTACTACCTCTCCCATCCTCAGCAGCCCACAGCCCAAAGGACTGTGTTTCCCTAGAGGCACCTGTTTCCTCACTGGGGCCTCTGTTCTAGCCAGCCCCCCACTGACTCCACCATTCTTCCCTCTGGTTTTCACTAGATTGGCTCCTTCTTGTCACTCAGGTGTCTGTTCAAATGATAACTCCTCTGTGCTGTTCCCTGAGTACTTTCCCAGGGCTTTCTAGCACATCAACCCTTGGATTTTCATCACCAGGTTACCAGTATTAAAAGTTACCTTGTTGGCCGGCGCCGCGGCTCACTGGGCTAATCCTCCGCCTTGCGGCGCCGGCACACCAGGTTCTAGTCCCGGTAGGGGCGCCGGCTTCTGTCCTGGTTGCCCCTCTTCCAGGCCAGCTCTCTGCTGTGGCCAGGGAGTGCAGTGGAGGATGGCCCAAGTGCTTGGGCCCTGCACCCCATGGGAGACCAGGAAAAGCACCTGGCTCCTGCCATTGGATCAGCGTGGTGCGCCGGCCGCAGTGCGCTGGCCGCGGCGGCCATTGGAGGGTGAACCAATGGCAAAGGGAAGACCTTTCTCTCTGTCTCTCTCTCTCACTGTCCACTCTGCCTGTCAAAAAAAAAAAAAAAAAAAAGTTACCTGTTTGTTTCCCTGCTGTCTGTCATTCCCCACTAGAGAGTAACCTCTAAGAGAGCTGGGTCCTTGTCTGCCTTTTTCCTTCCATATCCCTGCTGCTTACACAGGGCCTGGCACCTAGTGTGTGCTAAACATCTGTAGAATAAATGCACCAGTTTCCAGGGCCCAGTAAGGACCAAAGCCCTGGAAATTGGGGAGCCTTGCTCCTCCGTCCCTGGTCTGTGATCCCTACGTACATTCCAAGTTTTGCTTTTCCCACTTGGCTATTTTTTTTCCTCCCTTCTTTTCTACTTTGTCAGAGTGAACTTGTCTTTTGTTTCCATCTCTTAACTGCCTTTACAAAGCCACATTTCATCCTTCTTGTTTTTTGACATCACCAAGAAATTCTTGTCTGAAGTATAGTGATTTCAGCATGCTGTGGTCCATAAGTCTGTTTCTTATTATGTCAAATTAAAGAGCTTCCTGATCACTGGTCCAAGGCTTGTCTACTTTTCTTATCACAAATATTCCACTCTTGGCAAGATGTGGATCTCGTATAGATTTTCCTTTGGTGTTTTTGGTTTTCTTGATCTTAATTTTTCTTCTCTGACTTCTTTTGTTAGGAAGAATCTCTTTCATACTACTTCTCTTTCTCTAACTATATCTTTACCAGGGAAGTAAATATTTAAGCTGTCCTGGATGTCATACATTCATTACAGGTAAGTATAGTGTAAGTGTATCTGTATGAGTGTATATACATTTTACATTTTTACATGGCTCTTCTTGTATCCCAGTTGATATTTCATTGACAAAACAAATGTCCAATTGTTGGACACTGCTTTATGAAGAGATTTTTTTTCAATTCAGAAGAGATTTTTCTCTCCCTGTATATTCCTAGGCATATATTCATGCATACACATACACACATATCTTCTGAAATTTTAAGTTGCTCCTAGGAGTTATTGTGTTCTGGTTATATGATGGTGCAGAAAATACCAATGCTCTGTCAATAATGCCTTGCACATCTGTGGCATTGTGTCCACCTGAGCTGCCCAAGGAGTCAAATGTGCTATATGGCTCTCCCTTTGAACTTCTGCTCCCTAGGGTCTCTGCCAAACGACCAACTCTTTTTGTTATTGCTTTATCCAGTTTTCTTTTCGGCTTTTGTTTCCACTCTTGCTTCATTCATAGCATTAAATCAAACTCCTGAGAGTTCTTTTTTTTTTTTTGACAGGCAGAGAGGACAGTGAGAGAGACAGAGAGAAAGGTCTTCCTTTGCCGTTGGTTCACCCTCCAATGGCCACCGTGGCCGGTGCCCAGCGCACCGTGCTGATCCAATGGCAGGAGCCAGGTACTTCTCCTGGTCTCCCATGGGGTGCAGGGCCCAAGCACTTGGGCCATCCTCCACTGCACTCCCTGGCCACAGCAGAGAGCTGGCCTGGAAGAGGGGCAACCGGGACAGAATCCGGCACCCCGACCGGGACTAGAACCCGGTGTGCCGGCGCCGCAAGGCAGAGGATTAGCCTAGTGAGCCGCGGCGCTGGCCCCTGAGAGTTCTTAAAGCTCTTTCTTCTGCTCTCCTGTTTTGAAGCCACGTCAGATTTACTCACTACACGTTGACTGACTGCTTGGGCTCTTAAAAGACAGGTGTGTAGGTTGCAAAGTAAACTGCTAAGACTTAATGTGTGAAAACGGCACCAGCGTGAGTGGCCTGGCTGTGGTGATGGGGGTTTGTACAGATGGCCTCACTCCTGTGGCTCAAAGTTCAGGAGGAATATTAATGAGAAGTTCCACTACACTGAGGTATGAAGGAAAGTGTCAAGCTGTCCAGCGCTGAAGGTCCTGTGCAGGCTCTCCCTGGGACAGACTGGAATGTGGTGTTGGTTTCCTCAAGGATGTGGTCCCCACAAGAAAAACCAGAAAAGTCACTTAGGATCCATATAGCTAAACCAATAAATAATGAACTATATAAACATTTACTTAGTATATGTTTTAAATTATATAAACTATATAAATTGATATGTTAATTTTATGTAAATATATTGGAATTATTTATATTGAATATAAATGTATAGGTTAATTTATATATAAATGTATATAGTGTATATGATTTATGTTTTAAATGTAGAATTTATATATTGATATATAATTGATCATAGGTACCATCTGTATTAAATTGTATATGCAATCAGGGTTGTGTTTCGGAAGCAAAGCACACGTATCATCCTGAAATTTCCAGATGACTTGGTATTGCTTGTAGCCATTAACTCAAAAGAAATTCTCAGATGTCTGAAAACTTTTCTGACATTATTTTAGTTGACAAATAGTGTGCTGATGGTCCTGCTTTAAAATGAGGATTATTTAATCCACGATAAACCATCTTTTAGTTCTCACATCAGTCTTAACATTTTTAAAGTCAAAAGTAATGTTTAGGGAGGGTAAAATCATAAATATGATTCATAAATGCTTTAAAAAATAACAATAGAACTCCTAGTTGAATAGAAATCCCACTTAGAATTGTAGCTTATCTTTGAAAGAAAAACTTCTGGGATTGAGGATAAACTAGTTTTAAAAAAAGAAATCAAATATTATAGAATTTGAAAATCTAATTTGGCATATATTAGATTAATGCTTGGTAAAATTCCATAGTCTGAATTCAGTTAACAGAGTGTTTGACTTAATTCTCTTGTTTCTTTTCCCTTTGTTACTTAGGTTTAAATCTTGGTGACTTTTCTTCTTATAGCTTTAAACATTTAGTACTGATTTTATACAGTGGCTGCGCCCTCCCTGCTTTTCTTTCAGTGAAGTTTTGGAGAAGTAGTGGGCAGGAGTTTTTTTGTGTATATCTGAAGTTCCTCTTTTTATGAATATGTATATAATAGCACTGTTTTACCACTGTACATATTTTTGGCTTGCAAATAAGAAAGAATTTAAAAATTTTGTAAATGCAAAACAAGGTTGGAAAGGCCTTTTCATATATTTGTATCCTAATGTGTTTTTATTTTTTGAAAATATTCTGCTGCTGATTGAAATAAATCTGATTTTAACTTGTGCCACACAACTGTAATTCCTTCAAAAACATGTCAATATGCAGTATAGTCAAGGTGATGTCAGCAACAATTTCTTCTTTATTTAGAGTAATGTAATCTAAAACTATCAACCCTTTCTACTTTCATGAGCTTTTGACTTTCATACTATTATGCACACAGTAATTCATTTTATTTAGAACTTTTGGTGAAATGTCCATCACTGGAAGGAAAATTTTTATTTAAATATTCTCCTTCCACTTACATAGACTTTCCTTCCAGTATCTGTATTCTTTTTTTTTTTTTCCCCATGCTTGGAAACAAACCTGGAATTAATTTGATTTAATTATCTCTTCTTAAGAGATTATTTATTTGGGAGGCAGAGAGAGACAGAGAGATGGTCAGAAGACAGATAAACACAGAGAGATACACAGACAGAGCTCTCAACTCCTCCTTCACTTCCCACACATCTACAGTGGCTTCTAGTTGGGGCTGAACCATGGAGGTGGGAGTTCAGTCCAGGTCTCCCATGTGGGTGGCAGGAGGCCAAGGACTGGAGCCAACACTGCTGCCTCCCAGGGTGTGCATTAGCAGGAACTGGAATCAGGAGCTGGAGATGGCACTCTGATATGCAATGTGCCCCTCCCCACTTTTATTTAAAAGTTAACATAATGGTCTCCTTTTGTTGTCAAATAGTTGAAACCTGTGAGTCACTCAGTTGAGGAACAAAATGTTAACCGATGTGTCTAGTTATTCCATCTTGAGATGTACATGATTAAACAAACTTTGTATATACTAGGTCTGAGCTAGAGAAAAGGAATGACTACTGTTGGAAGTATGTAGAGGGGGGCCGGTGCAGAGGCATAGCAGGTAAAGCCGCCTGCAGTGCCAGCATCCCATATGGGAGCCGGTTTGCGTCTTGGCTGCTCCACTTCCAATCCAGCTCTCAGCTATGACCTAGGCCATAGTCTTTGGGCCCCTGAACCCACATGGGAGACCCAGAAGAAGCTCCTGGCTCCTGGCTTCAGATTGGCTCAACTCTGGCCATTGTGGCCATCTGGGGAATGAACCATTAGATGGAAGACCTCTCTCTCTCTCTCTCTCTCTCTCTCTCTGCCTCTGCCTCTCTGTAGCTCTGCCTTGCAAATAAATAAATAAATCTTTTTAAAAAAGGGGGAAAAGAGCAAGTGTATAGAGGGAAAAAAAAACCTTCCTTATAGATTTTTCTATAATGAGAACAATCCATGGTGCATTTGTAAGAGAAAAGGATGATCAGTGTTCCAAAATCAAAGGCTAGTTTGATTTTCATGAATGTTAAGTTCTATGTCTTCCAGATTGAGCAAAGAAAGCAAATGACATACTTAGTTATCTGTAAGTGTTAGTTGGGGAAAAGTGAAGAAAAAATACATTGAATTATTGAATAGTCAAAGTAGTAACACTCCTTTAGTTAAGATATTCATGCTGTGCAGTGTTATGTACACTTATTTTGGCTTTCCACTTAAGTCATTATATTTTGATGCTAACGAACGTTTCTAATGTTAGTATATGAGGGTACTTCCAAAAGTTCATGGAAAAATGAAATTAAAAGGTAAATGTATGGAGTGGATATTTGGCCTAGTGGTTAAGATGCCTGAATCCCACATCAGAATACTTGGGTTCAATTCCTGGCTCAGCTCCTGATAGGAGCTTCCTACCAGTTCAGATCCTGGGAGACAGTGTTGATGGCTCAAGTGACTGGGTCCAGCTAAACATCTGGCCAATAGTATGAACTGAATTCCTGGCTCCTGGCTCCTGGCTCCTGGCTCCTGGCTCCTGGCTCCTGGCTCCTGGCTTCTGGCTCCTGGCTTCTGGCTCTGGCTGTTGTAGGCACTTAGGCAGTGAATGAGCAGATGACGTTCTGTCTGTCTCTTTCTCTGTGTCCCTCAAATAAATAAATAATTTTTTTTAGAAAAGATAAGCTAATTTTGGTGCAAAAAATTTTTGAAATCCATGTACATGAGGGGGTCTTCAAAATGCCCATGGGAAAAAATATTATGAAAAATTATACATGGGTTTCAAAAAATTTTGTGCCAAAGTAAACTTATCTTTAATACCCTTTTTTCCCCATGAGATTTATGCTGTTTCTGCATATGTTGGGAGCAAGTACATGCATACATGAGGATCTTACCCATCCTCACATCACTCACAAGTAGCCATGTTCATGGATCTGTGATGTGAACTGTTCTGTTGTGTGCATCCAGTATGGAAAGTGCTGGTGGTGCAGGGTTGGGGGACACAAAATGTGATCAGATGAAAAACCTGCCCCTTCCACCCCCCAAATTGCTGCTTACAAAATGGAAACACAGGGGCTAGCATTGTGGCATAGTGGATAAAGCTGCTACCTCTGATGCCAACATTCCATTTGTGTCCTGTCTGCTCAACTTCCAATCCAGCTTCCTGCTAATGGCCTGAGAAATGCAGCAGAAGATGACCCAAGTGTTTGGGCCCCTGCACCCACGTGGTAGAATAGGATGAAGCTTCTGGCTCCTGGCTTTGGCCATTGCTGCCATCTGGGGAGTGCACCTCCAGATGGAAGATCTCTCTGTTTCTCCATCTCTCTATGTATCTCTGTCTTTCAAATAAATAAGTATATCTTTATTTAAAAAAAATGAAAACATGTACACACAAATACTTGAAATACAGGATAATAGAAGCCTGTGTTTAACAGAAGCATGTAATGGAGAGACAGTTTAGAGATTTAGGGCGTGAGAGAAATGATCAGGGAAGGCTTCGTGGAAGAAGTACAGATGCTGATTGAAGAACAGCACTCCCTTTAAACCTTGCTGATAGCTGAACAAAGTTCATTTATGTCTAATAGGTCATGGTTCTCAAAAATACAGATTGTTCCTTTTATCCTTACGTGAATGAGAATGTGGAGGAATGTGATCTATGACCCATGGGCTTAGACGGAAGCTATCTGTGAATCCTTTCTTGGTTCTCCCAGCTCTCATTGGACCCTGTGGCCCTGATTCATTGAGCGTGTACCTGGTTGGGCTCTGTTGGTTCCCTAAATTGGCATCTGTGTTCTATTTAAATGCATGATTTGTGATTTAAAGTATCATGCTTGTACTCTTTGAACATATTTTCATGGCAAGCTGCCTCATACCTTTGACCATTTCAGTATTCATTAACTGCTTTGTTGTAGAAAGGAAGAATATGAAACAATGCCTATTAATTGTATTCTATAGATATAACACTGGTAGATAAAAGATTTAGTGATGCAGGCTGTTGAATTAAAGACTAAAAATAAAGAATGCAATCAGGTTTTCATTCAGATTATAACCATCAATTACCAGTTTGAAATCTAGGGCTGATCTTTACTAGTCCCCAGAATCAGGGGAATTAGCCTTGCTTCTTAGGTTCCAGAAAATTTATAATCACTGATTCTGTTTCCCAAATAATGTGGAATAATATTGATTCTGTTTTGATGCAAGAATTAGCTGTGTTCATTGAAAGAGGTCTCCTATGAGCCTTTGAAACAATTTTACCCTAATTATACATAATTTTTAATGAGTTTTGAATGCATATATACTTTGAAATTGAAGTTAGGAACTAGAAAGCCTACTCTGAAAGCCAAGAGACTGAATTTTCAAAAGGTGCCCTGAATAATTGCTCTTATTGGCAAGTGCCAATATTCCCTAAAGGGAATGTCATGTAATTATGTAACTCAGATTACATTTACTCTGGGCTTGATTAGACTTCACGTAGTACTTAATCATAATGTGTCCCTATGTATACTTCCCATATTCAGCACTCGAACTGGATAAGCAGCAGTGATTCACGAATTCTTTCCAGGTAGCCTTTGCTTTCCCTCTATTAGACGTCACTCGGTATGCCGTACACTCATTCGTTCAAGAAAAACTTGTTCCCTACTGTGTTCCCAGCGCTAGCACAGTTCTCTTCCCCCGGGCTCAGTATAAACACAGCTCTGGCCTTCATGGGGGTTACATTCCAGTGTGGAAGGAAAACATGAGGCTGCTAATTATCTGATGGGTGATAGCCAAGGAATACAAGGTGCAAAGAGAGAATGTAGCTGTGTGACCCTATAACCGTTTCTTAATTTTTCTAGGACTCATGTACATGTCTGTAATGAAGATGATGATGCTGATAAATCCATGGGGTGAACAATACCAAATTGTTAAGATGTATAGAAAAAGTAGGACATAGTGTCTAATACATAGCAAAATTTAGTAATTGTTACTAAATTTATTTATTATTAAAATTGTTTTTGGTGGGGGGAGCTTCAGAGAAGTCTTCTCTGAGCAGTTGATTTTTAAGCTGAAAGCTGAGCAGTGGTAGGGATTTGCTAAGTGGAAGACATTTTGGAAGCAAGAACACCATGTTCAACGGCCCTGAGGCAGAGTTGTCCATGATGTTTTCAAAGAACTGGAAGCCATGTGCACCAAACCTGAAGAGAAGGAGAGCTTGGTATGAGTGAGGCAGCAATGGGCAGGGGTGACCAGGTCCCATAGGATGTTGGCCCTGTTAGAGAGGATTTAAGTTTCAAAGGTCAATAAGAATAATTTCCACAGGGCAATGATATTAGATTTGAGCTTTAGAAATGTTATTCCTGCTTTAGCATGGGGAATTATTCAGTAGCTTTCATCAAGAGTTGAGAGTCTGGCTAGGCCATAATGGAAGCTTTCGGAGAAAATATTGGTGAATATATTTGCTCCTGCCACCGTCACAGGCGATGGTCTGCAGAACAACAGCGAGCATCTTAACTGAATTTGCTAATTTCTCCTTTGTCAAGAAATCTGAGGCTGATAGTTATGTGAGCTCACGTGTACGTAGACATCCACGCATGCAACTATATGAACAGAACAAATATACCTGTGCACACACACGTATGTTTAAGAGATGGAAATAAAATAATTTACCAGTCCCTTTCATCTTTAAGATATGATGACAGACGGTGGTGGTCACCATTCACATGAAGATGGGAACGTGCCAAGCATCGCGACTTTATAACAGGGACTCAGAAGCTGTAGAGGCCCAGCAGAATCTGTGTTCTCCCCGTGCACTGGGAGGAACACAGCAGTTGTGCACACACGCAGGAATAGATCATCCTGGGCATCCCCCGAGCTCCGTTTGCAGACAAGTCGTATCTCCACCATGACAAAATTCCCACAAGATTTTGAATTATTAATGTCTTGGAATCTGTGGTATTCAGCAGATATGTTCGGCATTATTGATGGCAAACTTTATCTCTTTTATTTCTGAGACACATAATGAAATAGGGAGTCCCTGAAATAACTGCAGTTAGTGTTTAGGCTAATTTTGTAGGGGCCAGTGGGCTTTCGCCTTAATGTGAATAAATACGATTTTTCTCTCTCACAGCAGATTGCATGGTAGACGGAGAGAGTGAATTGGCACTAATTTATGGACCCTTCCAGCCTTCTCTGTGCAGTACACCCTGTGAGGGCAAGATGCTCTAATTACACTCACTTCACATAATGAGGGCTTTTAATGACAATTACTGATTAGAGTTACGGATGTTTGGGGACCTGTGAAAAGATGTATTGACTTTGCAAAGACAAGACATCATCTGCCTTTTGTGTAGTTAAGTCCCTACCAGTTGACCAGCCACTCAAAGAAATCTAGCTCTACAGACTTGCCCCAAATATCTGAGTGGACTTGGAACCGCAGGGCTGATGCACACTTTATTTCTCAACTCAAAGCAGGTCAAAGAGTTCAAGAATTCTATTTGCTTTTAGCGATGTTTTTACTTGATGCTTTTTTTTTTTCTTTCCTTGGTGATGGTCGCCACAGACTGCTTTTCTGTCTGGTAACAAGAATAACCCATAGACCTGCCTGCTGTTTTTAGAGACATTGATTTGCGCTGTCACAAATGGATACCTGACATTGTTTCCCTCTTAACACGTTTGCAGTGTTCAAATTTGTGGTGCTCGTATTTAAAAGCTCTGCTATACTTTAATACAATTCTCATGTGTATATCTTATATAAAGATTTAAAAATTAAAAAACTAATCAGGGCACAAGTTGATATGGCCTACTTGTCCTTTTTTGAGCAAAGCAGACAGTTTTTGTATGTCAGGATGACATGTAAGACATTTGTTATATACATGACACAGCAACATATATCCTGTAGGATTAGAGTGTTCTTTCTACCTTTAGTGTCTCTCTCCAGTGAAAATAGATCAAGATTTGTGTGTCTGATTTTCCCTTTCAGGTGCTCTGCTCTGAGCATTAGTTAATCCTAAGGCCCTTCTTGCTTTCTTATGTGCCATCTTTAAAACCATGCTTTGCATTTTGAATTTTCTATCTTTATGTCTGGAGAACATAAAGTTTGAATTAAAAGCCAAAAGTTCTTGCAATGCAGTTAAATTCAAGCTCAGTTAATTCAAGTAATTGGTGAAGTAGGAAGGGAAATGGCTAGAGTTTTCTTGGCTCCTCCTGCTTAGAAGGTTCTGGTTCTAATTCTAACTTAAATGATTGCCTTTTATGTAATCTGTGTACTCCTTCACACCTCCCCCATGTGTAGCATAACTTAAACCTTTAATAAGATTTAGCAATACAACAATCATTCATTGAAATCCTAAAAAAAAAAATTTGTCTCGTCAATTTCAATACAGGTTCCTGTGAACTGGTCTATTTGTAACAAAACAATGCATTTATTCATTCATGGAGCAGATGTATTCATTCAATGAACACATATATCTGTAGATTGATCATTGTGAGTAAGGTATAAAATGGGAATAAAAATAGTTGTTCAAATAGTAGAATCAAGGATGTCTTTAATAAGTTCTATTAAAATTACCACCTAACACTTCAGTGTTATCTTCATTATCATTATCCCTAAAAATATTTTTTGAGTACCCATAGGTTGCATTCAACTAACATTTACTGAACACTTACTGAGCTCTGCCACTGGGCAAAGTGCTTTCACATCCATTAGCTCACAAATCCTAGGGATGGTCATCTGCATTTTATAGCTAAGGACTGTGTGAATCAAAGAGCCTAATGAGGTGATTTGTCCAGGTTCTCAAAACTGGGAGGCTAAACCACCAGACCTCTTCATTCCAAATATGTGATTCATGTTTGTAAAACAGCCATTCCCACTCCCTGTCCTGTTGTATTAAAAGATGAACAGTGACCTTGGACGTGAAGTCCTTGAGACTGAAATGGTGTGGGCTGGGCCAGGCTGAAGGCAGGACCCAGGACCCAGGACCTTCATCCAGGTCTCCCATGTCAGAGGCAGGGGCCTCAGCATTTGGGCCATTCTCCGTTGCCTTCCCAAGCTACTCTCAGGCCATTACCACAAAACTGGATCAGAAACTGAGCAGCCAGGACAAGAACCAGTGCCCATGTGGGATGCCAGCATTGTAGGCAGCTGCTTTACCTGCTTACTGCAACAACGGCCCCCCTGCTTGAGTTTTTTCCAAGGTCATATTAAATGGTTAGTAGAGAAGTAACTGATTCTCACTTGAGGGATTTGGTGAAATTGCCATTTAAAAAAAGCAGAGCTAAAATCACCTAGATTATCACCAGAAACTCCCTCTACCCCCAAAGAAAAAGTCCCTTAATTTTGCATGTTTCTAGGGTGTGCTGCTCAAAGTATTGCTGTTGATCATGATCAATCAAAAAATTAAAAACCAAATCAATCTATTAAAGAGTCTATGGACCATGATGTCACTTTTTGTGATAATAGGAAGTATCAGCTTTTCTTTGTTTATCTCATCAAGTCAAGTTACTTTTTTTTCTTGTTTTGTCTAAATAGTATTAGGCATTGAATTTACATATACCTAAGCAGGCACAGACACCTGATTTTAAGCAAATTATTTTACAGACATTTATGAAACACCTTAGGTGATGGATATTAACAGTACACAGGTGAGCAAGACAAAAATCATAAGCCAACACCCCACATGTGACCTTGGACATAGTACTTGATCTCATTACACTTTAGCTTACTGTTGTAATATAGTACTAATGTCTACTTCATAAAGCTGTTGTGAGGATTCAGTGACACAGTATGTGTAAAGTGCCACATCTTGAAAAAGAAAGTGCTATTATTTTATCACTACCATTAACACTACTAAAGTTAAGCAATTTGCATAAAATCGTAAAGAAAGTTGCCAAAAGTATTAGAAAGCCTCCAAATCTCCCTGCAGTTCTCTCAGAGACAAGCATTTATATTTAGTGATTTTGCAGCTGTTAATGGAGTGCCTCCTGTCTGCATGAGGCTTTGCAAAGCTTGAAAAAGACAACTTGCTATGGTTTATGCTTCCTGTTTCAAGTACTCATGGACTGTCAGGGGATGGGAGACATACACATAAATAACTTCTCTGCCGATAAGAGAGTGGTATGTGGCATAAAAGAGATGGTGATTTCAGAAGGAAAATTGGGATCTGAGGGCCTTGAGTTGGGTTTTGAAGTTTGAATGGAATTTGAACAAATGAAGAGCAGCAGAAGTGCATTCCAAGGAAAGGAAACTGTGAGTTGCGATACAGGAAGTGGTGAGAGTTCAGAGGCTGGAGAAAGGATCTCTGCAGGGCCAGGACGCAGAAGGCATTCCCAGGCATGGGATGTTTGAGTACCTGCTGCACTGTTCAGGTGAGGAGTGTCACGTGTTACAAAGTCTGCAAGTCATGGAGAGGGAGTTTCAGGGCAGAGGGTTGAGAGAGGTAGCAAATTGTTAACAATTACAACTTTATAAAGAGCTGGCAGAGAATATGTGGCGAAGAGGCCGACCAAATATAGAGCAATTTTTAATATACAGTAATGTCCCTTCTAGATATCAGAACCCAGGGATTGATAACATCCCAAATCTGTTTAAAATAACATTATTGATTTCAGACTTCTTATAAAATTGCTGCATTATGTCTTGAGTTTCCTCTTCAAGACATTTGTGATTTTCTATGTGAGAAAAATCCAAAACTGAATCTTGACTCATGACACTCTTTTCTGTTACACACCCTGGATATCTTGAGACAGAATTATGTCTGTGTTAGCAGGGAAAAGGGGTTTAATACAATCAACACTGGTGACCTTTCCTTGGTACTTTCTAACCCTCTTTTGGCACCACCTTCTCAAACACGACTTCCACATTTTCTTTCGGAATAAGCCTCAGAAACCACTGACAGTTCAAGTTATCTCCTTATCTATTGTGCTCTGCAACTTCACCATGCAACATAAGTGAGTATTCTTACTGTTTCAGGGAAAATATTATAAAGGCAAAGAAAGTAAAAGATAACAAAAAATATGAATTAAAAGGCTGTTCCTCAACAGTCAAGGCAAGGTTGTTTGAAGTCATTGTTTCTCAAAGTGCCACTTAAATTTATACATGGTACATTTTAGGTGCTCTATTAGTTGTCACAGGTCAGGGAGAACATATAGAATTTGTCCATTTGGGACTGGCTTATTTCATTAAGTATGATGTTTTCCAGTTTCATCCATTTTGTTGTAAATGACTGGACTTCACTTTTTTTTTACTATTGTGTTGTATTCCATGGTGTACATATTCCATAATTTATTTATCCAGTATTCAATTGACAGGCATTTGGGTTGATTTCATGTCTTTGCTATTGTGAATTGAGCTGCAATAAACATGGAGGTACAGATAGTTTCTTCATATGCTGATTTCATTTCCCTTGGGTAGATTCCCAGGAGTGGGATGGCTGCCGTGTTTTGTGGTAGGTTTATTTTCTGCCCTCTGAGGTATGACCACACTGTCTTCCATAGTGTCTTTATCAGTTTACATTCCCACCAACACTGGATTATGGTACTTTTTTTCCCACATCCTCACCAGCATTTCTTGTTTGTTGATTTCTGTATGAAAGCCATTCTAAAGCAGGGGAGGTGAAACCTCATTGTGGTTTTGATCTGCATTTCTCTGACAGATAGTAATCCTGAGCATTTTTCATGTGTCTGTTGGCCATTTGGATTTCCTCTTTTGAGAAGTACCTGTTTAAGTCCTTTCCCCATTTCTTAACCAAATTGTTTGTTTTGCTGTTGTTGAGTTTATTGATCTCTTTATATATTCCAGTTATTAATCCTGTATCAGTTGTATAGCTTGCAAATATTTTCTCCCATTCTGTCAGTTGTCTCTTCGCTTTACTAATTGTTTCTTTTGCCGTACAGAAGCTTCTCAATTTGATGTAATCCCATTTGCCGATTTTGGCTTTGATTGCCAAAATCTCACATACAAAACCACGAATGTCTCTTTGTCCATGCTGATGTCTTGTTGGGTTTCCCCGATGTTCTTTAATAATTTGATGGTGTCGGGTCTTAGATTTAGGTCTTTAGTCCATTTTGAGTAGATTTTGGTGAGCGGTGTCAGGTAAAGGTAAGTGTGTGCATATGTATGTGTCTGTGATTTTAACAATTCACACAAATGATAGCATATCATATAAAAGTTCTCATGTTGATTCTTGCTGTTAATTTTAGATTGTTTAGAGCATACTGCTGTCATGGGTTCCCAGATGTGAAATAGATGGGTCTAAAAGCTTATTTTTAAATTTGATAAATAATTTTCTTCTTATGAGACTCTACCATTTTATCTTCCTTCCACTGTGTGGGGGAATGCTGGTTTCCTCCACCCTCACCAACAGTGGCTATCACCAGTTAGTAAATTCTTTAGGAGAAAATATTGTCTTGTTCAAATATGTACTTATTAACTCTCTTATTTCTTATCAATTACTTATTACAAATGAGGTTGAACAGTTTTTCAAATGTTTGTTGATGTTTCCTTTTTCCTTGGTAGTATAATATTCTGATTTTGTATTTCTATGAAGTTTTAAATAATTTTGTAAAATTAACCTTCCATCAATGATGTTTTGATCAATGATAGATCACATAGGCAATAATTATGGAACTGAAAAGTTTCACTGCCCAGTGCTGTCTTAACCATCTTAACATCAAGGCACAATGCGACACCCATGTGTTTGTAGTGATAGTCATGAGAAGCAATCTATTGCACTACCAGTCATGTAAAGGTGTAACAAAACAGTTATGTACTGTACCTAATAACTTTATTAATAATAAATGACCACACTACTGTTTTATGTACACATTGTTATATATATACATGTTTATATATATATATATATAATGTGTACACTTACACATTGTTTATATATACATGTTTACATATACATTGTTTATATACACATGTCTTATATACATTATACCATATTTTGATTATCGTTGGGTATACTCCAGCTTATTAAAATAAGTTTTCTGTAAAGCAGTATGCTGTGTGAGGCTGGCAACAGTCTCCTATATCTTGTATTTTTGCAAATCTCTTGCATCTCTTGATTCTGTCATTTTCTAGTGTTGTTGATTCAACTTCATGTTGGTTTGTTCATCGTGGTCCTAGGAGCAATAGGCTAACATTGTGTGTTTGTGTTTGTGTGTGTGTGCACACGCCACATGGCTTAGGTATGTGGTAGGCTATCCCATATAGATTTGTGTGAATACTTTCTATGATCTCACATTTTTGAAATCACCTAATGACATATTTCTCAGAACAGGTCCCCATGGGTGAGCAATGCATGACTGAATATATATTGTATAGCTTTAAAAAATAAAAATCTGATAAAAGACTAATAATAGAATCTCTTAGTTCATCGTTGGCTATTTGACCAATTGTTCTCTTAAGCAACTAGGATAAGCACCCAGGATACAAAGAAGTACTTGTATGTTCACATATTTTTATCCATTTTTTCTTTACTCTTTTACATAGACTTTATAAACTAGTCTGTTACATGTATCAAAAATGTTATTTCTAGTAACTTATCTTTTAGCTGTAAAATAGTTTTATCAGCTGGCACCGTGGCTCAATAGGCTAATCCTCCACCTAGCGGCGCTGGCACACCGGGTTCTAGTCCCGGTCAGGGCGCCAGATTCTTTCCCGGTTGCCCTTCTTCCAGGCCAGCTCTCTGCTGTGGCCAGGGAGTGCAGTGGAGGATGGATGGCCCAAGTGCTTGGGCCCTGCACCCGCATGGGAGACCAGGAGAAGCACCTGGCTCCTGCCTTCGGATCAGTGCGGTGCGCCGGCCGCGGCAGCCATTGGAGGGTGAACCAACGGCAAAAGGAAGACCTTTCTCTCTGTCTCTCTCTCTCACTATCCACTCTGCCTGTCAAAAAAAAAAAAAGATAGTTTTATCATTTATAGTTTAAAAAGCTGCACAATTAAATTTATAAATCTTTTTCTTTATAGCTTCTGGAAATTACTTTTTTGAATTATCAAATTTTATTTTATATGAATAGTCTTTGTTAATCCACCAAATACCAGTTCTGAGTACTACATGAGATTTTTGTTAGACTTTCATCAGTGACATTGCTGATTAGTAGGCAATTCTTTGGAGAGCAGAAATACCAAATTTCATCTTAGTATTCCTATGTCCATCTAGAGAGCCTCTTGTGCTGTCCTGTTTCACACATGAAGACTACAAATATAATGTTAGTCCTCAGATAATTTTGTACAATACCTTCAAGGTGTTTCCATGGAGACTGAGGCCAGAGTGATTCAAGTGACATCCCCCAAGTTATACAGTTAATCAGTACCAGCATTCAGACTAGAATCTTTGAACAAGAGTCTCTTTGATTTCTGTCCTAATGCTATTTCTTAAGTAAGTAAACAAATAAATTTAAAGTGTTTAGAAGGTGCCTGACATCCAATAAATGCTCATAAGCATTAGCTCTTATCATTATTTTGCTGTTGTCATTATTAAAAAAGGAACACAGCTCTGGAATGAGTCTTGTGATTGAATCTCAATGACCTTAATAGTCAGTTGTTAGCCCTTCTGAGCCTCAGGTTTCTCACTTGTAAAATGGAACCCATGTCATAGGGGGTTGAGAGAATTAAGTAAGTTTTTACATGTTAAGGACTGCCTGAGAAAATTCATCTTGATGTAAGTATCTGCTATTATTACAGAACTTTCAGTCTTTAAAAGAAACTTAAGCCACCTAATCTTGTCTAAGTACTTCCCATCTCTTCTGGAGTTGTAATTGTAAGCACATTCTAAAGTCGTCTAAAAATATTCACTTATGTTGTATGGTAAAGTTGCAGAGCACAATAGATAAGGAGATAACTTGAACTGTCAGTGGTTTCTGAGGCTTACTCCGAAAGAAAATGTGGAAGTCGTGTTTGAGAAGGTGGTGCCAAAAGAGGGTTAGAAAGTACCAAGGAAAGGTCACCAGTGTTGATTGTATTAAACCCCCTTTCCCTGCTAACACAGACATAATTCTGTCTCAAGATATCCAGGGTGTGTAACAGAGAAGAGTGTCATGAGTCAAGATTCAGTTTTGGATTTTTCTCACATAGAAAATCACAAATATCTTGAAGAGGAAACTCAAGACATAATGCAACAATTTTATAAGAAGTCTGAAATCAATAATGTTATTTTAAACAGATTTGAGATGTTATCAATCCCTGGGTTCTGATATCTAGAAGGGACATTACTGTATATTAAAAATTGCTCTATATTTGGTCGGCCTCTTCGCCACATATTCTTTGCCAGCTCTTTATAATGTAGTTCCATCATCCGTTATTCAGTATGCTATGGTAACTCCTGGAATACTGGACTTCTTGCCATTCACATTTAAGTTGAAGGACACTATTTAAGGCCAATTTAAAAATCTCACCATTTAATATTATCTATTCCATGAGTTTCCCTGAGTAATTCACATATTGAGCTCCACCTATGTTTCAACTCTCTACTAATCACTAGGGATACAAAGCTGTAAGCAGCCCCAGTCCTTCAGAAAGTCTATTGGGTGAAACAGTCATGAGAACAAGTAATTGAGCACAGTGTTAGTGCCGTGATGGTGTAGGTTTAATGATGGCACAAAGGAAGAAATGACTGATCAGAAAGAAACCCCATACTGGAGCACCAGTTCAAATCCCAAGTCCTGAGAGCTCTGCTTCCAATCCAGCTCCCTGCTAATGTGCTTGAAAAAGCAGAAGGCGCAGGCCCAAGTACTTGAACCCCTGCCACCCATGTGAGAGACCAGGATCCTGACTTTGGCCTGGCCTAGCCCCTGCCAGCATTGTGGCCATTTAGGGAGCGAACAGGCAGATTTAGGATTTCTCCCTCTTACTCTGTCTGTCTCCCAAAGAAAGAGAGAGAGAGAGAAGAAAGGAAAAAAGAAACAAATAAATCTTTTTAAAGAACAATCAGTAAAAGATGTCTAGCGATCTTTATCCATTCATTGGTGTTACTCCATACTGTTGCTAGAATTGCATTGCTTGACAAGTATAATCTCTACATTATGGTAACAGAGCCTAGCTTACTTAGATTGTTTGTAAAGGTGAAAACAACCTTTGCAACAAAGCCCTGTGTTGATTAGAATTTTTCTTTCATCTGGTGAATTTAAGAGTGGTTGAATTGCTTCCCTAAGGATGGGAAGCGTCTTTTCTTTCTACATTTAAAAATCATTATTGTTTATGTATTCTTTCATAAACTATTGACACCACAGACGCTTCTTAAAGACTCCTTGAAATGTCTGCCTCTGTAGATTTTAGATTCGAGGGCTAAGCAGTCTTCTTATGACACATAGAGAGCAGGCTTAGAAAAAGGTATGAATGCTGTCTGGGTGATTGATAACATGGCCGTCTGTCTCAGGGGCTAGCTTCTGGAAAGGGCCATCCAAGGGTGGTTTTATGAACAATTGCCTAAGGCTGTCTTGGGCTAAGTGTGTGGTAGAAACAGAACTGGCTCCTTGGGGAAAAGGAAAAGAAGGCCCTGCATCCCTGAAGACTGATGGCTTCTCTTTGTCTGATGAAAGAGTGGCATTGACAGAGTGCAGAGTGGATGACAGCAAATCTAACTTGTCTCCAGTGAAAATTTTTCTTTGGCTGGGTGGACGGATTCAAATTGTGAAGTCTATTTGGGATGAGTTATCTGCAATCTCTTCCTATCCCTGGAGAGAATGAGAATGACTAATTGAAGCATCCCTTAACAGTAATTGAGACGGATTGAAAGGGGAAATGAGTAATTAACCTTGAGCCTCCTCATGGTGCTGTGCTTGGTAATGGCAGAGTAAGTTTCTGGGGGTTCCTCAGTGGTTCAATTTCAGAGAAGTCCACATCCCCCCTGTAATTAGCTTTCACAGAAACATGTTTCCGTCCCAACTTACATTTCAGATACTTGTTGCTCTGTTTCACATCATGCTATTAATGAAAGTTTGTTACTCATGACTGAAAACCAAAAACAGATTTCCTCAGAAGCTAATTATGCTTAAGCTTTTAGTCCCCTCATTTGCATGGGCCCCCTCTGAAGCCCTGGAAATAATTTTGTATACCCTCTTTAAGGAAGAGCCCCAAATTGTTCAGGCTTCAAGTCTCACAAAACCGGGATTTGTCTCTCCTGATAATATTTCTATTATAAGTGAACTGGCAAAGTTTGAAAAGTTTGACAAAACGATGGCAACATTTCTTCATTCCACAGAGATTTTGGAACTATTTGAATATAATAAATGCTTAGATCTACTTCTACTCACTCTAAATTATCTTCTTTTGAGTTAAGATCAACACTGTGTAGCTAACTACATGTTTTCCTATGTTAGAGTGGCTAGGTTATTCCCACTGTATGGTCTTAGTAATATTAAAAAGGATAAGTAGAAGAACCAAAAAAATATGATATATTGATATAAAGGGATCAGTTTGTATATTTCTGTGTACTGGTACAACAATTATAAATAGGAATCAAATGCATGTGTTTTAAAAAGTCTAAACAGATTTCCTCTATTGTTGTGATGCAATTCATCTTTCTGTCCCATCCCAACACCTGATTTAGTGGCTCACATGTATGTGGTAAGAAAGTATTTGTTAAATTGAAACCAAGTATATTTGTTGAATGAATTGCTTTTAAAACTAAAAGCAAATGTTAGCATTATCTCTCTAGTTTGAAAAATATAAAATGGACAGGTATTGTGGCTCATCAGGTTAAGCACCTGCTTGGAATGCCTGCACCCCATATCAGAGTACCTGGTTCCAGTCCAGGCTACTCCACTTCTGATCCAACTTCTTGCTAAGGGGATTCTGAGAGGCAGGAGGCGATGGCTGGAGTGATTGAGTCCCTGACAGCCGTGTGGGAGATGCAGATGGAGTTCTTGACTCCCGGTTCAGCCTGGCCCAACCCTGGCTGATGTGGCCATTTAGGAAACTGAACCATCAGAAGGAAGATCACTCTCTCTATTTCTGAAGTTTTGCCTTTCAAATACATAAATATAAATGAGTAAACATTTTAAAAATAAAAATATAAAACATATAACCTAAATATACTGCTTTGTGTATTAATGACAAGTAATTTTATAGATAATATCTAATTTTTTAATTTCTGCTTTCCCAGAAATTAGATAATCATTTTTTTGTGATTATGACCAATATTACATCGGAAGCCTATCACCACGTTATGACTTGTTTAGTGAATGTCTGGTTAATTTAGACAACCTGTATGCCTTGTCTAAAACTCCTCGTATAGTAAAAAGATGTGTTTTTCACTTTTTTTTAATTGTTGTGATTAATTTGGTTTTTCTCCTTTAGATGGTGTTGTAGGTTAACCCAAAGAAAAGAAAACTAATATATACATGCTTTTATACAAATTTTTATTTGACCAGTAGTACTTCTTGTTATATTATATTTGAAACTTATCCTTTGGATATTTTTTTTTTCACAATGAATATCAAATTTTGCTTCATTCTGCTTTGTAAGAGAGAGAGACTAAGTTTCTATTTCCTACTCACTCATATTTTTACAGACACACACAGTTATTTGGCAAACAGATGTCTATATAGTATGAATCACTGAACAAACGCTGAACTGTGTAATTGACAAGAGCTGGAGTCATTCTTCAAGCTATTGGTAATTTTACATCCCTGAGCTTGGAGTAATACATCTGATTTAATACTGAATGGTGAGATGGTTTAGAAATACTCAGTGTGAGAGTAGTATTGCTGTGCTCTTAGGCAGGAATAAAGAAAATTAGGAAGGAGTACAGTACTCTAGACCAAAATGGTATCAACATTGCCCATTTAACATTTTTTGTTCCAACTGAATGGTTCTAAAGTTGGGGGTTTTCTTTGGAAAAGCTAATTTTTCACAATTCTAATGTTCTCAGTTGTTTGCACAGTTTCACGAGTAAATAAATAAGACAAAATAATTTGTTCATTTTAGACCAGTGGTCCTAGTGTTGGATAAACGTATGTCTTACTAGCAACGCCAATTACAATATTGAGAAAACCAGTAGCTATTTTACTGTAGTCTTATTTCTCAAAGACCTATTTATAATGGTGATCTTCAATTAAAGATCTATTTATCAATTAACCATAGAGCTGAGGTTGCCAGTACATGGGTACACATGTGTTAAAGATGGTCACTTTTGGTTGGAGTAAAGGATAAGTAATTGTTGAGAACAACATGCCTCCCCGTGATATACAGACTAATAGGAGCTGTAGGGCCAGCATATATCTGAACACATAGGACCCTGAAGGTTTTGTGAGCTAGAAGATAGAATGAAAGTAATTTGGGCTGCATTCCTAAGTCTGCAATTCTGTTAGGCCAGTTCAGACACTCTCCACAGGAAGCGGACATTGAGGTCAGAAGTTGGGTCAAAGCCTTTTAATTGTGAGCCTCCATGATGCCTCTGGGCTTGGGTCAATAGCCTGAAAGGCTGTGTTTGTGGGCCTGGAAAGGGGATATTATGGGGGCTCAGGTGGTCCACCAGACTGCTCTAATACTCAATTGTGAGAAGCAGATTATCTGCTTTTCAGATTATCTGATCTTCTATCATCTGCCATCCCATTGGGCTTTCAGTTACCAAGGATGGAACTAAGCTGTGAGGTGCAGGAAGTTAGGCACAGTGGATTCCGTGTGCAATCCCATTTCAGAACCAACTATAAATCAATCAATTGGTATTTATTAAATGACTTTAGGTTTATTTGGCTTGGCATTTTCTATATCTTAATCTGTATTCTCTAGAGTTGCATAAACCGTATTTTATTTTCATCTTCTGGAAATATTTAGACTAAAAACCAGACATGTCATGAAATCCACACAGAATGGAATGACTTATGCTCCTCAGGGTCTCTATAATGTAGGTGTAGCATTGCGATGTAATTTAACTTCTCTGGGAACTCGTGAAGCTGTTCCAGCCTGGGCTGCCCTTGGTGCCCTGGTTGTCTTGGTTGATTGTGCCCCTTCAAGGCAGCTGTGGTTTGGTCAAACTGACCCTGTGAGTCAGTTTCTATGGATTAGAAAATTAGGGGTATATTGTAAATTAGGTTTTATTAAAGACCAAAACATTATCATCATTCTCCCAAGTTTTCTGAAATGAGAAGAAAAATAGAGGGAATGAAAAAGAAGAATGGGCTCGGGTCAGTACCTTCCAAGGCTCTGTTTGTAGGCACAAAAAAGGCAGGGAGGATTGTGATACAGAGAGCGAGAGAGATAACACTGAGACTATTACAAATTTTCTCCATAACTGGGCAGGTAGGCAGATCATATCCCTGATAAACTGTTGATAAGGCAGTGGCATAGGAAAGCATCCCCACACACTTTAAAGCAAAATGACAGACTCAGTGTGGACCTTTTTCTCACAAGCAGAACATGCCTTCCTCTCAAAGTACTGCTTGCAATGCCAGTTTTCTCTGCCTAATCATATTCCAACAGCCCTGGCATAGATGCTGCCACAGAGAGAACATCGATTAGAACAAGTGAACAAGAACATTTGACTTCATCAACCATGTCACTTGTTTTTTATACTTATTTACTTGAAAGGCAAAGTTAGAGAAAGAAAGAGAGCGCTTCCATCCACTGATTTACTCCTCCAATGACTGGGACTGAACCAGGAACAAGCCAGGAGCCTGGAACTCCACCTGGGTCTCCCATGTGAGTGACAGGGGCCCAGATATTTGGGCCATCCTCAGATGCTTTCCCAGGTACATTATTGTCGCTCCCCCTCTTCGTGGAGGAACGACACTAAGCCCTGCCTAGGCTTCATATCCGAGTCACGGCACCATTATGTCGCTCCCCCTCTTCGTGGAGGAACGACACAGGACCCTGCGCTGTTCTTTTTGTCTGCTCGGCCTTCCCCGGGTTTGCTGCTGGTTCTTCCCGGGTTGGCTACTATCCCTTCCACCTCCGTGGAAGGGCAGTCCCCCCTGGCCACATTCCCCACTTCCGCAGGGGAGCGGCACACCGCCGGCCGGCTCTCTCGGGGGCTGCACAGGTGTTCCCCTTAGATGTTCCTGGTGCATGCCGTCTCTCTCCTCCTTTATAGTCCTCCTCTGCCAATCCCAACTCGGCTGCCCACACGCCGAGTACGCTGCTCTCCTCCAATCAGGAGCAAGTCCTACAGTTTATTGGTTGAACTGGAGGCAGCTGTGTAGAAGCTGTTTTCTTCTCTCCCAGCGCCATATTGTGGGAGAGCAGGTGCATAGAATAAGTCTTAATTCCAGTAACAGTCTAGTCCGAGCTGCTCCCCACACATTATTAGGGAGCTGGATTGGAAGTGGAGCAACTGGGATTTGAATTGGCACTCATATGGGATATCGGTGTCACAGATGGCAGCTTAACCCCCTGTGCCACAACACCAACCCCAATTTCCCCTATTTCACCTTTTTTTTTCCAAAAAAATAAATCTATTGATGACTTGGTTTTATGTTAGTAGAAATCTTACAATACTGACCTGTAAACTGTGAATTTTGAATTTTGTCAGCAATTTTAGATCTCTTATTATTTAACAGATAGCCATTTCACACCTGCTTGGTGCCGGGGAATGTGCTAGGTACTTTAGTTACATAAGCTAATACACAGACTTAGGTCCTTGCCCCTGTGCAGTTTGCTACCATGATGCTGTGATGTAATAAGAATATGTTTGGACTCTGTTCTCTGGTTCCTGACACCCAGCTCCTAGATCTTTTGTAGATAGGGGCTCTGGGAGAGTCTTTTTCGTTCTAGTATTTGGTCTTTGACCTTGGGTTCCTGATTTGAGCTCCTAAGACTTTGTGATTTCCTGGAAGATAGAAGCATCTTTTGTTCCAATGAGGCAACTGCTGGTGGGCTCCCGGGTAGCCTCAGGATGACAGCTGGTTGCCAAGGGAACCAACAATGTGATTAGAGGGTTAGAACTTTCAACCCCCACGATGCTGACCTCTGGGGAAGTGGGAAGGACTGAAGGTGGAGGTAATCACCAATGGCCAATGACATAATCAATCATGCCCATGTAATGAAGCCTCCATAAAAATCCAGAAGGCAGTGTTCCGAGAGCTTTGGAATAGTAGATCTCTCAAAGGTGCATGTGTGGAGAAGGCCTGGAAGCTCTATGTCCCTTCTCCCACAATCTGTGCATCTCTCCTGTCTGTTTATCTGTACCCTTTGTAATGTCTTTTATAATAAGTGAGTAAACATGTTTCCCTGAGCTCTGCATGCCTCTCTAGCAGATCAGTCAAATCTGAGGCAGGAGTCACGAGTACCCCTATTTACAGCCAACTGGTTACAAGTACATGTTACAGTCTGGGACTTCCAGTTAGCACCTGCAGTGGGTGGCAGTCTCACGGGCTAAGAGACACTGTCTCCAGGAATTCCAGATGTTGGCTGGGTGTATGGGGAAGTTTACCTCTACACAACTGATACCACAAGCGTTACGCTGAGCGAGAGTAGGAAAAAAAAGCTTTGAGTTTTTCCGAGTCCTGCCAACATCATGCTGGGAGGAGATAGCCAATCAAAAATAGTAATAATAATAATAAGCAAGTTATACAGTTTGTTAAAAGGAGATAAATGCTAAGGAAAAAGAAAAAAAAAAAACAAGGGAAAAAGAAGAGTTAAGATCAAGGGAGTTAGATGTATTGGTGCAGGGGTGAGGAGGTGCAATTTAAGAAGGTTGATCAAGTTGGCCTCATTTAGGAGGGATAAGAACTTGAGGACCACTAGGAGATCAGTAATAAAGCTTTCTGGAGAGCATTCCAGGCAAAAAGAGTGGTGCAAAGTTGACAGAATGAATCCCCATGGGTATTCAGAGACCCTGTTCTTATAAATCAGAACTGTAATGCTTGGCTAAAATCATTCTTTCATTATCGAGCTACTGTCTATACTGTTTTTTTTTTTTTTTTAGGTAATTGAACAATCTTGAAAGCAAATGGTTTCTCTTCATGTGTCTATGCTCATTCATGTTTTTCCAACATCTGAGACATTTTTTAAATACCTTCCCCCTTTTGAGAAGTGTAAATCATAGTATTGGTTAGTTAAAATGAGTTCATGTATTGAAACAAATTGAATTCCTTTAGAAATCTTAACAAGTACATTGTACTTTTCATAGTAGCTACAGCTGGAGTAGCTATGAAATGGAAGGAAAAACATTTATTGATTGTCCGTTATATAAGGAGCACTAGGTTAAGTCCTTTGTGTGTGTTGTCTCATATATTCTCTATAATATCTCCATGAGGAAAATTCTATCATCTCCATTTTGTAGAGGGTTGTAAAAGATTAAGTAAATTGCTGAAGCCTCAAACTAGAAAATGGGGAAACCACATCCTAACCCAGATCACTAGCATCTGAGGCCGGTGAATATCACCACAGTTTGTCCATTTTCCTAGAAGGAACCTCGTGGTCACTTTTGTCCCTTATGCTTCCCTCACTCTGCACAGTTAACTGATCAGTCCATCCTGTTGATTTTGCCACTTGAATATCTGTCAGGTTAATCTACCTTTCTCCATCTCTGTCACAAGCACTGTAGGTCAGCCATCATCTCTCATAATCTGGCTAGTCCCCTGGCCTCCAGTCCTGATTACGTGTTAACGTGACTTAAGTTTTGTTTTGTTTTGTTTTGTTTTAAGAAAAAATCTTGTTGTGGGACCCACTCCAGACCAATTAAATGAGGGTATCAATGTGGTAGAGCTTGCACATTGATCTATTTTTAAAAAAACCTCTTCATGAGTGCATTCTGATGTGTATCCAAGGTTGAGAACTACACAGTCCCTAGACTGATGGTCCAACTTAACAATTTACTCAACTTTATGATGGTGCCAAAGGGATGTGCATTCAATAGCATGGTACTTCAGAGTCAGAATTTTGACCATGTTGCAGGCTAGCAATATGAGATACAAGACTCTCTTGAGATGGCTGGGCAGTGATGGTGAGCGCAGCTTCCCATCAGTCCCATGCTTAGGAGAGGAAACAGCCAGGGCTGTAGAATGTGCTGTGTTGCTAAGTCAGAAGATTCACTATCAAACACGTTTTCAACTTATGATATTTTCAATTTCTGATGGGTTTGTCAGGCTGGAACCCCAGGTAGGTTGAGGGGCACCCACACTGTGTTAGACGCTTTTATGATGGAAGCCCTTCCCTATCCCATCCCTACAGCCACATTCCTCTCAGGATCACATTTAAACTTTTCCCTAGGGCTCTTCTGGACCTGGTCCCTGTGCATACCTTGGCAGTCCTTGTAAATCATATCAAATCATTATTGTATTGTAACTCCAGGGATGTCCATTTGTATTTCTTCTCAGGCTGCTAAAAACGTTCTTCCTCCAGGTATTGTTGAATAATGATCAGAAAACCATTAAGTACACTAAGAAACTATAAATGAACCTCATGAAAGCATTGTTTTGGGAAGCAGATGGGGCACCTTGATATGCTGAGCTCAACAAATCACAATCTAGATCTTCCTACTAATGCTAAAACCTGCATGAATATTTTGACTTCCCCTTTTGTAATCTATACTATTAAATGCCATGAGAATAAATAATGGTAAAACAACTTATTTGGGCAATGTTGTGATATTTAATGTCAATTTTTTTTTCTTTTTTTATGTTTAATGAAGCATTAAATTAACCTGATTCTCTGTTGTTCCCTGCTTCTTTACCCAGTCAAGCTTGTGAAATATTTCTACAGCTAGTTAAGAAAGATGTAATCTTGTCAATGCTTTCCTTAAATGAATCAATGCTTTTCGTGAAATTAAAGATAAAAAGGAGGTGAGTGACATTGTGAATCTGTTACTATTCGGTCAGCTAGATGTTATATTACTTTGTGGGCAATAACAGTAAAACGTGGTGACCTTGAATCTGGGTAGACCTGAACCATACTCTCCAAATTTTACCGTTCACCAGAACCACTTGGGAAGTTTTCTCAAAAATGCAGGTTTCTCATCTCTACCTTAAGTTTACTGAACAAGAATCTCTAAGTTTAGGCCCAAGAGGCCTTGTTTTTGACAGATTCCCCAGGAGATTCTCATGCATAGCAAGGCTTAAGAACCATTGGAACAGAACATATTGAGTAATAGGAAGAGACAGTGAGTATCCTGATAGAGGGAACTCATTCACCCATGAGTTAAAATATTGCTTCCAGGGTAACAGCTAGCAAGATGCCTGGGAGTCCAGTGGCAGAATGAGAAATATCCCTTTGAAAACCCTTTTTTATCCCATCTTCCTTGTATTTCAGGTACTTCTGAGGTGATAACAACAGGTCCCTAGTCACAACAGCTCTAACAATAGTAAGAATATTTATTGCACAAGCATACTGCAAAATGTTCATGGAAAATGGAATTCTAAACTAAGTTTATTTTGGTGCAAAATTTTTTGAAACCCATGCATACAGGGTCCTTCAAAAGTTAACAGAAAATGAGTATTATGAAAAACTGCATGGATTTCAAAAAATTTTTGAATGAAAACTGTTTTGATTCCATTTCCATGAACTTTTCCAAGTACCTTTCGTGTGTGTGTGTGTGTGTGTGTGTGAAATATTTCCATTTAATGTTCAGTACACCCTATGATATGATTTAGGTCCTGTTATGTAGACACATAAAGTGAAGCAAGTAGGCATGTGATTTACCCCAGGTCAACTCTAGGAGGCAGAAGAGCCATGATCTCAACTAAACTAGGCTAACTAATTTACACTCTGAACTGCTGTGTTCTGCAGCTTCTAAACACACTATGTACTTTACAAAGCTCCAGTTCTTTTCTCACGATGCTCCCTTTATCTAGAAACCATTAGTTCCTATTCTTTGATAAAATCTTCCTTGTTCTACCAGGCCCAGCTTCAACTCAGGGCTTGCTTTGGCCCCTTCTTTGATCATCTTCACTTCTGGTAGACCAGATGAGTTGTTCTTGACTGTAGAGAGCAAAGTGATAATTATTGACTGCCTACCAAGAGCGTCCTCCAAGGTAACACTATGTCTGCATCATATTCCTATGTGGTAACATGAAGTTCAAGAAGGTGGGTGCCTTTTTCTAGAGACCCCCAGTACATGAAGAAAGGAGATTTAAATCTGAATCTAGCGCTGAAGCTCTTTATGCCATGACTGGTTGTTCTGTCATGTTTTTCATGTCATGTCACAGCACACAGCACATAGTAGAGTGAATTGTGAGTTATCTGGGGGCCAGAAACATACCCAGCTTTGGAACTCCATTTCTAGAGAAAATGCTATGTCTTCATCCGTGTGCTCTGAATTGCGTTTGATGAATGAATTCTGAGGTTCTTGCATGAACCAGACCTGGACACTATTTATGGTGCCGCTAAGCACACAGTTGGTGAATGTGGTTAACTTTAATTTCTCCTTCTGAGTGTACATGTCATCAGAAAATGCCAATTTAACCTCCAGGGGCAGTTACAACCAACTGTTTCTATAGCATGGTGCGATTTCATGGTCTTATTTATACCATCAGATTTCTTTTTGGAGTAAGCATTTTGGAGAGAAGTAAAAGAGACAATAAAGAGAGAAAGAAGAAAGCATGGAGAATTAAAAGAGTGACTTAATAAAATCATCTTTATTTCTCCAAAGCCAGATTTTCTTCCATGAAAAATATGTCTGCCTCTGTGGGGTGGGAGGGTTGATATAAACAAAAAATGCTGAACGTTGGTGTTTGTTTTGCGTGCTTGAGAATTCTGTGTTCTTCGTGTGCCTGGCAGTTTAATGTGGAAACACTGACAATTCTGATTTGACCTTTAGAGCCTCACCAGTGTGCCCAGGGGACTCCCTTTAGGAACATAAGCTGACACCACCTTGCCTGGGCTTCTTTCAATCAATAACATGGCAGAGTGCACATGATCCGAACAGGCAGACTGATAAGAAAGAGAAGCCTATCTGTTGGTACAAATGGAGCGATAAATGCCCTGGTTTCTATCCAAGGACTCTGAAGGAGAAATCAAAGGGAGAAAAGATGGGCAAATGTGAAGGCAAAGCACAGTAATTTGAATTTTTTCTGAGCAAAGACTTCTTTTTCATTATTACTGTTCAGAAGAGAATGGTCAAATTGTTCCATGCCTAAAAGAGTTTGTGGTTCTGTTTGTTGGAACAGGTCTCTCAGGAGTGTGCACTGTGTAACTGGGAATCTACAATGGCAAAATTGTGTTAATTTGACTGACTACAAATATTAACCACATGATCTCAAATAACTGCCAGAAATAATTCTCCGCTATGTGCTGTGACTTTATTTTAATGGATTTTTGTTAACTTTCAGCTTCTGTGACTTTTGCTTGTTCTGACACATATTTATTAAATGCACAAAGAAAATTGTTTCACAAATTATTTTTAGTGTTTTTATCTCGTTCAAATTGGTGAGTTAATTCTTTTTCTCTGGAATTCCAACCGTTTCTGTTTTCCAGACTCAACTAATGCCAATTCAGCACTGTAGGTCTTCTAATGGTGACATTATCCACATCAGCAGTCTCTACAATTAAGCTGTACACTTAGCAGTATCACCTGATGTCTCACAAAGATTTGAAAGTCAAAACTGAACGTGATTGATTGGTGTGAGATATGTTAATATTAGGGTTTCTGAGCTATGTTGTGGAATAAATCATTCACGGTAATAACACAGATTATGCCTCCAACATCACTTATTTTATAGTCTTATCAGTCAGGAGGCCTTAGGAGTTAGCTTTGACTGCTGTAGAGCCCTCATATTACATGAATCGTCAGGTGAAAGTTCACAGAACATCATAGATGATAATAGACTAACTGCCAATATTACCAATAAAGGTATATCCAGAGAAAGGTGATTTTTTTGCCTTCTATTTTTTTTCTTTCTATTTACTTCAATCTCTGATATTTAAAACTGAAGTTTTAAAAATCTATTTGTCCCAAAAGACTCCTGTGTCACCATGTAACAGCTCTGTGAAGACTAGTAATGATAATGCAGACCAACATTTTTTAATGTTTTCTATACAGTGTAGTCAGAATGTATAAATTTATTTAATCCTCACAACAATGCTATGGTAAAGGAACTAATGATATTCCTCTTTTACTGAGGTAACTGAGATCCAAAGAATTCAGCAAACATAAGTGGTAGAGCGAGATTTGAACCCAGAGTGTCCAGCCCCAGTGGGCAGCTGCTGGAGGACTCGGTGAGGGATATGGCTCACTTTCACATTTTGCTGCAGCTGATCATAGTTATAATAGGGGAGGCTAGTAACTAGCAGAATAAGTGACTTCTGATGGGTGCTGCAGGTATTTAAGAGAAAACAGAGATGATAGGGTAAGGCAGGTGGCTCTCAGAATAACTCACCATGATTTACTTAAAACCGAAATGCCTCGGAAAAGTTTAAAATTCTGAAACATAGAATGTTAATCCTAGAAGCACCTTTGTAGCCTGTAAGATCTTTATTTTTACATGTGACTCTAGATACTGTTAGGGGTTCTCTCTTACTGATGCTAATTTACTCCCTGATCATTTTGAATATATGGACTTTTTGGAAACTTTCCATTTGTACTGACATAAATTGAATATAGATTTGATAAAGAAAATGTGTTGCACAATGCAGACGTACTATGATGGCTCTATTCAGGAAGGACTGAAGGGACCCAGTTGTATTCTTCCTGGTCTTTAAGTCTTACATCTGCAAAGTTTTAGGCTGGATAACATGATCCTTTGTTTTCTTCACTTAGTGCAGGGTTATTTCCTATGTAAAAATACTCATTTGCTGATTTAATGTCAAGGCCTAGAGTGAATTAATTTCACATGATTGGTTGTCAACAGCTTGGGAGGTTTTTGGCAGTTCCGGTTCAGAGAAGCTCTGTAGCAATACCATCGACAGAGCATTTGTGCTGTTAAGCCTTCAAACTCTTACTCAGCTGTCAACACTTGGGCACTTTCTGGAGCCAGATCCTTTCCCGCTGTGCACTGCCTGCAGCTCGCCGGAAGCTCAGCTTTGACTAAAAGGGTTGATTTCTCTTCCTTACCCTTGTTCTCATTTAGTGTTAAAACCTGAGTAAAGTCTTTGTTTTATTCTGCAAAGTATACATGCATGTGTCATCTCTTAAACCATCCTCATGTCCAGGGAAGGGACTCCAAAGAAATGCTAGACATCTTAACGAATAATTGATTAGAAAGGAGTCTGGCAGTGCTAATTGTGAGCTGCAGTATAATGAATAGCGAAACATGGGTTTCTGGATTTTCCCAAAAATCGGTAGAGTATTTAACACTGAGCAAGGTAGGCAGTATATTGAAGTGAATTTCAAGCTTTTTTTTTTTTTTTTTTTCCTATTGTGATTGGTTTTTAAACTGTTTTTCTCACTTAAGAATTCTTTGATAGGATGCTCATTTGTTATTGACTATCACTTTTGTTGTTGTCCAATGTTTGCCTGAAGCCATTGTGTGAATATTTGTTTATATGTGAATATCTATAATTGGTAAGAAAGAGTGAATAGAAGAGCCTAAAGTAGTAAATAAAGAGAAGTCCAAATGTTGGATGAAGTGAGGAATTCTGTGGTCAACTATCCCAATGAAGGAGCAGAAACTTTCATTTATGAAGGCTCTGACAATTTGTATTTTAAAAGATCCTTTGTAATGAGATTGTAGAAAAGAGATTTCATATTTCATTACACGGAAAGCATTACAAATCGTTTTAAAATAGAACTGGTATTCAGTGTCTCCATTTAAAAGGAATGCATAAACAATTAGGGTTTTGTTGACCTGTATTATGTAATACATTAGTAAGTAGACACATATGACTAATTAAATTTAAATTTTAATTAATCAAAAAATTAAATAAAATTTAGTTCCTTCTGCCCTAGCCACCTTTCAAGTGCTTACTTAATATGTACATGTGGTCAGGGGCCATTGTGCTAAACACTGTAGAGCGTAGAACATTTCACTGTGGAAAGTTCTGTTGGACAACTCTGCAGGACAATAATTTTTGTTTGTTTCATTGTTTTGGTTTTTCTATACTGTTTAAAAACATTCCTTTATGGATGCAGAGACTGTAGTTGTTAGAGGAATTCATATGAGAATTTTGGTGTAATCTGCTACAATATCTAACAACCTCACAGATCTATAATGCAGTATTTCAGTAACTTGAGTACTAAGGAAAGTGTCTTATAGATGAGTGAAATTGTGTGTTTTTAGTATGACTAACAAAAAATTTTGAAAAGCCTTGCTTGTACATTGGGCAGAGAAGAAAATACCTGAATTGGAGCTAAATGTATCTTTGCCCACTGTGAGTTTATAACCCAAGACCATTTTCAACCCTGGAAACTCAGGAGCATTTTTGTCTCTGTGATAAAGGAAAAGGCAAGACCAAGAAAACCTGGAGATAAGTGGGGATTGTATCATCTGTCAAGGTCATGACTAGCAAATAAATGGTGGAGCCACAATTTGAACATAGGAGTCTGACTCCAGAATCCATACTCTTATATTTTTTTAAGTGAAGGCAAGCATATGCTGTGCCTTGAGTGACAGATGGGGAAGATCATTCAAAGAGAGGCACTGTGGTGAACAACTCTAACAATTTACTAAATGCCCATTGTACAGAAGATACTGCAGAAATGGATAAGAGCTGACAGTATCTTCAAGGAACTGATAGCAGATCTTACAATCTTCCTGATGATCTGTTTAGAAAGCTATTTGTGAAAAGAACATAATGTCTGTTTGGTGGTTTATTTTGAAGTTTTGTGATACATTACATTCCTCACTAGACAAATCACAAATCACAAAATATTTTTCTACTTTTTTTAAAAATTTATTTGACAAGTAGAGTTTTAGACAGTGAGAGAGAGAGACAGGGAGAATGGTCTTCCTTCTGTTGTTCATTCCCCAAATGGCCAATCCGAAGCCAGGAGCAGGTGCTTCTCCTGGTCTCCCATGGGGTGCAGGGCCCAAGCACTTGGGCCATCCTCCGCTGCCCTCCCGGGCCACAGCAGAGAGCTGGACTGGAAGAGGAGCAACCGGAACTAGAACCCGGCGCCCATATGGGATGCCAGCCGCAGGCAGAGGATTAACCAAATGAGCCATGGTGCCGGCCCCTTTTCTGCTTTTTTTTAACTAATATTTTTTAATACCTACCAAAAGTCAAACACTGTGGGTGCCATCGACAGCAAGATAGATCGTTCTGCTCCCCCATGGAGTTTGCATTTAATGGAAAAGACAATTAAACAAGTATTGAAATAAAATGTGATAAATGCTTTTAGGGGAAGATTGGAAATCATGAGAGTGCTTGTTGGAGACTTTAACCCATTCTAGGAATCTCAAGAAGTGTCAATGCTGGAAAGATAAAGTGACAGGACAAAGGGATGTAGAGAGTAGACAGTAAAATGGAATCATGTTCCATGCAGAGGGAACACTATGCACAGAGGTCGAACACAGAGAATACGTTCAAGGAACTTAAGAGTGAGTAAGCTGGGTGGCCTCATCCAATCCATAGAGTTGTGAAGTCCTGAGCACTGAAAATCTACTGCCAGGCTCCAAATCCCACCTTATTCCTTCCTTGCTAAATGCCCTTGAGAAAGTCACCTTCAGTGACTCCATTTAAATAGAAACAGAGGACCTCCTTTTTGTATTGTCTGAATATTAAAGGAGTTATGCTTACAAGGTACCAAGGAAGAGGAAGTGCCGTAGAATACTCAGCTATTGTTAACCAAGAGGGGCCACCCTGACAGCATGGGACACATGGACTGGAGCAGGACTCTGAGGTGCGGAGTTGAATTAGAAGGTTGATCCCGTGACTGGAGGGTAAAAGAACACTGACTTCGAGTAAGACTATTGCAGTGGTAATGAAGAGAAGCAAATGTGTATTAGTTATTTAAGAGCTAGTCCTCAGTGAGTGAGTACATGTAGCAGGTGAGAGGATTTAAGGGTGGTTTCTCATGTTGGGTCATTGAGTGAGTACAGAAACACAGAGTAGAAGTCCAAATTCACCCGGGTAATGTACATTTTTGGACATGAAGGAGCTATCCCTGGGTAATCAGTGACAGAGTGGGACCTGAAACATAACTTCCTGACCAGCATCGTTTTACCAAGACATATAAACTCCAACAGCAGATACCATGTCTAAGAAAATCAAATTATAAGAGAAGAACATCTTTGTGTGCATTGCCGTGGGGCAGTCAATGCATATTCAATAATGGGAAGTCTTCTGATTCTCTAAAACTATGTCATATCTATAATAAACTTAGCTAATAAATCAGGCATGTCTCAGATACTCACTAGGAAGATTGTTCATTTTAAAAAAGAGACATGATATATGTACTGACTTCTCAAATGAATCTTCATAATCAAGCCAAGTATAACTGATTTATTGAATGATCTATTGGGTGCAAGCAGACAGCAGTGTTACTGCCACTCATTAGCATCCCATTACACTTGCTCTGGGAGTTCATTCCTTCCCCTTTTGGATAAAGTTTCAGAATGAACCCATAGTTTTTGGTCATTTTCAGGTATTAAAAAAAATCCAATCCACTAGAATAAAACATACAAGGACATGTGAAGCCAAATAAACTAGAGCTCTATATAAAAAGATTGAACAGTTGGACTTCATTAAAATTAAAAATGTCTTTTATCAAAAGCTACTGTTAACAGAATAAAAGGCAAGCCATAGATTCTGAGAAGATATTTAGAATATACACATCCTCTGTCTTTAGCCAGCACAGGACTTGTACCCCAACCACATAAGTAGCTCATAAAAATCGATAATTGGTGAAATAATAAAAAAAATTGGGCAGAGATTTGAATAGACAATTCATGCAAGATGATATTCAAATCTCCAATACACATATAATAAGGGGCTCACAGTCAGAAGTCCTGAGGAAAATGCAAATTAAAAACACTGTCAAATGCCACTACACATGTATCAGAATGGCTAAAACTTAAGCTTGTCAGAGGCTGGTGCTATGGTCCAATGGGTTAAGCTGCCACCTGCAGCACTGGCCATTGCATATGTTCCCTGGTTCAAATCTCAGCTGCTCCACCTCTGAGCCAGTTCCCTGCTGGTGTGCCTAGGAGAACAGTAGAAGATGGCCAAAGTCCTTGGGCCCATGCACCCAAATAGGAGACCTGGATGGAGTTCCAGGCTCCTGGTTTTAGCCCACCCCAGCTCCAGCCATTGTGGCCATTTGTGAAGTGAACCAGTGAATGGACAATCAATCTCTCTCTCTCTCTCTCTCTCTCTTTCTCTGTTTCTCCATCTCCCTTTTCCTCTCCCTCTCCTTCTGTAACTATCTTTCAAATAAATAAATCTTCTAAAAAAGGACTGTCAATGCTAAGTATAAACATGTATTTCTTGAAACTGGAATTCTCATATACTGTTGGTGAGAATGAGTGGCAAATGGTTCAAGTCCTTTGGGGTCCTGCTTGGCAAAATCTACTAATACTAAACATGTACCTAGCCTATACCTTAATTCTGCTGTTTGGCATGCACCCAATAGAATGAATGCATGTGTCCACCAAAAGACACATTCAGAAATGTTCACAAAAGCTTTGTTTTATGTAAACCAATATGGAAAAAAATTTGAATGTCAACCAGCATACTCAACAAATTGTATTCATGTGCTAGAACACAAATATGAATGACAAAGATGAGCTATTATCCCCCACAATAAACAAAGTTGGCTCTAAAAGTCATAGCACTGGGTAAGGAAGCCAGAAAGAGTACAAACATGTGATTTCATGAATATGAAGTTCAAGATAAGAAAAATTAACCTGTGATGACAAAAGTCAGGGTAGTGGTACCTTTAGGAGTTAGTACTATGATATAGCAGGTTAAACCACTTCCTGTGATGCTAGAATTTGAGTCCCAGCTGCTGCACTTCCAATCCAGCTCCCTGCTAATGCATGTGGGATGGCAGCAGAAGATGGCTTAAGGGCTTGGGTTCCTGTCACTGACATAACAGACCTGGATGGAGTCCCAGTCTCCTGGCTTCAGCCTGGCCCAGACCTGACTGTGGTGGCCATTTGGGGAGTGAACCAGCAGATGGAAAACCTCTCTCATTATTTCTCTTTGTCTCTTTTTGTTGCCTTCTCTCCTTTCCTCCATCACTCTGCCTTTCAAATAAATAAATCAATCTTTAAAAAAAGAATGGTGGTACCTTTGGCACAGAGTAATACTGACAGAATATGAGGGATCTTTCTGGAGTACTGAGAATGTTTTTATCCTTGGATCTGGGAAAAAGTTACTCAGGCATTTAATATGTATATAATATTATATATGTAAAATATATACTGTTATATGTAAAATGTATACTGTTATATTTCACTAAACAAGAATGCTATCAGTCTAATGTCAAAACTTCAGTCTCTTATCCAACTGATAGCTTTTTCCCCTTTCTTGCCCTCTCACATCAACTCCCAATCAAATCTGTAGTAAAACAAAGGAGAATTGTGATAAGTTTCTCTTGGTTTGCCCCATTTTTTAAGCCATTTGTACCTTCTAAGATCAGGTACAAGAGGGAAGAAGAGATTAGGAAGAATGAGAAAAGTCTCATGTGTATTGTGTTGCAATCTGGCTTTGATGCCCTCTGAGTGTAGCACTTCTCCAAAAGCTTCCTCTTTCTACTATAGGCATACTTCTGTGTGTTTCTGAGTGAGCTTTGTTCTTAGGAGCATCCTAACACAATAGGGGACATGGGCAATGATCCTCATAGAAATCTAGTCCCAAATCTTGGCTCCTTGTCCTCTACCTTTTTAGATGGTTCTCTCTCTCTCTCTCTCTCTCTCTCTCTCTTTCTCTCTCTCAATAAAATTTGGTTATCTATTTGAAAAATAGAGTTACAAAGAAAGGGTGAAAGACAGAGATCATCCATTTGTTGGTTCATTCCTCAAATGACTGCAATGGCCAGGGCTGGGACAGGCCAAAGCCAGGAGTTTGGAACTCCATCTGGGTCTCCTATGTGGGTTCAGAGGCCCAAGCAGTTGGGTGATCTTCCTCTGCTCTCCCAGGCCCATGAGTGGGAAGCTGGATTAGAAGTGGAGTAGCCAGGACTTGAACTAGCACTCTGATATGGGATGCCAGCATTGCCAGCTGGGGCTTAACCCACTGCACCACAAAGAGGGCCCCTCCAGGTGGAGTCTTGCTTTAGATGACTCAAGTCCAGTTCTGTTTTGTTGGGTCACTTGACCCATAGGCCAGCTGATCCATATTTGCCTATCCAGGGGGAGAACTCAAGCTTGCTCCCCTTAACAGCCCTTTTCCCCTTCTATCCTCTCAGCTGCAAGCTTATCCAGCAGAATCCCAGGCTCCACTCCCTGGAGTTCTCTCTCTCTCTTTCCCAGTTCTCTGGGATCAAGTTCTTCAAGTAGTTCTATGCAGCTTGCCTCTCTTACCACCACATTGGACAAGGGTTTTAGATATCCATGGTTCAATGACAACTCTCATCAAAGAAACTGCTTCTGTCAATCTTCCTGCCTTTCACATTGGGATTGAAAGTGGATAATGGGCTTAGGGTAGAGGTGGTTATTGTTTTAACCTAGAGGACAAAGGAGTGGCTCCTGCCAAGAAAGAGAAGTAATTATTTTACCTGCTCCACCATCTCCGCCAATGATTTGAGGCTTTTTTTTTTTTTAATGAAAATGAGCTTCTGGATTCTTAAATATCTTATACCTGCTTTTTTCTGTAAGTGCTCCCCTTCAAAAATATTTTAGGTAGAAAATGAAGATTGGGAAATAAAAATTTCTTATGCAAACAAAGACATACACATTACCGTGCACAATGCCCTTCTGGTTGGCTGAAAATAATTCCATGTTTCTGCTTCTTTATCTGAAAACAGTAAATAAACATTACCTGCTTTAGATCATTGCCGTGAGAATAAAGTAGAAATGAATTGTACACATAGATGTGTGCACGTGTACACAGACATGCACATACACACGTATGTGACTCAGAACAGACTAAGTGTGCAGTATGTGTCTGTTCCTCTCTTCTTTCTTCCCTGGGTAATATTGACCTCTCATTCCCTTTCTTTGAATAAAGCAGGATTTTTAATTACAGGCTTTGGGTAGAGCAGAGAGGGATAGTGCTGTAGGATTCATTATAAAGATAGCTTTTTTCTTGCAAATATACCATTTGGAAACGTTCAACTAAGATGTGCTACTATTTAAATTAAGCCAGATGTGATGAAATAAGCACAGACCTAGCGTTTTAAAGTCCCAGATTTAAACCCCAGCTCCACAACTTCTGACCATTCAATCAGCCAATTGATTGAAGGACTACTTTGTGGCAGTCACTGTTGTAAATACTCAGAGTGGTAGGGATGGGAGGGCCGGGGGAAGAGACAAATAAGACCCATGGTTGAACTTAGTTGGGGCTAGAGTTGGAAGGATGGTGGAAAAAACAGACAGTGAGCAAATAGGTCAGTGTAATGTCAAGGGGTGATTGTCGCTCCCCGTCTTCATGGAGGAACGACACAGGACCCTGCGCTGTTCTTTCGTCTGCTCGGCCCTTCCCGGGTTTGCTGCTGGTTCTTCCCGGGTTGGCTACTGTCCCTTCCACCTCCGTGGAAGGGCGGTTCCCCCTGGCCACTTTCCCCACTTCCGCAGGGGAGCGGCACATCGCCGGCCAGCTCTCTCGGGGGCTGCACAGGTGTTCCCTCAGATGTTCCCCTTAGATGTTCCTGGTGCATGCCGTCTCTCTCCTCCTTTATAGTCCTCCTCCGCCAATCCCAACTCGGCTGCCCACACGCCGAGTACGCTGCTCTCCTCCAATCAGGAGCAGGATCAGCTCCTGGAGGTCATCACTCAAGTTGGCAAGAGGCAGCTGCGTAGAAGCTGTTTCCTCCTCTCCCAGCGCCATATTGTGGGAGAGCAGATGCATAGAATAAGTCTTAATTCCAGTAACTTAGTCTAGTCCGAGTTGCTCCCCACAGGTGATAAGTTTTGTGGACTAAAATAAAGGTAAAGCAATAGACGGCAGTAAGGGATGGAAGGTTTAGGAGTGTGTGTGTGTGTGTGTGTGTGTGTGTCCTCATGTGTGGCTGTTGTAAAGAAGGCCTTATAAGAGACTTGAATAAAGTGAGGGAAGATCTTGAGAAGGAAGTAAAAGAGAGGAGTATTTAAGATTTCAGAAACCAAACAATGTGTTTGAAGAAGGGGGAGGTCAAATGTTTTTTAAGAGATAGAATAGCATGAGGAACTCTCAGTAGCCATGTGACCCCATGACAAGTTATTTACCTTTTGGAGCAATAGTTGATGATACATTTCTGAGGATTAAGTGAGATAATTGGTGTGAAGCACCTTTCACATAGAAGATTTTTTTGACATTTCATGTGTTTAAAACAACTTAAAAACTCATAGTAAAAATTTTTAAGTGGTTGCAAGTCAGTTTTCATTGAATTTGCTGAATGTTTAGTTAACCATATATCTAAACCAGATACAGAAGTCAATAGAATATCCATGGTGTAAAAATTGTAGCTTTAATAACAAGTGGTTAATGTGATGTGCCATGGGTCTAATTGCCATGTGTTTAAATATGTTAGAAATCTTTACACTCAAACTAGCAAAAAATCATTTGTTAAAAAAGTTGAAAAAAATCAAATATTTCAGCATTCATTGGGGTCTGTTTTGCTAAATTACATTTTCAGTGAATGATCAGCAAATTATGCCCATGTTAAATCTAAGAAATAAGAGAATTGATTTGTTTCTCATCTGTTTCAGGCATTTCCTAATGTCTTAGCATTGATTTTTAAACATGCCTTCAATTTTACAGAATTTGGCTGAATAATGTAGCATACCTGTATACTAATGACAAAATGCGACTGTTCAACACTCTTTAAAGTAATATAAAATTATGGTATCTTTGGCTACTTCACAATATTTACATGTCAACTAAATTATTTTATAAAAATGCAGCATTAAAAATTCTACCTGGAGAGTGTTGCAGAATGAGGATATACATTCAAGAACCTGTGGTTCAGGAAAATTTACATAAATTTAAATGATAAGTTTTTATGTGTTATAGTTTCTTCCAGGAGAAATCTGTATGCTTTTTGAAAGTATAACTCTTAGATGTTTAAAAGCTTGTCAAATACCTTACAGGAAAGGAAATAAAGTCATTTTACTTAAAGTAAATCATTTTTCCCAATTTTCTCAAGCACATTCATGTAGGAATGAGAACAAGAGTTCTTTTTCATGTTTTAAATACAGAACACACCAGCTGCTGCCCCTGCTAGCCACCAGAGAAAGGGGGAATAACGAAATTTCTGCAGCAATGTGTAGAACTAAATTTATTGAAATCCCAGTGAAAGCTTTGGCTGTGTTTGGTATAATGGGGAAAATTTCATAAGATACCTGAGATTGCATTTTCTTCATGTTAATCTTCAAGGTCCTTGTGCTCCCGGGTCAGTTTGTAAACATGCTTCATTCATTTAGAATGAAAACTCACACCTCAGAAGCCAACCAGACTTGGTAATTGCAAGGCATTTTATTTCAAATATCGCAACTACTCCTTGTTGTAAACACTGAATCCATTGAATTTGGTTCAGAGAGGTTGGAGCCTGGTGACCCCCATTAGGTATTTTTCCCCAAATATATAAAGAATGAATTTGTATTCTGAAGTGTGCGGTTTTGATGAGTTAATGCCAGCCGGTCTTGTGTCTGTTTCCAAGGCTTTTACCTAGTTATGGTTCTGTTTTCATTTCAAGTGTTTTAGAAGATTCATTTTCCATTTACTATGAGACGCCTGTTTTTGTGCTGAGGATTGCTCCTGTTTTCTCTCACGGATCTCCCTCTTTCACCTATCCTGTGTTTTCTGAAAGGAGACACAACCAAATGTTTTTGTTCCGCTTAAGAAATCCGTGACAGGCCCATGACACCGGCTACTGCTGTAGCTGTACATTTCTATACATAATTGATGACTTGGGGCCAAGCACACAGCATCGGCACACGAGCAACATAGATTAGCATACAGTGACGGGTTTTAGGTCTTTTGAATTTTCCGTTTCTGAATAGAAGTAACTCATTACTAAATAGCAAATTTTCCAGAAGTTGTGAGTTTACCATAGGAAGAAATGTTCTTACAAGAACAAAGCATCTGCCTGCAGTAGGTTTGGACTGTCAGAAGAGCTTCATCTTATCCTATCCCCCGTGCCAGCTGTGTCTCACCCTAGCAGCCCTGTAGTGTTTGGTTTTTTTGATATTTTAGTGGTAATATTTAAAAAAAAAGTTTTAGCATTGGGAAAGTTAAATTCCAAATAGAACTTATTGAGATGTTCTTTAACCTAAGAGCCCTTCCTGTTGCTTTGCATTACTAGATAAGCAGGCCACTAGATGTTCCTGGGTGCCTTTCCCTGGGGCTGTGTGAGAGGGCTACGTCATGAGCGGGATTTGTTATGTCCCATTCATTCCCTTTGTTTCCCCAAAAACCAGGAGCCATTTCCATTCCCACACCCCATTCCCCTTGACCATTCTTAATCCTTTCCACCCCTACCCTTGGTTGATTGGCCATTCATATCTGTCATCCAGGGCTCATTTCAGATGTCCCCCCTTTCAGACTCCTTCGCTCAGGTGGATGTGCAAAGCAGCCTCTCCTTAACCCTGCCATCTGGGCTCTGCCCTTCTCTTGGCCACGATTAGTTTGGAAGATCTTGTAGGGCCTCCTTCATCATTGTTTCCCCCTACAGCTAGCAAAGGAGACCCATCATTTCACAAGAGTGCATGTTCAGGCAGTCCATGATGACCAAAGGAAGCTGCTCTCTGCAAGTGGGAGGGAGCATAGGCAGTTAAGGCCATGCACCAGGGGCCCTGTGACCAGTGCAGAGAGACAGAAGGAGAATGAGAAGAAATGGAAATGGAGAGGTAAGCAGGAGCGGATCAGATAAATGTTGTAGACTACGACTAGAGTATTAGTCTTTAAAGACTGGTGGAATGCAGTGAAAGCCTGCATTTCAGTGTGGAGCGTGGGTTGGAGTCTAGTGGAGTATTATAAGAGGTAAGAGAAGGTGGAGTGAATGGGGATCAGTAATTCAGTATTATTAACTCAATCAAATGAATTAAAATTTCCTTATCTTCCTCATATGAGAATTGTGGTTTTTCTAATCCTTACTTCTTCCTTTGACCACTAAAAGAATATAATAGGAATTCTAAAATTAAAAAAAAGAGAGAAGATGGAGTAAAACAACCTCACCCTAGATCCAGCAGTAGTCCCAGGCTACATTCGGAAACCAGAACATTTGCCTGCGCACTGCCCCACTCCCTTCTGTAGTCCCTCCTCCACCAGGGTTGCTCTGCCTGGGCCACTGTTGACCTGTCTGCATCAGATTAGCTAGGCCCACCTTGCCCGCACAAGCACCTCAGGCATCAAGATCCGCTTTCAAGCACATCTCCTCCGGAAAGAAGTCTTAGGTTCACACGGTCTCTAGAGCAAAGCACACTGATATGGGAGCCGCTTACCACAAGGATGGTGTTCTCAAACTTTTGGGACCACGTCACTCTCTTAAAATTTGCTGATGACCACAGAGGGCTTTTGTTTATAGAAATTGTGCCTGTCTGTATTAATCATATTTGGAATTTAAGCCAAGAAAATGTTAATTAATTTTTAAAGTGATAAACCCCATGATATGCAAACATACACATTTTTATGAAACATAACTGTAATTCCCAACACACACACACACACACACACACAACACTAGTGAAAAATGTACCATTGTTTTACATTTCGTAAATCCCTTTAATATCTGTCTTATTGCAAGACAGGTGCTTATGTATTGAGTCCAGTTCATTTCACATACCACACAGCTTCTGGGAAACTCTGCTGTGCAGTTGTGGAAGAATGAGACTGAAAAAGGCAAGGAGTCTGTTAGCATGACTGTGAACATAGTTTTGATCTCACTGATTTGCAAAAAGGGGCTTCCAGGCCACTGGGTCCCTGGACCACACTCTGGGAGCTTCCACTCTGGAGGAAGACAGACAGTTTTACACGAAGCTTGTTGAGCTGGCTGCTGTCCTGTGAAATGGCGTTTCAGGTGGTCTCACCAAGCCGGCTGAAAGAACTCACACAGCTTGACTCTGATGTCTCTCTGCTGTTCCCCACTGCTTCCAGGTATCTTTATTTTGAACCTCTTAAATCCTCTGAAAATTCCGCCTGATTTTTAGTGTTGGTGGAGATGCCTGTGAGTATTTAGACCCTGTTTGAAATTCTGGAAGAGTGAAATTTGTGCCTTGGGTACTGAGGCTCTCCACCCTTTGGGAGTGCATGGCGATCCCCACATGCCTCCCTGGGAGCATCAGGTCCCTCAGCCGGCCTTGACGCAGCCTCGCCCAGCGACAGTGGCTTTGAGGTGTTTACCTTCTTAGAGCCGGTTTGTGAGGTGTGGCTAAAGTAGTGAAAGGTTTGTTCATCTCCGTGGGCTCCCAGTAATGACGAGGTTTTACTCTTGCTTCTGATGTGATAACACGTACTTTCTAAAGGCAGCTGAAAATGTTTGGGATATTGCATGGTTTACAAATGAGCTTGGCCTCTCTCCCAGATGAACTTTACCAACAGTCCCTTGTTGAGGTCTGTGGCATTGGTCAAAATTCCATTTCCACTCCTCCTTCTCAAGCCTTTTGCATGTAAATTTAAGTTCCACCATCACTATTAGTGGGAATAAATTCTACCTTGTTTTCACTTATGTCAATAATATGTTTCTATCCATTCAATATTAAAAACTTCATTTTTTTTTTCTGTCCAAGATCTAAAGAGTACCTGCAGGGAGGGAGAGACCATGCCAATGGATAGCGCCAGACTCTGTGCCTCCCTTTGAGCTGGTAGCTCGTCGTGGACAGTTATGCTCTCCACCTCAGTAATGTCTGGTGTTTAGGGAGGAACGTAGGTAGTGACACAATATCCTAGAGGGGGCGGCTGAAAAATCATTTATACTCCTTCATTGGAACTGAAACTCCTGGGTTACCTTTGAGAAGTGTCACTCACAGATAAAAGGTTAGGAACATGTTGGGCTTGGTCAGAGGTCACAAATGAGTGTCCCACAAGCCACATGCAGACCACAGATGTGCTTCCTTGGCTTGCATAATAGGGTTTGAGTGTGAGTGTGTGTGTTCATCTGAATTTTAATGCACATACTGTATTCTGTGTTTCCTGTTACCCTTGCTCCCCATTATCTCACATGTGGCCCAATTCATAAATTTACCTTGCCATTCTGGTCACTCTCGGTGAATTAACAGCTCTACAACAAGCAGTCACATTTTGAGGAAATAGAAAATTGAACCCCAAAAGATGATAATGTATACTTGACATAAGAAAATCACCCAGATAAGATATAATGACCAACTTTAAAAAAATTCTTACACATATGAAAAAACAACTTTAAAGGTAAATGAAAAATGATGATTGATTGAAAAGCATGCCTCAAAAATAGCTACTATATAAGGATGTTTTTAGGTATCTTTACAATAACTCTTAACAACTCATAGTAATTATCTTCCTGATAGAGGTCATCCATCAAAACTTTGCATTTCTATTAGATTACTTTTACTATTTATGTAACATTGGTTTATCTCTAAAATTATTTAATGTACATTTAAATATATAGAATAAACCATGCAACTAATTTATCAAGTACAGAACTTTGCAGTGTTGATTTATCTGGAAGGTCCCACAGCACCACCTAGTGCTCATTTTTATTTCTCATATTTTTGTACATTTAAAACCAATGATGATCACAGTTAATTATCGTGGAACTGAAGTAAATATATGGTCTAGGCGATATTATAAGTAGCAATAGCTTCTCAGCCTTCTGGCTAAGTACAATATTATAAGTAGTGTGATATAAATTAATTATTTCATGTGTAATTAATTTTAAGAACTCTAAACAATGATGATTATATAACAGAACTTTAATAAAAATTGCTTAAAAACTACTATTTCTAATTCACAGCTAAAGACACTCTCTAAAATATTATTACATTGTGTGTGATCTAATAGAGATATTGGAAAATTTTTTGTTTAAATCAGATGCTGATTGCTTTTAATTTTTGTCTGCTGTTCTAAAGTAGAGGACATTTCCAGGCTTCCTCTTAAAGTCTATGAATCCTGAGTCTGCATAGAATACACGAACTAACACCATATGCCACAGCTTTTATGAATTTCAGACAAAATTATTTAATGTCTTTTAAAACTAGAATTGAGAGGTTCTTATATATGGATAAATACATAAAAAATAAAATAATCAAATAAAAGAGTGAAGTACACTTACATTTTCTCTTATGGACAATGCTTCAAGAAATATAATGATGTGTGAAAAGACAAAGGTATGCAGAACACTATGCGTAGTATGGATTGTCTTAATAAAACTATATAAATTTGAATGACTTAAGAATGCTAGATGCATAGTGAGTGAGTAAAGGAATGGATGGGTACTGGTATGTTATTTTCTCTTAAGAGTCTGTTACTGTCTCTGGTTTGAGTGGGATGCCAGAAAGTTTCACTTCTCATTTCTTACTTTTTTAAATACAACCCAAGCTTTTTCTAATGAGAGTCATGTGTTACTTTATTTAGTTCAACATGGGTTACTTGGGATATTAAGATTATGAACCATTTCAATTTTCCTGGTAAAATTTCTCTGAACTAAACACAGACTGATTTTTTAATTGAAAAAAGAAGCTAGGGTTCTGAACCAAGGTAAGCATCCGTCTTACAGGTATAGCTTTTAAGAAGGCTTTATGACACATTATTTTTATATTTTAGAGCATGTAGTGTCCAAGAAGGCACAAAATTTCATCAGATTTGTCACACAATATCCTTGACTGCTAGAGTAGTATCGAACACATACTAAATACTCAGTAGATAAGTGCTGAATGAGTGAATGAATGATAATATATTGCATTGTTTCCATCTAGCATATAGAATACTAGGTGGTAATGGGACACACTGTAGTGGAGTTTCACTCTCTTTGTAATATACATATATAAATATATATGATATATATGTGTCACATTCTTATGTGATATCATTGAAGTGTGACACTGATAAGAACTAGTTCAAGGTTTATAAAAATATCAAAAGCAGTCAATCATACTTTTGAATATCTATTTTTAATAAAATGTTTTACGTATTCACATTAACAAAATTTAGAATTGACATAAAATTGAATCAAAATTATTACTAAAGGGCCATCCTCAGATCACTTCCCTTTTATGTTTCCGTTACTGATAATTCTATCATAGCAACCTCATGATTGCTACTTTTAAAGTTCCTGCAATTACACTCATATTAATCATAGAATGCTAATTACTCATTAAATATACTCAGTTCCTAATTACTTATTTAAAATTCCAGGACATTTTACAGTTGCTTGTTAGTGAAAATCCAATCATAGGCATAAACTGTGGTGTTTTATTTTAAACATACTGTGGTTCTTATGGATGTGGTGAGAATAGACTTTTTTTTTTTTAACTGTCAATGTGTGTAGAAGTTGCCCTCTACTGGGGAAGTGGAAAAATTATGTTGACAAAGATTTTCAGTTTTCTTAAAGTCTCTTAGTTAAACTCATTGATGTGACTTACCAGATAATTGCTTCTTGTTCTAGGGAACTGTTAAGTTTCAAAGATCTTAAAGTGCTTAGCTTAGCCGAGTTCATTTAAAAATAAATATCTGATATGAATATACCTGCAGCCACTTCTGGTTGAAAATATTGGCTATTCCTTCTTAAAAAATTTCCTTAGTAATAATATCCAGTAGTTACAGCCCAGAAGTAATTGTGCTGAGATGAATCTTTACTGAAAATTTAAGGGAGATTAACTGTGTAATATTATGCAACCCAAAATGAGTCAGTGTTGCCTGCAATGATTCACAATCAGAATTTTCAAGGTAAAAATCTAAGCACTTTAAACAAATTTTTTGCCAGCTCATTTGTATTTTCCTGGGTCATCGGGTGAAATTTGATTACCATAAGGTGATTTACTTGTGTTATTTGCTGTTAAACTTTGTATACCAAAAACCCCATAATCATAAAAGAGCAAAATCCATTCACCAGTTCTTACAAACTGATGAGACAGTGTTCTTCCTGGTTCCATCACTGCTTTTCCGTCTGCCTCCAGGAGTTCAGTCAGGCTTTGGGTAGCACTGCCCTGGTCAGGTTCAGAGTCCTGGAGCATTTCCAAGTTGTACAGACTCCATACGATAGCATTTTTTTTTCTGTCTACTAGTACTTAATAAAAATAAACATGCTATAAAGAAGAAACCTATTTAGAATTGGCATTGATGGTTGGGAGTATTAGGGAAGAGAGAGACTCCCCAGGTCAGCCCACATACCTAAATCCTACTGTCCCTCTGCCCTAAGGACCGGGATGAGGGAGAATGTGTGCACTGATGATGCGCATGTGAGGTGCAAACCTTTCTTAGGACCATCGGTTAATCCACCTCCTCCTGCCAACTGATGCCTTTCTGAGTCACATAGTTCAGGGCCAATTTTCTAAATTGTAGGAATGGTTCTGGCTAAGGAATATTGTGAAGACCAGAGTAAATCAGACCCTTGATATATGAGACAAGGCAAGTGGAGTGCAGCTGTCTCTATTCATTTTGTCCACGTTATACCCAGTATTGATCGTCACAGCTAGATCTAGCGGTGGTGTGTGCTGTCATTGGCACGCATCCAGAGGGAAAAGACAAACTGGGCCAGGCCATTCATTTCAGTGTAGGTAGGGTCTTGTGTTGTTTTTTGTCTGTTTCTGTTCAATTTCTCTTGTAACTCTAAAGAAGAGTTTTGAATGAACCATTATTTTGAATGTCTTACTTAAAAGAAAATCAATTTTTAAGGATTCTAGAAGTTTATTTTGACATCCAAAGGCCTGCATTAAAAGCCCCTTTCCGAAGTGTTCCTTAGATCACTTTTCTGCCTCCTTTGTCTATTATCCTCATTGACCCCTTTACTACCCCTCTCCTCCATCTTCCATGTCTCTGCCTTGGTTTTGCAAAATTTTACAAAAATGTTCCTTCGTAGCCTTGTTGGCAACTCATGGGCCTTTTTTTCAGGGGGAAAGGTTACCTGTTTCAAGAGTTGATTTCCTTCCAAAAACCCTTGTTTGGTCTGTTCTAATTTCATTTCTATGTCTCTTTTGCCTTTTGTGTGAGATAAACAATATAGTGCTAGTATGTGGGTCTTGTATATGTGGGCTTTGCTCTGCTTAATGGATGGTAGCAGACATTATACTCTGAACAGGAGACAGCTAGGCAGTGGCCTTGGGACATGCTGGTGCTGAGCCTGGTATGTCCACTCATTTCCAGCCTTTTGGTGTCAGACACCACCTCAGCTTCATGATCTACAGTATAAGGGAGCAAATTATCCCAGAGTCCCTGCAGCTAGACTTCTGTGATTTTCCTGAATTCTCAAATAACTGTTAACCGGTGTATAAACACATCACGGTAGAGACAAGGGATTCTGGAGCCAGACTGCCTCGCTTACAACTCATTCTGCAACATACTGCTTGAGGATTCTATAAAGTTCTGCATCTGTGCCCCCTCAGTTTCTTGCTCTGTAAAATGGGAGATACAGTGGCCACCTTTCTCATAGGTTTGTCGAGAGGACTGAATGAATTACTTCTTACAAAGGGGCATGGAATGGTTTCTGATGCATCTCCAGTAAGCATTCAATAAATGTTAGTCTTATTATTAAAAACAGAAGAATTGTAAAGCATTTCATAATATGTATTTCTTACCAAATGGACACAAATATCCATTCATTCATTTGATCATTGGTTCAGCAAAAAATTTATTGAGTGCCTACTGTGTGCCAGGTACTATTCTGTTATAGACATCAATGAACAGAATGGCAGATATATGTTAAATCTTCTAAGCCAGTGGGAATAAATATCTGGCATTACTCTGGTGACATCAGAAAGTAATATGGTACATTATATCATATATCACCATTGTCAGGCTATATATGTAATTTTGTGTATATATATATATGTAATTTTTCCATTTAGATTATATATTTTGTATCAATTTCCTACATTTCGCTTCCTTGAATATGTTTATCTTTTAAATATCCAGTATTCTCTTTTGCACTTTTTTTTTCCTATTTAACAACTGTTCTTCCCTTTGGACCATCTCCTGACCTTTCCGCTTAGGTTTTATCCCTATTGCTTAGTTGCATCTCCTGACACTTCCTACAACTTTGCCTCTTATAAAACCCCTTTTCCCCGACTGGAAAATTATGACCACTTTATTTACTAAAACTGTATTTTAGATAATATTTGTAAAACACTTAGCATAGCTCCTAGTACATAATATACCTCAATAAGTATTAGCTGTTATTGCAAAGGTGGCGTTTGGTATCAACTGAAGCAGTGATTCTAAAGCCAAAAATTCTAAGAGCTCCCATGTGTAAAGTTTGAGCCGTAGGAACTGTGGCTGACATTGGGCGATGTGCAGCCATTCTCTTAACGTTTCAGGAGAGCTGTGCCTTTTGTGCACAATAATTGCTTGGCCGCTGCTGATCGGCTGCCTCATGTGTGCTCAGGGAAAACAAAACAGCAACACAGCTTGCAGGTCTGTGCCAAGACGCATGCCAAGGTGACCCTGGCAGATTTGGGCTCAGTGATGAGAGTTTGTGTCTTTATATGAAAGTTTGTGATGACTAGACACAAAAGAAGCTTATCATCACAAAAGTCTAGTCATGACAAAAGAAATTCCTTTCTCTGCCTCCTTGATCTGTTTTATACTCTATAGATAAGCATATTTCTTGTAGCTCAAAATACTTCTTTTTATCTTACCCATCAGTAGTTTTTAAAGTCTATTGGCAGCACTAGTATCTTTTGGGTTTTTCTCAGATAAACATTTTCAAGAAGCTCTTTTGGAAAACTATTTATTGCAAGTTAAATGAATTAACATAGAAGACTTGTATATGAAAATTTCTTAGAAAGTTCCCATCTGCTTTGGATTTAATTGAATTTTAAATTGTTTTTGTCATTTAAAAAAAAATGTGTGCAGTATTTTAAAACTGTATTTGTTTGAAAGGAAGAGTGACAGAGGAAAGGGGAATAGAGGTAGATAGTAAAAGATGTTCCATTAGCTGTTTTACTTCCCAGAAGTCCACAATAGCCAGGGCTGGGCCTGGCCAAAGGTAGGGACCAAGAACTGCACTTGGGTTTCTCATGTGGGTGGCAGGGACCCAAGTACAAAAGCTATTGCCTGCTGCCTTCTGAGGTGTGCATTAGTGAGAAGCTGGAATCAGAAGCAGAGCTGGAACTCAAACCCAAGCTCTCCAGTATGGGATGCAGGTGCATGAACCACAGAGCCAAACACTCTTTCCCCCATTTCTGTTTTTGTCACTCTTAAGGCAGGTAAACAAACAACAACCAAAGGTGGGAAAAAACAACAACTTGATAGTTCATAGTTTTGACCCGGTCTAGGGTTTATATAGACTAAAAAGAAGATTCACTTTTTTAGTTAAAAAAGCCAAAAGAGGAATCATGACTTTGAGTGCTGCTGTTCATGTTTAACGTCTATCACTGTATTAGTTCTGATTATTAGTGACCATCTTACTCTCTCTCGTTCTTGTGTTTGCCCTTTAGCTTTTATACAGCTCTAGGTATTTTGACCATAAACTTCGTGCAGTGTATCTGCCAATCATCATCTTTCATTTCCTCTCCCCCGTCCGTTCTCTCTGCTTCCATCATCTTTGGCAGAATAAATTTATGAAAAGAAAGTAGGCCTAAGATAAGCAGACTCTGTCTGTTGTTCCAGGTGAATTACTTTGTAGGGTCCTGAGGAAACTAATATTTGAGATTGCACAATCACTATCATAAATCATAAATCATAGTGAAAAGAAGCACAATCCACAGGTGGGGTGTGCAAATGTCCTGACAGTCATCAAAAAGAGAAAGAAAGTAGGTTTTACGTGGTATTTATTAGGAATTTTAATATCAGCCCAGAGAAAAATTAATGGGCAATTAAATAGTGAGTGATGAGTTAAAGAGGAGTATGATTCTATCACGATTAGGGGCCAGCATGTCTAGAAGTCAAGAAAAAAAAATCATCACACTTAGTTCATTTTGAAACATAATTACAAATTTGGAGCAGTACCTTAAAGCACAGATCAGCTAACTGCAGCCTTTTGGTAGATCTGACCATGTCCACTGCTTACCTTTGGTGGCCTTCCAGGTGCAATGGCAGATTGAGTAGTGGCCATACTATGGCCTACAAAACCCAAAATAATTGTTATCTGTCCCTGCATAGAGAAAGTTTGCCAATCTCTGCTCTGCAGTCTAAGTCCTTCATTTTGCATTTTAACATGCCCACAAATTGTGGATCCAGCTAACATGCAGCTGTGATATTATTCTGGGGTGGAGTCTGAGATTTGGCAACGTCAGATAAGCTTCCTGGTAAGGCCAATGACGGTCCTCAGACCTCATTCAGTATACTGAGGATCTAGATTTCAAAATGGCATGTAGCAGATGCTCGTATTTTAAAGCTAGAGGGATAAAAAGACATAAATTGTGACTAGGAAGATCAGCTAATTAGAATCTTATTTGAATGAATTATAGTATCAAAGAACATTAAAGGATTGATACCATGCTAGAGGGACATTTTTCAGGCCATTTCAAAATAGTTATCTGACCATCGTTTCCTTATGGTAGGATATTAACTCAGTGATGAGATTTTTTTAAAAGACTTATTTATTTATTTGAAAGACAAAGTTACAGAGAGAGGAAGGGAGAGATAGAGAATCTTACATCTACTGGTTCACTCCCCAAATGGTTGTGATGGCCAGGGCTGGGCCAGGCTGAAGCCAGGAGCCAGGAGCTTCATCCGGGTTCCCAAGTACTTGGGCCACCTTCCACTGCTTTCCTGGATGCATTAGCAGTGAGCTGGATCAGAATTGGAGCATCCAGGCCCAAACTGGTGCCTGTATGGGATGCCAGAGGCTGCGGCTCTACCTGCTAAGCCACCACACCATCCCCAGTGATGAGTTTTGAAGGGAGCTATAATGGGCTTGATAATTCCTATGTTTAGATGACCAGTTATCAATTGGAATGGTCTACTGGATGTTTCTTCTGTTAGAAGGTGGTTTTCTGTGTGTCTCACATTCTGTAGAGTATGTAGCAGAGGGACTGAATGCCCTCTGTTTTCAAGGATATTTGCATAGTAAACAAGATATAAGCAATCTGTCCCTCAAGAACAAAGGACAGATTTGCTTTCTGTACTTTATAAAAGACTAAGGTTCCCTAAACTCCATATTCCTTTTCTGGAGTTCAGTCTACTCCCTATAGAGGCATCCAGCTGAGCCTATGTGCATCACCCTGCTTGACTTACAGACAAGGGGCACTGGGGCCAACTTCCTGAGTAGGCTTCCTGCTGTGCTGTGAATGATAAAATCCTTAGACTTGAACCCAGGAGTCTTTTGTTTTCTGTTGGTATCTATGATGGCAGACAAACTTGATATCATCAAGGTTTAGTAAATTTCAGAACTCTTACTGTTTTGAACTCTTTCCCATTATTTATAATGCAGATTTCCAGTCACTGACTTTCCTTTCCTCTATAATTCTCTTCCTTTCAATTTGGTAACCCTCTTTACTTTCTACTAAGTAGAAAAGTTATTAAACAAAATTCTATCCACTTTCTAGCATCAAGCATACACACCTATCTCTTTCTATACCTGCTCTAGCCTATACCTTACCATGAAGAAGTGTATTTCCCATCAAGCCCTAAAGTGGTGTGCTGGAAGGCTTTCCCTGCTGTCTCTTCACATGCAGTCTCAATTCTTCCCTTTTCTCTCTTTTGAGATTCTTCTCCTTTACAAAACAAATAAGGCAACAAAAGAACAAATAGCCTTCCTTTCCTGTATTCATTCCTTTCAAATTTCTGCTCTGTTTCTCTCCCCTCTACACATAGCTTTCTTGAAAGAGTTGGTCAACTCTATCTCTCTTTTCCCTCTTGCTTCTCAAATCTCAGATACTGCACTTTTACTTCCTCTCTAGTTATTCCATGGAAATAATTCCTTGTAGGCCTCCTATGATATTCAACCTATATATATTCCTTAAGTTTTTTTGTTTGTTTGTTTGTTTGTTTTTGACAGAGTGGACAGTGAGAGAGAGAGAGACAGAGAGAAAGGTCTTCCTTTGCCTTTGGTTCACCCTCCAATGGCCGCCGCGGCCAGCGCGATGTGGCCGGCACACCGCGCTGATCCAATGGCAGGAGCCAGGAGCCAGGTGCTTTTCCTGGTCTCCCATGGGGTGCAGGGCCTAAGCACCTGGGCCATCCTCCACTGCACTCCCTGGCCACAGCAGAGAGCTGGCCTGGAAGAGGGGCAACCGGGACAGAATCCGGCGCCCCGACCGGGACTAGAACCTGGTGTGCCGGCGCCGCTAGGCGGAGGATTAGCCTAGTGAGCCGCGGCGCCGGCCCTCCTTAAGTTCTTGACTTTTCCATAGCAGTATACCCAGCAACTATATACTGAGGACTTACTCAACTGTATCCATTGTCAAGACTCTATCCTGAGCTTCAGTCCCATACTAGTATAACCAACTGCTTTCAGCACCTAATTGGAGGCTTGTAGATACTTCAAACTCATCATCTTTCCCAAGAAAAATGGATCAGTTGACCACTACTATGTCAAATGCCTGCCCCTAAAAAACATTACAAGCACTGTTGTGACTTTCCCCACTGTGCTTCACCACCTAACATGATGATCACTGTTTGTTGATTGTTGAAAAATTTTTTTAACTTTTATTTAGTAAATATAAATTTCCAAAGTACCATTTATGGATTACAATGGCTTTTTCCCCCCATAACTTCCCTCCCACCCGCAACCCTCCCATCTCCCGCTCCCTCTCCCATTCCATTCACATCAAGATTCATTTTCAATTATCTTTATATACAGAAGATCCATTTAGTATATATTAAGTAAAAATTTAATCAGTTTGCGCCCACACAGAACATAAAATGTAAAATACTGTTTGAAATTTAAAGAGATAATAGGCCAGACCTAATAAAATGTTTAATGTAAATATAAGAACCTTAATTTTGGTCTGAAAAAGTCAGAATCTTTTGAGAATAAGATGGAAGAGATATTTGTTGGCCTAAATGTCTAAGTTAAAGAGAGACCAGATAGAACTACTTTCCTTGATGGGAACTGCTTATGGGCATAGATCATCTATTCACCATTTCCCCTTAGCAACAGTGATGGATAAAACACAGTTTGTACTCAATGTTTCATTAAATGTAGCATCAATGAGACAAGCCAGATGCCATTGCTACTAGGCCTCATTGGGTGGCATCCCTTTAATGATGGCACCACAACCCAAAGCTTAGCTTTGCCCGTCCAAAAGTGTCCTTAGCACACCTCACTGTGGTTGTGTCCTAGGCAACTGATGTGAGCTTGTCTGTGTGTTCCTCTCCTATCAGAAACACTACTTGGGAGACAAAATTATGATTAAAACTTTTCCTGGCAAGCACGGCATCAGACTAGAGAGACAAGCTGGATGGCTTCCTTGGCGAGTTGTACCCAGCTCAGATAGTATGTCGGAGCTATCTTTGCTGCAGTGCACTGTGCCTGCTGAACAAACCAGATTCTTGTGTCACCCCTGAAGATGCCCTCCTCCCTTGACATGAACATTCTGCTAGAAGTTTAATTTGAACCCATTAAGGTCACACTTAGTGTGTGAAGGTTTCATTTTCAAGCAGAAAGAGGTTCAGGAAGGGAAGGAGGCCTTCTTGTACTTTTCAGGCACCACGTCCTTTCCAATTGTTTTTCCCATGCCTCTTTCTTCTTTAAAATTTAAGCAATTACATATGAGAGTACTTCACAATGTTCATAGAAAAATAGAATTAAAAAATAAATTTATTTTTGGTGCAAAAAAAAAATTGAAATCCAAGCATAATTTTTTTTAATGTAAAACGTATTTTCCATGACTTTTTTGATGACATCTGATATGTACAGGTTACAAAACTCATTTGTACCAAAATAAACTTATCTTTTAATTCCTTTTTCCATGAACATTTTGAAGTGTCCTCATATTTTCACATCCATGTTTATAACATCATTCTTTGGAGATCAAATACCATGTTGTTTAGATTTAAGTATCCCCAAAGTCCCCTATAGCAACCCCTTTATAATTTATTTTGAGATTTGTTGTCAAATTTTATTCGTTATGTATTGGTTGGCAAAAAAAAATTCATCCTTAAAGGTTAAAATTTTCTCTAACTTTTTTTGTCTAGCTTTTTTTTAAGTTTTAGTTTTTTTTTTAATTTTTACAGATTCAATATAGTTCATAGATATAATTCTAAGAATAAAATGATATTCACTTCCTCCTTCCTTCTCTCCTTTTCTCTCTGTCTCATGCTCCCTCTCTCCCTTTCTTTCTTTCATTTTTTAGTTTTTGAGATAACATTTTTCTTTTTTTTTAAGATTCATTTTATTTATTTGAAAGACAGAGTTACAGAGAGAGGTAGAGACACAGAGAGAGGCCTTCCATCTGCTGGTTCACTCCCCAGATGGCCGCAATGGTCAGAGCTGTACTGATCTGAAGCCAGGAGCCAGGAACTTCGTCCGGTCTCCCACATGGGTGGAGGGGCCCAAGGACTTGGGCCATCCTCTACTGCCCTCCCAGGCTATAGCAGAGAGCTGGATCGGAAGAGGAGCAGCCAGGACTAGAACTGATGCCCATATGGGATGCCAACGCTTCAGGCCAGGGCATTAAGCTGCTGCACCATAGCGCCAGCCATGAGATAACATTTTTCAACATTTTTTATTCATATAAGGTGAAAAATGTTCATGTATTTTAAATATACAGATTTAGGAGCACAGTGAATCTTCCCACCCTCCCTCCTCCTTCCTTAATGATTTTTTCTTTTAATTTTGACAATGATATACTTTTAGTTTATTTCATAACAATACACTTAATCCTCCACTAAGTAAAGAGTTCAACAAGTAGTAAGAAGAAAAAAACACTGTCCCTCAACAATAGAGGCAAGGGCTATAATCAATAATCAAATCTCAAAATGTAAAATTCACTCATATACATTATATTTTTTGTACTCTACTAATTACCACAAATCAGAGAAAACATATGATATTTGTCTTTTGGGGACTGGCTTATTTCATGAACCATAATTGTTTCCAGCTGCACGCATTTTGTTGAAAAAACAGGATTTCATTCTTTTTCTATGGCTGAGTAGTACTCATTCTGTATATATATATATACCACATTTTCTTTATCCAGTCATCAGTTGATGGAAATCTGGGTTGATTCTATATCTTAGCTATTGTGAATTGAGCTTCAATGAACATAGGAGTACAGATAACTCTTTCATATGCTGATTTCATTTTGTTTGAGTAAATTCCCAGGAATGGGAGGCTGGGTTATATGGTAGATCTATTTTCAGATTTCTGAGTTATCTCCATACTGTCTTCCACAATGGCGGTACTAGTTCACATTCCTATCAACAGTGGATTATGATACCTTTCCCCCACATCCTCATTAGCATTTATTGTTTTTTTGTGTAGGAGCATTATAACTAGGATGAGATGAAATCTCACTGTGGTTTTTGATTTGCATTTCCCTGATGGCCAGTGATCCTAAGCATTTTTCATGTGTCTGTTGGCCATTTGGATTTCTTCTTTTGAAAAATGTCTGTTCAAGTCATTTGCCCATTTCTTAACTGGATTGTTTCTTTTGTTGTTGAATTGTTTGAGCTCTTTATAGATTCTGGATATTAATCCTTTGTCAGTTGCATAATTTGCAAATATTTTCTCTCATTCTGTTGATTGCCTCTTCATTTTGTTGTGTTTCCTTTGCAGTTAGAAGGTTCATAACTTATGATCAAAATTTTCAATTCTGACTTTGCCTGTGTTTGTGGGGTCTTTCTAAGAAGTCTTTGCCTATGCCAATGTCTTACAGAGTTTCTCCAATGTTTTCCTCTAATAATTTGATGGTATCAAGTCATAGATTTATATCCTTGATCCATTTTGAGCTGATTTTTGAATAAAGTGTAAGGTTGGGAACTTGTTTCATACTTCTGTATGTATAGATCCAATTTTCCCAGCACCATTTTTTGAGGAGACTGTCCTTTCTCCAGGGATTGATTTTAGCTTCTTTGTCAAAGATTAGTGGGTAGATGTATGGATTGAATTCTGGTTTTCTATTTTGTTAGTTTAGTCTACATGCCTATTTTTGTACCAGTACCAGGCTGTTTTGATTACAACTGCCTTGTAGTATGTCTTGAAATTGGCTATTGTGATGCCTCCAGCTTTGTTTTTGTTGTTTAACATTGCTTTAGCTATTCAGGGTTTCTTGTGTTTCCGTATGAATTTAAGCATCCTTCTAGATCTGAGAAGAATGGCGTTGGTATTTTGATTGGGATTGCACTGAATCTGTAAATTGTTTTGGGTAGTATGGACATGTTTTTATTAATTCCTCTAATCCACATTCTCAGAAGATTTTTCCATTTTTTGTGTCTTTTTGCATTTCTTTCTTTAATTTTTTATAATTTTTATTGTAGAAATCTTTAACTCCTTGGTCAAATGTAATCCCAGGTATTATTTAAATTTTTTGCAGCTATTGTGAATGGTACTGATCTTACAAGTTCTTTCTCAGGCATGTCTATGTATACAAAGGCTATTGATTTTTGTATGTTAACTGTATATCGGCAACTTTACCAAGCTCTCATATAAGTTCCAACAGTCTCTTAGTGGAGTCTTTTGGTTGCCCTCTGTATAGGATCATGTCATCTGCATACAGGCATAACTGGACTTCCTGCTTTCCAATTTGTGTATCCCTTTGACTTCTTTTTCTTGCCTAATGTCTCTGGCTAAAACTTCCAGTACTATATTGAATAGCAGTGGTGAAAGCAAGCATCCTTGTTTGGTTCCAGATCTTAAATGAACTGTTTCAAGCTTTTTCCCATTCAATATGATGCTAGCTGTGGGTTTGTCATATATTGCCTTGATTGTGTTAAGGGATGTTCCTTCTATTTGCAATTTGCTTAAGGTCTTCATTATGAAACTATGTTGTATTTTATCAAATGCTTTCTCTACATCTATTAAGAAAATCATATAGTTTTTATTCTTCAATTCGTTAATATGATATGTGACTTAATTGATTTGCATATGTTGATCCATTCCTGCATACCAGGGATAAATCCGTCTTGGTCTGGGTGAATGATCTTTCTGATGTATTGTTGCATTCAATTAGCTAGTATTTTGTTGAGGATATTTGTATCTACATTCATCAATGATATTGGTGTACAGTTCTCTTGATTGTATCTTTTTCTGGTTTTGGACTTAAGGTGATACTGGCCTCATAGAAGGAGTTTTGGAAGATTTTCTCCCTTTCAGTTGTTTTGAATAGTTTGTGAAGAATTGGAATTGATTCTTTAAAGTTTGGTAGAATTCAGCAGTGAAGCCATCTGGTTCTTGGTTTTTCTTTGTGGGTTTTTTTTTTTTTTTTTTGGATCTTTATTATTGATTCAATCTCCGTCTTGGTTATTGATCTGTTTAGGTTTTTCTATGACTTCATCATTCAATTTTGGTAGAGTGTATGTGTCCAGAAATCTATCATTTCTTCTAGATGTTCCAATTTATTGCAATATAGCACTTTACAGTAATTCCTGGTGATTCTGTTTATTTCTAAAATATTCATTGTAGCATCTCCCTTTTCAATGCTAATTTTATTAATTTGGATCTTCTCCCTCCCCCCTTTGTTTTGGTTACTTGGACCAATAATGTATCCATTTTGTTTATTTTTTAAAATATCAGTTCTTCATTTCACTTATGTTTTGTATCTTTTTTTTACTTTTATTTAATAAATATAAATTTCCAAAATACAGCTTATGGATTACAATGGCTTTTTCCCGCCCATAACTTCCCTCCCACCCAAAACCCTCCCATCTCCCACTCCCTCTCCCATTCCACTCACATCAAGATTCATTTTCAATTCTCCTTATATACAGGAAATAAATTTATTTTATATTAAGTGGAGATTTCAACAGTTTGCACCCACACAGAAACACAAAGTGAAAAATACTGTTTGAGTACTAGTTATAGCATTAATTCACATTGAACAACACATTAAGGACAGAGATCCTACATGAGGAGTAATTGCACAGTGACTCCTGTTGTTGACTTAACAAATTGACACTCTTGTTTATGATGTCAGTAATATCCCTAGGCTCTTGTCATGAGTTGCCAAGGCTATGGAAACCTTTTGAGTTCGCTGACTCCGATCTTATTTAGACAAGGTCATAGTCAAAGTGGAAGTTCTCTCCTCCCTTCAGAGAAAGGTACCTCCTTCTTTGATGGCCCGTTCATTCCGCTGGGATCTCACTCGCAGAGATCTTTCATTTAGTGTTTTTTGTTTGTTTGTTTGTTTGTTTGTTTTTGCCAGAGTGTCTTGGCTTTCCATGCCTAAAATACTCTCATAGGCTCTTCAGCCATATCCGAATGCCTTAAGGGCTGATTCTGAGGCCAGAGTGCTGTTTAGGACATCTGCCATTCTGTGAGTCTGTTGTGCATCCCACTTCCCATGTTGGATCATTCTCTCCCTTTTTAATTCTATCAGTTAGTATTAGTAGACACTAGTCTTGTTTATGTGACCCCTCTGACTCTTAGACCTATCATTATGGTCAATTGTGAACTGCAATTGATCACTTGGACTAGTGGGATGGCATTGGTACATGCAACCTTGATGGGATTGAATTGGGATCACCTGGCACATTTCTAACTCTACCATTTGGGGCAAGTCAGCTTGAGTTTGTCCTAGATTGTACATCTCCTCCCTCTCTTTTTCCCACTCTTATATTTAACAGAGATCACTTTTCAGTTAAATTTAAACACTTAAGAATAATTGTGTGTTAATTACAGAGTTCAACCAATACTATTAAGTAGAACAAAAAATACTAAAAAAGATACAGTATTAAGTTGTACATCAACAGTCAGGACAAGGGCTGATCAGTCATTGTTTCTTCAGTCATTGTTTCTCATAGTGTCCATTTCACTTCAACAGGTTTCCTTTTTGGTGCTCAATTAGTTGTCATTGATCAGGGAGAGCATGTGATATTTATCCCTTTGGGACTGGCTTAATTCACTCAGCATGATGTGTTCCAGATTCCTCCATTTTGTTGCAAATAACTGGATTTCATTTTTTTTTTTTTACTGCTGTATAGTATTCTATAGAGTATATGTCCCATAACTTCTTTATCTAATCTACTGTTGATGGGCATTCAGGTTGATTCCAGGTCTTAGCTATTGTGAATTGAGCTACAATAAACATTGAGGTGAAGACAGCTCTATTATTTGCCAATTTAATTTCCTTTGGGTAAATTCCAAGGAGTGCGATGGTAGGGTTATATTCAGGTTTCTGAGGAATCTCCAAACTGACTTCCATAGTGGCTTTACCAGTTTGCATTCCCACCAACAGTGGGTTAGTGTCCCTTTTTCCCCACATCCTTGCCAGCATCTGTTGTTGGTAGATTTCTGAATGTGAGCCATTCTCACTGGGGTGAGGTGAAACCTCATTGTGGTTTTGATTTGCATTTCCCTGATTACTAGTGATCCTGAATATTTTTTCATGTGTCTGTTGGCCATTTGGATTTCCTCTTTCGAAAAATATCTATTGAGGTCCTTGGCCCATCTCTTAAGTGGGTAGTTTGTTTTGTTGTTGTGGAGTTTCTTGATTTCTTTGTAGATTCTGGTTATTAATCCTTTATCAGTTGCATATTTTGCAAATATTTTTTCCCATTCTGTCGGTTGCCTCTTCACTTTCCTGACTGTTTCTTTTGCCGTACAGAAACTTCTCATTTTGATGCAATCCCAATTGTTAATTTTGGCTTTGACCGCCTGTGCTTCCAGAGTCTTTTCCAAGAAGTCTTTGCTGGTACCTATATCTTGCAGGGTTTCTCCAATGTTCTGTAATAATTATATGGTGTCGCGTCGTAAATTTAGGTCTTTAATCAATGTTTGGTGGATTTTTGTGTAAGGTGAAAGATAAGGGTCTTGCTTCATGCTTCTGCATGTGTAAATCCAGTTTTCCCAGTACCATTTATTGAATAGACGGTATCTTTTTTTTTTAATCTCGATTTTAAAAATTTCTTCTCTAATTTTAAGTATGTGTTTCCTTCAACTAATTTGGGGTTAGGTTTGTTCTTGCTTTTCTAGATCCTTGAAATGCATTCTTAGGTCATTTATTTGATGTCTTTCCAGTTTCTTGATGTAGGCAGTAATTGCTATAAACTTCCCTCTTAACACTGCTTTTGCTGTATCCCATAGGTTTTGATATGTTTTGTTATCATCTTCATTCATTTCCTGGAATGTTTTTGATCTGCCTTTTGAATACTTCTATGACCCACTGCTCATTCAGGAGTATACTGTTAAGTCTCCTTGTGTTTGCATATTTTCTAGAGTTTCTTAAGTTGTTCATTTTCAGCTTCATACACTATGGTCAGAAAAGATACACGATATGATTTCGAGTTTTTTGAATTTGTTGGAATTTGCTTTATGGCCTAATATATGTTTTATCCTAGAGAAAGTTCCATGCACTGATGAAAAGAATGTTTATTCTTCAGTTGTGAGATGAAATGTTTTAGAGACATCAATTAGGTCCATTTGGTCCATAGTGTAGATTAGCTGTTTTGTTTCTTTGTTGATGTTTTTTCTAGTTGATCTGTCATTGAGAAAGTGTGGCATTGAAGTCCCAAATTGCTATTTCATTGGAGTTTATATCTCCCTTTATATCCATTAACATTTGTTTTAAATTGCCAGGCACCTGGCGTTGGGTGCATATACATTTACTATATTCACAGCTTCCTTTTGAATTGATCCTTAAGCATTACATAATGCCCTTCCTTGTCTCTTTTAACAATTTTT